>NW_006159506.1:2019252-2059113 GCF_000334495.1 Tupaia belangeri chinensis | reverse complement strand
TTTCCCTTACAAAAGAAGAATGAAGGATGAAGGTGCTCAGAGAACACTTTAAGACAGACAGCCAAGATGCCAAACTTAACAGCGTGCCTTCTTTATGCTTCGTTGCCTCTCTTGTTAAAGTTTATTTGTTTTATTCATGATAGAGAATGTGAATGCTCATGCGCAAGGGAGAGAGAGAGAGAGAAACACCCTCGACAGGGCCTCATCTTGCTGTGACTTTCCCCCTAGCCCTCCAGCTCCTCATGAACTGTGCGTGCACACAGGGAATCCAAACCATGGTTGACCACGTGGATGCCAGCACTGCAGTCTAGTATTCTCCTGACTATGCTATAGAGGCTGCGCTGTCCCTGCTATTTTGTGACACATCCCAGCTACCGGACAGAGAGCCTCTCCTGGGCCCACTCTTTTTTTTTTTTTTTGAGAGTTTTTATTTGCTATAGAGTGTGTGCACTTGCCAGACAGAAAGAAAGAGAGAAAAACGGAGAGACAGAAAGCCAGAAAGCAAGAAATCACCACCACCACCACCCCCAGGGGAGAATGGCCACGCTGCAATCCTTTCTCCTCCATTCTCCTCTCAGGATCTTGGGCACGCATGCACATACGCCCGGCGTGAGTTTAAGCCACTGGGTTCAGGACTCAAACTGCGGTCGACTACATGGGAGTCCAGCAACATAGCCATTATGCCAACTGCTGCAAAACCCACCCTGGTTTTGCATCTGAATATTACCAGCAACTCAGCACACTGCCTAGACATACCAGGTATTTAAATGCCCTTCCTTCTCTTTCTTCTTCCTTTGCTGTCCTTCAACTTTCCTTCTCTTTCCTCTCTATTTCCTTCTTTCTTTCTCCACCCTACCCATGCTTTCCTCAGCCCTCATCTACCGAGTGAATCCTCTATCTCCAACATGGCGCCCAAGTACTGCATGTAAAATCTGACGCATGGGGAATGTCAATGGCATGCACCATTGTAAATATCAAGAAAGAAAAAAGAACTCCCCGACTCAAATCATTTGATTTGCAACCTAGTTCTGTGCTCCATTCAATCAATTCTGGTTTCTACATTTAAAAAAGTGCAATCATTATTTAACGAATATGGCCTGCATACCAGGCTCAGTAATAGGCACCTCATTCATGAATTCATTTACCCATTCTCAAGCATTTGTTGAGTACCAATCACACACCAAGAGCTAGCATTCCAGCACGTGAACAAGCATGCAGACCCACTAGGCTCATACCTCTTGGATGACTACTTGTCCTGCTTGCAATATTACCTGTGTTATTGATAGGCCTCGTGACGCTTCTGGTGAAGAGTAGAGGATAAACTCAATAGGCAAACAAACGATAAACATAGATGATGTCAGGTGGTAATGAGTGATACGAGAAAAAAAGAAATGAAACAACGTAAAGTGTATAGAAAGTGGCCAGGTGGGAGCTGGCAGGTGGTGTGGTAGTTAAGAGCGCTGAACTCCCACATGGCTGACCATGGTTTGAATCCCAGATCTGGCGGCTTGTCTTGCTTTCTCACTTTCTCTCTCTTTCTCTCTTTCTCACTCTGTCACTCTGGTCAAATTAAAATAAATAAACACAGTTCAATAAAATAATTCTTTAAAAAAAAAAAAAAAGAAAGGAAGTGGCCAGGTGGTAGCGGGGTGTCTTTCTTTTACCTGCTTTATTCATGTTAGAATGTGTGTGCACATGTGAGTGTGAAGGAGGCTGTCTTTTGAGCAAGGAACTGGTATAAGTCCTGTAGAATTTGGAGGAAGAGCATTCTACCCATAGAGAACAGAAATAATCTCAATAATCATATATTGCGATTCAGAGTACCTTTCAGAATTAAAAAAAATGGTCTTAAATGGTTAAAGGCTTGTCAAATAAGCCATCTTGATTTTTAGTGTAATAAGGAAGCAATAAAATAAATAAATAAAATAAAGCATTTTATTTATTTGTTTTTTAATTGTCAGAGGGCATGCGTGTTTGCTGGAGGGAGACCAGGGAAAGGAGAGGGATTTATTTCATTTTATTTATCACCATTATTTTTTAATTTGGAGAGAGAGAGAGAGAGAGAGAGAGAAAGTTCCTTTCAATGGGACGTGGTCACACCACAATCCGTTCTCTGGCATTTCTCCATCCTGTCATGGTTTGGGGCACTCACACATACACACCTGGCATTTTTCAAGCCATCTGGACCGGAATTTGAACCACACTCAGCCTTAAACACTAGGCTTTGGGGTTGGTCCTAAATCTCTGTGTTTAAGCTACTTTAAATGTTTTATATACTCCAAGAACTGCCTGCCAAATTTCCAGTGAAGGCACAGTGCTAGACTCTTCACCTAGCAGAAAGGGCTAAGTTCTCTGCAGATCGGGTGGTCCAAACTCTTTGCCCAAGGGGTGGGACGAGAAGCTACAGTGAGTCATTCACAATGAAAGGTGATTGCAAGGAAGAGTGTCACCTAGGTCCCTGATGTGTGCTAATTTCCTGCTGTAAATTACCCATCAGCACCACCTGTTAATAAACCTAGGGGGTTGCCAACATCGATCAAGTGAAATGTGAAGAAACTGAATCCTATGGGGAAAAAAAGTCACATCAAAGTATCAGAAGCATTTAAGAAAATCTGTTCTGATTCTGCTGACTTTGGAAGGAAGAGAAATCATCCCTGATGAGGACAGATTGCTAGCACCTGGGCAGTCTGGGAAGGTGCTCATTTTGATTGCCTGTTGTGTTTCCATTTCAGCCTGAGATGTTAATTCCTGCAAATTACCTCCCTCTCACGCATGTGGAAAGGCAATGCACCTACGGCACAGGAGTTGAACTGCCTTCAGCTAGCTACTGGAAAGACCTCATGGGGACCACGTCTTCATTTCGTTCTTAAACGTCTGCGCAGCGCAGTGGCATATAGTAAGTGTAATCAGTAAGTATAATCTTCATTATGACCCTTCAAATTTTTCCTCAACCTTGATCTTTTCCGCTAAATTAAATTCCCTAAGTTAATAATAGACCAAGGTTCTATAATGCCTACTGAATTTCTTCAGTTTCCACATGTTGGTAGAAATGCCTGATGCATTTGCCCATAACTTCTGTGACAGTCTTTGAAGGTGACAGGGCCACAACTGAAGGTCTGACTCACACCAGGTGTGTGTGCATGTGTGCCCAAAATCCCAGGAGGAGAATGAAGGAGAAGGGATTGTGGCATGACCATCCCCCACAGGGGGTGATTTCTCACTTTCTCTTTTACTGTCGCTCTCTGTCTCACCAGTGAGCCATGTGCCTTACGGCAAAACAAAACTTAAAAAGAGAGAGAAATTAGAAAACTATCAGGTAGCTACTTTCCTTTGATTATATTTTTTCTCTTAACAGCTGTCTCTGTGTTTTCCTAACTTTCTGGACGTGGTATCAGATGACCTCATTTCATACAGCCAAGTCGTAACTCCCATCTTTTGATAATAGGAACCCTGAGAACATTTCTAAACTTGTGAGAGTCATGAAAATAAGTAGTAACTCATTAGCAATGCCCACAGATGGGAAGTGATGCAACGGGGTCATCTGATGCTTGAATCCCATAACCAGACTCATGAGTGTGTGCCCAAAATCCCAGGAGGAGAATGAAGGAGAAGGGATTGTGGCATGACCATCCCCGACAGGGAGTGATTTCTCACTTTCTCTTTTACTGTCGCTCTCTGTCTCACCAGTGAGCCATGTGCCTTACGGCAAAACAAAACTTAAAAAGAGAGAGAAATTAGAAAACTATCAGGTAGCTACTTTCCTTTGATTATATTTTTTCTCTTAACAGCTGTCTCTGTGTTTTCCTAACTTTCTGGACGTGGTATCAGATGACCTCATTTCATACAGCCAAGTCGTAACTCCCATCTTTTGATAATAGGAACCCTGAGAACATTTCTAAACTTGTGAGAGTCATGAAAATAAGTAGTAACTCATTAGCAATGCCCACAGATGGGAAGTGATGCAACGGGGTCATCTGATGCTTGAATCCCATAACCAGACTCATGATATAGGAAGGAAGCCTCATTGTAAGGAGGTTTCACCACATAGATGTGACCACAGAGGAAACTGAGCGTGTGTGATCGGTTAAACTGTGTTCTTGCAAAATTACCATGTTAGAGACCTAACACCCAGTACCCGTGAATGTGACTGTATTTGGAGATAGTGTCCTGAAAGAGGTAATTAAGGTAAAATGAGATCATGAGGATGGGGTCTAACCCAATATGAATGGTATACTTATTTGAAGAAGAAATTAGGATACACGCGTATACACAGAGAAGACAATGTGAGGACACAGGGAGGAAACAAGCATTGCTGAGCCAAGGTTGGAAGCTTCAGGAGAAAGCAACCCTACAGCATGTTGCTCTTGCACGTCTGGCTTTGAGAACTGTGGGACACACATTTCTGTTGTTGAAGCCACCTGCTCTGGAGTATTTGTTACAACAACCCAAGCAACTACTAGAGTGTTGGGCTTCTCTTGCCCTCTCATTCACAGAATGCAGAGTGGTTAATGTACCATTTGCCCTGTGTATCCTCACCTGTACTGCCCTGGCCTTGCTGTTCCTCACACATACTGTTCCCTCTGCCTGGGACATACTTTTCTGGCTTCTTCTCTTAGTTCCCTCAGATCTGTTTCAACCTCACCTGTCCAGTAAATTCTCTTACCACCTTATTCCAGATTACAAAGCAGCCACTTTATAGTATGTCCAACCATTTGTATCCTTCTACTTAGTTTTTCTCTATCATACTTATCTAGCCATGTTTCCTATTGAATGTACTTATTTAATCATTCCAATCTGACTTTCTTATTTGCATGTAAACTCGCTATAGAAAGAAATTTTGTCTGTTTTATTTATGGACATATGTCCAGCACTAGGAAAGTGCAGGGTGAGTATCAGCTGCTCAAGAAATATTTGTAGAATTAATATCTAAATAATATTAGTTAATATTAATTTAGCAATGTATGGCAGATACTAAGAGCTTTATAGTATTGATTCATTAAATATGCATAGATATTTATTTAATATATTTGATTTAACTTTGAATTGCCGAATGCATATAATCAAAATATTCTCGTGTGGGAAAATACTGATTTTTATCCCTCTTTATTGTATATTGTGAGAGTGTGAGATATAGAGAGGTTAAGGAATTCATCTAAAGATGAACAGTTGGTGATGAAGCTTCTGAGGGAAACCTTGATTCAAAGAAATATTTCATTTTTCAGTAGAGATTATGGTAAATGGGAACTGGTATTTGCCATTTACAGATGACTGAGTACCTACCCTGTGTATGAAGCACAGTCCTCACCATCGGGGACCAGGAAGGAAAGGATAAAGTAATTTGCAAATAGAATATGCAGAAATGAAATACAAAGGCTAGATTCAAAAGTTCATTATGCCTTTGTTCAAATACCCCCTACCTTTCTTACCACAGACTTCAAGACAAGAAACAGACTTTGATTAGCTGGTATAATTTTGAAGTAGATCATTTCTTTGAAATGCTAAATTTCAATCGTGGTTAAAGTCGTGCTTTGCGATTTTTATTTATGTCCTATTTCAGTGTAGGGTAGTTCATGGTCGCTAGGGTCATTAATATTGAAAACATCAATATGATTGTTAGATTTTGGTAAAAAGAAAAAAATCTAATAAAAATAATTTCAAAGAATAACAGGTGTGAAATTGCTGCCTTTGCTCCTTCAGTGGTACACTGGAGACAATGTCTAGAGAATGAATTGAGTAATCTGAAGGGGGAAATGATACACCTTAGTAAATTAGCTACAACTGCCAGGAAGACAGATTAATACAACTTCACCGAAAACTCACTGTATATTCTGATACAATTCCTTGCCAGTCTCTCTTCAGAGGGGAAAGTAAAAAAAGAATAAATAGCTCCCTAATTTGAAGGTGTCTTCCCTCAAATAAATCCCACTTTTTAAAAAGTTTTTTTTTCTGTGATTTTAAAAATTCAATTTTCCCTAAGAAGTTATTTTATTTTATTTACGTTTAATCACTGTACATCTTTATAGTGTATAGCATGTTTTTTCCTGTGAATACAGTACATACTAGTCAAGTGAAAGACATTACTGTATACATTATCATCAACAGATAACTTCATTTTTGTGTCTATTAAAAGCTTCATTTTTTTTTCTGATCCTCTCCCTCCCACCCCCCTATTACATAGCCCCTCTTACCTATCCCTTTCTATACTACCTTTAGTAACTACAGTTGACTTCCCTGTGGTTATACCTTCCAATTTTTCAGTTTCTGCTATAGAGTACAGGCATTCCGTATATTAAGTGGGGACATACAATGCCTGTCTGTCATAGTCTGACTTGCTTTATTTAGAATTAAATCTTCCACATTTGTCCACTTTATATAAAATATTAGGGTATCATTTTTTATGGCTGAATAGTATTCCATAGAGTACATGCATCACATTTTTTCAATGTACTCATTCATTCTTGGATACTTGGATTGATTCCATGTCCTAGCAATTGTGAATAATGCTACAATAAACAGAGATGTTTTTCCAACTGAGTGTTTTCCTTTCTTTCGGTAGATACAAAGGAGTGAAATTACTGGGTCTTATGGTATTCTGTTTGTAGGTTTCTGAGGAGCCTCCATCTTGTCTCCACAGTGGTTGTACTGACTTACATTCCCACCGACAGCATAGGGGGGCTCCCTTTTCACTGCAGCCTTATCAGCACTTACCATTATTTTTTAATCTTAGCCATTATGACTGGAGTTAAGTGGCAACTCACTGTGGTTTTTATTTGCTTTTCCTTTTTGATAAAAGACATTGAACATTTTTTCACATGCTTTTTGGCCATTCTTATGTCTTCCTTAGAGAGTTATCTGTTCAGTTCATTTGCCCTTCTTTTGGCCAGATTGGTCATTTATTAAAGCTAGTGAAATATTTACCAGGGTATTATTATATGTGATCACAATTGTGATATCAGAAACGTGATTCCAGGGGTATCATTAATTGAGCAGTCATACACTAGGCTATATCATGACGTTATAATTATATGACTGTGTAGCCGCATACACTATATATCAGTTTCCTGGGTTATGCAACAGTAGTGACCCAGTTAAATTTTTAGAAATTAATGTATTTTGTGAGTAAAAGAGATGTTATGCATTAATTGACTCTTTCATCTTACAGATGATGCAACAAAAGCTCAGAGATCAATTTGAAAAGCTTTTAAATCCTTCAAGGGACTGAGCATAGCTCAGGCTTTTTGTACATCCACTCCTTCCCCCACGCCCATCTCTGGTGTGTAGGGTAGCCTTGTGTGATCACAGATAGATCCAGCTAGCCAGTTATTGCTGCCCTAAGCTACAGGACTCAGAGGCTGCTATGGTGAGTGAAGACACTGTCCATATTTGACCAAAACCTTCTCCCTATGACTTCATTCCTACATTGAGCCAGTGTTTACTCATATGTTAGGGTGTGTTAGGTTCTGAGTTCCATAGTGGTGAAAATGTAAATGTCTTCAGACTTGGCAGTATTACATAGATTATGAGAGCAGAACTGCAGAAAAGAAATGTTTCTTGATTTAAGACTACCTGGCTAGGAGGATTTTCAGGTATTAAAAAAAATCATTATTATTTGAAGATCTCTGGGTAAAAATGAAAAATAATGACTTTTAAAAGAAGAATCTCACTCTGAACATTTTCTTTGGGTGTAACCAACCTTTTAAAATGGATTTTTACAAAAGCTCTCACACACACACAACACAACACATTTCTATTTCCCCCCCTTTTGCAAGGATAGATGTTGTAGCAGGTACAAACATCCCAATAGCTTCTCACTCATCACATGGACTCCTCTCTCTCCATTCAGGGTGCTTTCATTTGACATTTAAAATGGTAGGCAGGAGTACCCAGGTGATAGTCAGCCATAACTTCTTGTTCCTAGGTAACTATTTCTTTGGTGAGATAAAAAACACACAGGTGTTTACTTAAGGACACAATGGCTTATAAGTGATGGAATTGGGTGTGTGTGTATGTTTTGTGATTAACAGAAACATGTTCAACCTACCACATGAAACAGCTAAAGAAAAAGATAGATGTAGAGTTATTAATAAATAATTTATTATTCAGTGGATTGTTCATAACTTACTTATTCAGGGCAATTCAGTTCATTTCAATAAACATGGTAAACTTTACATAAAGAATAGTGTTGTACTTCTAGTCCTGTTTTTCATATCCTTCAATATCCACATAGATCCCCTTCAAAAACCCTCCCTTCTTGGTCCTTAGAAATCTTCACCTCTTCTAGCACAGGCGTGGTAGAAGGACAGACTGGACTTTTCAATGATCAGCAGCTGCACCACCTCAAAAATCCCAATTTCAGGTGTTCTCCTCTCTGATTATCTCTGATTGTCTTCCTAATCCGCTTTCTCTGATATGCCCCCTCCAACAGTTCATTGAATGCCCAGATACTGCAAATCCATTTTATCTTTATATTTTAAATCAGATGCCATTAGTATTTTAAAATATGCCTGAAGTATTTCATACATACTAAAATGTATAAAGAATAATGCAGACCAGGAGGTAGCATGGTGGTTAAGGGGCTAGATCCCATAGTCTACTGAGTGGTTCAAAATTGAACTTTACATTATGTTGTACCCATTTGGTATTTGTTCTACTAACTTTTAGTTTTAGTTTTTGGAAGTATACATTGAATTGTCAACAAGATTTTTTTACTCTGCTGTCATACATCATTCCATAATCTATTCCACTTGTTTACATGCTTTTTTAGTCCATTAATTGTTTTGTCCTGTACCCTCCTCATACCTATTGTGTATCTTCTAGTATTTAGCATTACTTTCTTTCTATGCCATTGAATAGTTTCTGCCATATAGTGTAAACATTCAGTATACGTTAAGTGAGGACATTCAATATTTGTCTTTCATAGCTTGGCTTATTTCACTTAGCATTATGTCTTCTAGGTTCATCCACTTTGCGTCAAATTGTTAAGATTTTGTTCCTTATTGCTGAGTGGTATTCCATTGTGTATACACACATTTTCTTTATCCATTCATTGACTTTTAGGTATTTATATTGATTCTGGATCTTAGCTATTGTGAATAATGTCACATTAAACATAGACGTGCACCTATCTCTCCAACTGAGTGATTTTTTTTTTCCTTTTGGGGTGGGGAGAGGGTCCTTTGGGCCTATACCAAAAAGTGAGGTTAGTTGTCAAATGATAGATCTAGTTTTAGATTTTTGAGGAATTTCCATATAACATGCAGCCATTTGAGTTTTGACAAAAGTTTGAAGAAAATCCAGTAGAAAAAAGATAGCTTTCTAGTTTATGGTGCTGGGAAACCGTATATCTGTAGAAGAATGAAACTAGACCTCTGTCTCTCAATATTTATAAACATTAACTCAAAATGGATTAAACACTTAGCCATAAATCCCAAAACTATAAAATGACTTGAGGAAAACATTTCAAGATATTGGAGTAGGCAAATATTTTCTTCAATAAGACTCGTAAAACATGGGTAACAACACCAAAAGTAGAGAAGAGAGGTTACATCAAGATAAAAATTTCTGCTCAGCAAAGGAAACAATAAGTAAAGAGATAAGCTATAGAATGGGAGAAAGTATTTGCAAAGTGTGCCTCTGATTAAAAATAAATTGATAATCAGAAGATATAAGGAACTCAAACAGCTCACCTACAAAAAAGCTAATGATCCAGTTAAAAAGTGGGCAACTGGGACCAGCAGTTAGCATAATGGCTATGTCACTGGACTCCCATGTAGTTGTCCGTGGTTCAAGTCCCAGATCTGGTGGCTTAAACTCACACCAGGCGTGTGTGCTTGCATGCCCAAGATACCAAGCGGAGAGTGGAGGAGAAGGGATTGCAGCATGGCCATCCCCCCTGGGGGGTGATTTCTCGCTTTCTATTTCTCTGTCTCTCTCTGTCTTCCTGGTGAGTGCATGCGTCCTATAGCAAAAACCTCTCAAAAAAAAAATGTGGGCAACCAATCTGAACAGGCAACACTCAAAGGAAGACATACAGATTATATGAAACATATTCATCATCTCTTATCACAAATCAAGACCACAACAAAATATCACCTAATCCCAGTCAGAATAGCTTTTATCAAAACACAAAGAATAACAAATACTGGTGAGACTGTAGAAGAAAGGGAGCCCTCATGTACTGTTGGTAGGAATGTAAATTAATATAGACACTGTGCTTTTTTTTTTCTTAAACTTGTAACTACTAGTTGTACATACAGATTGCCTTCTTTAATAACTTCCTCTTATTTTCTCTTAATATTATGTGAGAGTTGTCCTTGTTGGCCCATAGTTCTAGTTTATCATTTTCACTGCCCTATGTTATGTAATTCTATAATGTGAATATGCCATAATTATTTAAAACATATGTTTATGTTGATGGGTATTTGTATTTTCTATTTGTTTTCTATTTTGAATGATGCTACTCTGAACATTTTTGTACATGTCTCCTTATGGACAGACATAGGAGTTTTCTCTGGGACAAATGGTCATGCCAGAGGGAATACTCATCTTCCTCTTTCCCAGGGCTGTCACATTCCTTCCGAAGTGCTTATACCTGTGAACGGACCCCCTTTTCCTCATTCATTAGCCCACGTCTTTCACTCTTTCATTACCCAGTTTAGATTTCTTGACCCATCACCAGAATGATTCCCGTTCTTATACTGTGGCTGTCTGCCTTTTTTCCTTTTCATTACACCTCCTTAGGTAAACCCTGTCTTTGGCTCAATTCAATTCTTACTAGTTTGAACTAAACATAGAGAATAACACAGCTCCGTTGACTGACCCACTTCACCTGTATGATGGTGCATCTCCCGAGCACCTGTAATTCTATCAAGCAATCCCACCCCATTTTCCTAGCCTATTCTCTTCTCCAGAAAACTTTTCACATCATTCTCTTTCAACTTTTGTCTTCACTCTCAAAAGATGACCTTTCTCTCCCCCATCCCCTTTTACCACATAAAGCAATCAATGGCAAACTTTCATGTCTTCTTCTTACCTCCCAAACAGCTCACATGCTCCACGACACTCTTCCCACCTGCCAGGACAAGGACAAGTGAACTGTTCTTGATCCTGTTTGAAGCCACCTTCTGTACTTCCTATGTCTGACATAGTTAAAGGTGTTTTTTTTTTTTCTTCTTTCTTTCTTTCTTCCTTTTTTTTTTTTTTTTTTTTGGCTAGAAGGTATCTGTGCTTACAAGAGACAAAGAGAAAGAGAGAGAGAAAGCACCTCTTAATAGGGCATAACTATATCACAATTCCTTCTCTTTTTCTCTATTCTGTTGGGATTTGGGGCATACATGCACATGTAACTAGCATGCTTTTTCAAGCTAACAAGATGGGATTTGAACTGTGTGGTCAGTGGTGTGAAATCTGGCTCCCTTAGCCACTAGGCCACAGGGCCAGACTAGAGGTCTTTCTACCCTAATTGTTTTCACTTCTCTCACATCTTCATTTCTTCCCTTTCTGTTGAATCTTTCCTATTAGCATATAGACAGGCTCTAGTGTTTCTCACCCTAACACACACAAAAGAACTTTCTTATCCTCCTGTCTTCCATCTCATTATATATTGGCTTTGTTCTCTATGTAGTTAACTTTTCAAGAGTTAGCTATGTAGATTGGGTCCACATCATCATTCCTATCTACTCTGACACAGTTGGTGAATCTGCTATTGGCCAGCCATGGATAACCCCCATGTTACTAAATCCAATGAGCGGCTCTCCAAATTTAGCCACCTTCCAGCAACAATTGATGTTAGTAGAGGGCCGAGGTGGTAGCACAGTGGTAACACAACTGGACCCACCTGAGAAAGTTCTTAGGTTCACATCTTGTGGCCTCCATGTTCATGTTGGGTGTGTATGTGTCCATGATCCAGACTGGCTAAGACTGGGGTGGATCACAGCAGGAAGACCTGTTTGATGTGCTTCTCTCTCTCTCTCTCTCTCTTTCTCATGGAAAAAAGATAAATGTATAAACATGTTGGCAGAGACAGCAGCGCTGTTGCTGATCTTGGTCTTCGATTTGGATTTCAGAGTCAGTCCTAGAAGTTGAACCTAGAATCTGTGGCTCTGCTTGACTTTCTTCATTGGACTTCCAAGACACTCTCCTGGCTGTTCTCTCTACTCTCTCCCTTTACTGTGGCTTCTTCTCAGTCTTCTTCCCTGGATTCTTTTCTCCTCCTGCCCTCTAAATGTTGAAGCACCAATGAGTTTAGACTTAATTTCTCTATTATAAACCTCTTGGGGGATCTCATATGTCCCATGACTTTTTTTGAGAGTTTTTTACCTTAGGGTGTGTGCACTTGCCAGAGAGAGACAGACAGACAGAGACAGCAAAAGGGAAAGTGAGAAATCACCCTCCAGAGGGGATGGCCATGCCACAATTCCCTCTCTTCCATTCTCCCCCTGGGATTCAGGGCATGCATGCACACACACCTGGCATGATTTTCAAGTCACCGGGTCTAGGATTCAAAATGCAATTGGTCATGTGGGTGTCCAGTGACATAACTGCTATGTCATCTGCTGGCCCCAAACTTTTATTTTAAAGGTTTTTGTCATAGGGTGTGTGTGCTTACCAGAGAGAAAAAGAGACTGTGAGAGGGAAAATGAGAAATCACTCCCTAAAGCGGATAGCCATGCCACAATCCCTTCTCCTCCATTTTCCTCCTGGGATTTGGGGTACACACAGACACATGCACCTGGCATGATTTTCAAGCCACCAGGTCTGGGGACTCTAACCGTGGTTGTCCATGTGGGAGTCCAGCAACATAACCACTATGCTAACTGTTGGCTCCTGTCCCATGGTTTTGATGCCATGGATATGCTGACAGCTCCCAAAAAGTGTATCTATGATCTCATTCATGAGACACAAATATGTGCCCCTGTTTACTCAGCGTCTCCACTCGGATGTCAGCAGGCACTTCACCTTGCACATGTACCAAGCAGAATTGTAGGTCACTTGTTCCCTTTACCCCAATCCCACTTCCCAATCTCTCTCATGTCTACAAAATGTTGTACAGTTGTGCCCAGGCCACAAACTAGGTGTCACCCCTGATTCTTCTTTTATCTTACATCCTGTACCAAATATGTAGGCATGTCCTGTCATCCCAAATTAGCAAATATCTCCTGAATACGACCCATTTTCAGAGCCTTCCCACCACCGTCCCGATCGAAGCCATTTACCATTACCATCTCTCTCTCCCTAACTGTTGTAGTAGCCTCCGAAGTGTATTCCTGCCTCCACTCGTGACCATGCATGGGATATTTGCATCAAGTTTGTCTTTTATTCCTTTTCCCCTCTTAAAAATATTCATTGAGGCTCAATCTCAGTGGTACAACTGGTAATATACTAACTGCAAAACTAAACACCACGTGGCTAGGCGTGGTGGCGCCTGCCTTATGGCAAAACTGAACACAACGTGGCTGACATAGGTTCAGATTCTGAGCAGACCTAAAACATACAGAGTGTGTGCACACTTATTTCTGACAAGCTAGAGGGATGTTGGAAGGGGACAACAATGTAACAAAACCCTTCTGAGAATCCCTCTCTCTCTCTCTCTCTTTCCTGCATGCACACTCTCTTGTGAATAAAAACAGAATAAACTTCAGGGGTCAATCCAGAATGACCCTCAAGTCCTAAATCAAAATAAAAACATTCAAGCAGTCAATAAGGTTTTCAAATCTTAAGTATTATATATGTGTGTGTATACATATGTGTGTGTGTATATATATATTTTTTATTTACCTGTGTGCTATGGCTTGAGTGTTGGGGTCTCCTCAGTATTCATATGTTGATACCTAACTCCCATCTCCCATGTAATAGGATAAAAAGGTGAGCTGGGACTTTAGGAAGTGAGTAGGTTTGGGGGTAGAAAGGTCATTCACAAGTAGGATTAGTGCCCCTATAAAGCTTATAAAATAAGCTCAATGACGCTTGCCTCCTCTCTCTGCCCTTCTGTCATGGTGAGGACACAGCTAGACGACACCATCTAAAGGCAGAGTGAGCCTGGATGTTATGATACTCTGCAGTCTCCTTGACTCTAGTGGAATGGGTTACAGAAATTCTCTTCTCAGTTTATCCTTCTCTCTGATCTTCCCCTTTTCTCTACACCACTGATTAGCAATTTTATAAACAAATCTCTGGAGTGGTTCAGTCTATGTTGGCATCACAGAACCACTCCATCAGACTCAGAGACCCTGCTCTCCTAGTTGGAGAGCAGCTGGAGGCCAGGATTTTGGTAGAGGGAATTGGGACACTTAGGGAAAGTCTGTTGGGAACATGGCAATGGGCAAGAGTGCAGCATTCCAGAGTTGTCATCGCCTTGGGGTCCTGCAAAGTCATTAGCATATTTCCAATGAGCATTAGAAAAAAAATAGAAAATATCACATAGCTGGAGGTGTGCCTACCTCAGTCTTGTGCAAACAATAATAACTGGAAAATCTGACTTAGCCCCGCTAGGGGGAGGGAGGAATTTGAAACTGCTCTGAGATGGTGAGAGAGCTAGATAAGGAGGTTCAAATGCTTCTTCTAGTCAAATGCTTCTCCTAGTCTGAAAAATAAGAATGGCTCATCTTCAATAACACCAGCTGAGGGAGGTTCTGTCATCCAGGTAGAATCCCCTGACACTGATGCCTTGTCATAAAGAGAGGTAGGTCGTTAGGCATATTGCATGTGTGCAAAGAGCCAAGAAACCATTCACAAAAACAAAAGTGAATCTGTCTGTAAACCCAGGTAGACACAGGATGCAGGTCAGCCTTATTCTGCCCTGCACCTGCCCCTAATGGGGAGATGTCATGACATCTCACCATTTTAGCACCCTCTGAAAATGCTTATGGATAAACTTATAAGCAAAGTTCCTAAGTAGCACAAATATACAGGAAAACATGATTGATTTATACAGGTGTGGATTTATTTTAGCCACCCCATTCTGTGCCGTTGGGAGGTTCTAGTGTTCTCTATCTGGCAAGTCTAGGCTGATGTTGGTCTTGCTCTTGGTCAGCTCTAATCCTGTGCTCACTATGAGTGGATGGCCTGAGTGTGTCAGAGTTTGGTGCTATAATAAAATAGAGCTCTGGCATTTGCTATGGCTCCCTATTGAAAGCCCTTCCTTTTCCCTCCCTTCTTGGCAGTGGTTGCCTCCCCCTGTAGAATCTGAAAATGTCAGATAATTATCTACCAGCTGTATTTTGCATCTCCTCAGGGGGATGGCACTAAATCCTGGCCAGAGGAACTTGAGGGTTTCCAGAATCCATTTTCCTTTTCCTAATATCCAAGAAGTTCTGCTGTTCCCTCCTGCCTTGGAGGAATCATACAATGCTTGGCACTGCTGCCCTAGTCTTGGAATCATGTGAGAAGAGTCCCAGTGACCATGGAGAAGCTGACCCAGAGCCCAAACACTGATGAACAGCTAAAGCCAATCTGCTTCTTATTAGGTGAAAAAAAATTCTTATTTTTAAATCTTTATTTTTTTAAGAGAGATTTTTTGCTATAGGACATGTGCACTTACTGGAGAGACAGAAAGAGACAGAGAGACAGAAAGTGAGCAGTCATTCCCCCAGGGCAGATGGCCACACTGCAATCCTTTCTCCTCCATTCTCCTCTCAGGATTTTAGGTACGCACACACGTGTGTCCAGCGTGTGTTTTAAGCCACTGAGTCCAGTATTCAAACCATGGTCAACTATGTGTGAGTTCAGCAACATAACCATTATGCCATCTGCTGGTCCTAAAAAGAAATTCTTATTTAAGCCTCTTTCAGTCAGATATCTTGTTTCTTACAACAGAGAGCATTAATGATTAATTACAACATATTTGTTCTGACATGTATTAATGAAATGTTTAATCACAAATCTTCTCTTATGGGCTGCATGAGGCTTCCCATTGCAGGTAGAATAAAGTCCAAGATTCTTACATGGGCCACCAGGCCCTGAACAGTCAGACCCTCCACCCCGCAAGCATCCCAGGCTTTGTTCTATGTTCCTCACCCATGTTCTCTGCTATGGTTTGAATGGTCCTGCCAAAACTCATGCTGAATTTTAATCCCCTTTATTATGGTATTAAGAGGTAGGGACTTTTAGAGGTGACTAGGCCATCATGAATGGATTAACGGGAGTATATTAGGAGTAGGCTAGTTTTCATGGGAGTGGGCTCTTGATGAAAAAAGATGAGTTTGGACTTATTTCCACCTTGTTATGATGTAGTAAAAAAACCTTCACCAGCTGCTGAACACATGCCTACACCATGCCTTTGAACTTCCCAGCCCCCAGAACTGTAAGAAATAAATTTTCTTTTTTTTATAAATTACACAGTCTGGTATTTTGTTATAGCAGCAGGAGATGAGCTAAGACATTCTCCTCTTTACTTTCTTGTTTGCTATTACCATCAAATTCCTAATTTAGGTCTCTACTCACTAAGTCCTATTCTTTCTCCATACTGTCTTTAAATGTCACTTCCTCAGAATGTCCTTGCTCCATTACTCAACCTAAAGCAGATCCTTCATGTTTCTCCCTTTGAAAGTTTCCTACTCTATATCTTTTGGTGGATGGGCTGAGTGGACTCCCTTGACATGCATTTCAGTTTCCTAGAAGGCAGAGGCTAAGATTAAAATGGTCTTTGCAAGGTTTTCTGGCATCCAGGTTGTAGAAGTGGTTGATATTCTCCCCATCAGATATATATGGGAAAGTGGTTTTGACAAACTGTTGCTGGGCAGAGAGAGATGGACAGAGGAGTCCATTTGGTTGGCTGAGAAGATTCTCACCTTGACAGAAGAATTAGCCCCCTTGATGGTCTAGTTCTTCTATATATGTTGGAGTATTGATCTTAAGAGTATCAGCCTAGTAGGGTCAGTGAGTGGAGTGATGGTTAAGGACTGGAATCCCTCATGGCCAACTGTGGTTTGAGTCCTAGACCTGGTGGCTTGCTTTCTCACTTCCCCTCTCTATTGTCTCTCTCTGGTGAGTGCATATACCCTATAGAAAATTTAAAATAATAATAATAAGATCACTCTAGAGTTTACTTATTCAGGCTTCTTGAGAATATGGAGCTAGTTGTAATCTTAATTTTTTTTTATTAAATTGTTTAGAGTGGATCCTGTTGTTAGTAATTACGACCTCTGGCCTATAGAGTAATACTCAATGCAATTTGTAATTATATATTCATTTCATATGTTTACTCATCCCCTGGTATCTAAAATTATCCCCCATGCACTGAATACCTAGCATAGGATGTAGCACATGTTTGGAGCTCAAGATTTGTTGGGTACCTAAGTAGGTAAGTGAGAAAATAAAAGGACATTGCATATCAAGCCACAAGAAAAACTAAAGTACCAAAATCACATCTTTGATATTTGAAACTCTTGTGAGGTCACGAAGCCAGAAGTCAAAATTTACAGTGAATTTCCAACTTGCGAGTTACTTGACAGACTCATAGCCATTATAGTCAAATTAGAGAAACTATGGACCAGACAACATAACCCTATTATTAAAAGGAAAATGAAACTAATGTAACATTTTGTTTCTCAAGAAGTGTAATTTTTCCTTAGGAAAATTTTCTAGAGCCTTTTGTGTCCCTCCCAAGACAAATGATTACACTCCAAGATGATCCTTCCAACATACCATAGAACTCTACATCAAAGATGCAGCCTCATACTCTCTCCTGGGTGAATCCCAGGAAATAATACTGTCATGCTCACTTGACTGTCAGAGCCACAAGGGCATGATCCTAAATATGGCTTGACTCATTATGGTACTCCAATGCCTAGCAAAATGCCCAGCACACAATCAAAACTTCGTAAATAATTGAAGAATGTATGATCTTCAAGCATATGTTTTGAGGACTGTGGTTAGTGTTACATTGATATTAATGAATTAGATATCTATTTGTGCTTTATTTGTGTGTATATATTTTCATGAATGAATGACCACTGTCTTCTACCTGTAAAGATGTATTTTATATATGGTATAACCTACTTTCATTGTTGTAAATGCTCTCCTCAGCTGTGGTTTTTTGTTTGTTTGTTTGTTTGTTTTCCCCACCTAAATACTGAACATAGCAAACAAATGTGACTCTTGCTGTCTTTGCTCTCAGTTTTTGCAGTTAGACTTGTTCTCTGAGCTTTCTCTCTATCTGACATTCCTGTGAACGGGTCATGCTGTTTGACGTTACCTATTGTTGGGGATTATTACTGACTGACTCTCACCATTATAAATATTGAGGCGGAACCCAATGCAAAGGGCAGAAACTACCTATCTTAGACTCCCCCCTTCCCCACCACCCCAAGAAAGATCATATCTCCAAGAAAAAAAAGACTAAGTAGTGGTTGGTGTTTTCTCCACCATGACAAAATGTTCCTACTCAAAATCTGGTGTTGCTGATGCTCAATCCTGCCCTACTTATGGGTCTGTAAATTTGATGAACTGATAAAGGTTTTAATCCTATACAGTTTACAGTGCATTTCACCAGACATGTGACAGGTGTACATGACAAGCAGCTTATGTAGGCAAATGAATAGCGTATTTCTTCTTCTCTTTTCATTACTTGTTCAATGCCTTATAATTGGCACCATTCTCCAAAATCTTCGTGGACTGTAGGAACTGCCTTAGCACCCAGATAGTCACATCTTCATTTTCATTCCACCAGTAGTTGCTCTTCCCTCGTCCTGAAATGATCCTCTTTGTGGCCCAGGGCTGAGGATGTTGTTCGCTGCTCAGGTGCTCCTGTTTCACCCATACTTTTTACAGAAGGTCTGAGAGTGTAATGAGCAGTACTGAGCATCTGCTTGACAACTTCCAAGTTCAGGTTAGAGAGTTTGCAAATTAATGTCAGTTCTCTCTTCTTAAAACTCTCTAGGAGAGGAAACCCCATGTTTCAAAATTTTATCACCTTGACCAGTAAAACGTTCCCCTGAGTTCAAACCCAGTCTTATCTGCTTTAACAAAATACAATTTTCCTCTTGAGCTTTTATTAACATGCAGATTAGAAAGATTGTTAAATATGTCTCTTCTCCAAATTCAACAAACCCCAATTCCTCTTCCTCTTCATTTTAGGATTTATTTTCTTTCTCCATAAACATTTTTATTTGTCTTCTCTGAGCTATCTCTTTTCCAGTTTCCTTTCTTTAAAAAAAAATTAAGTAAGGATATGTATTTTGGGAACCAGGTAGTTACCAATGGTTCCCATTATTCCTAAGATTCTTTTTGCTCTTATTATCTCCTTATCGTTATAGTCTATAAAGTCACGGAAAACACTGAGTTAGTGAATACTGAATTACATAGATCCCAGGGGGAAAAGAGTTAGGTTTCTGTGAACCTCTGGCCAAAACATTTTATCAACCCATCAGTATATAACCTTGTCTTTTGTGTGTTTCTGTTTAAAGACATGTTACCTCATCTATGCTGTTGGTTCATTAATGCTGAGTTCACGGCCAACAGCATCATAACTCATGCCTGGATGGAGCTTCTCGAACACACATATGTTTTCCTGAAGGCATATCATGCACTTAGGGATACTAGATGGCACCTCACCATTACACCTGGGGACCTTTTTAACAGTGAAATAAAAAAAAATAGCATGAAGATGGGAAGGCCATGGCGTGCAATAAAGGGCAGGAAGACATTTATTTGCAATATTCGAGCTGTACCAAGAAAGCAGAGCATCATCTTGTTCGACCTCAGCTGGGAACTTGTATGCTGGGAACTCAGAGTTTTCTCCATTCCGTGCAGGACCATGAATCAAACTGGAAGCATCATGAGTATTGATTTTGGGGTTACAAATAACTTTTAACAAGTAGGTGAACTGGCAAATATGGAACCTGAGAATAATGAGAATCGACTGTATTTGTTCCTCTCTATTAAGTAATGAGGTCTATTGTGGATGGTACAAAGAAAGGGTAAAAGACTTTTGGAGACCCAGGAGATTTTTTGAAAATGATCTGCCTAAGGCACAGAACCAAAACAGTAGTTAGCAGGCCTGAGGTGGAGAAATCTAATTCCTTGCATCTCCAGCAATCTGTCTGCAGCTCTGCTCATATGAAAAATGACTTGCTGTAACATGTGAGCTTTGTTACCATGTCAGTATAATTATATTTTAATAAAAAATAGATTTATAGTCAGACAATGAGCCAGGATATTAAACAGCCCAGCACTGACTGTGAACTTTCAGCCATGTAACCCTGGCCATCCTGCCTCCGAGGCAGTGCTGACGTCTTGCTGGGGTGGGTGGTTAAACACCACTGACCTGTGAGAACTCCTGGGAGCCACATTTTTTTGCTTGGCATTTTAGTTGTAACAACAAAAGATCTGTCAAAACTCCAATCTGGGGTCACCCCAGAGGACAGCATTTAAGCACCGTACAAGGAAGTCACATCCCACAGAGCCAAACGGGGTTTAAATCCCAGTTGAGAAGCTTGGAAAAGCACTCATAGCCTGCTCAAGTGCTCAGGATCCTGACAGAATGGAGGATTGTAGGAGAAAGGATAGTGGCATGACCAGGCCCTTTTGGGGAGCTCTCTCTCTCACACATACACATGAGAGAGAGAGCTCACACTCATGTGTATCAGAGCTCTCTCTCTCTCTTATACATATCCTCTGGCATTTTTAAAATAAACAACGAAATTTCAATTCGACAAATTAAAGTTCAACCTTTATTTAACGAGGAAAGATAAAAGCATCAACTCAAAGAAATGAAGCACACATGGAATGGATGGAAAAGAAAGTTGTATGTTGTAAATCCATTCAAGAAATTTTGTTGTTTCCATATGCATTTGGTGTTTGAGTTTGATGTTAAAAATTATTTTGTTCTGGGCCAGCCGGTGGCATGATGGGCAACTGGATCCCACATGGCCGACTGGACAGTTTGTGTCTCCAACCATGTAGTTTGAAAAACACACTGGGCACATGTGTGTGTGTGCCCAAAATCGCAAGAGGAGAATGGATTGTGGTGTGGCCATCCCCCCGTGAGTTGCTTTCTCTCTCTCTCTCTTTCTCTCTCTCTCTCTCTCTTCAAGGAGCTCATGAGCCCTGTAGCAAATTAAAGGGGAAAAGTTATTTTGTTCTTCTATTAGAAGTAAAGTATAATTTAACTTGCAGATTTTTCTAGGGTCATGCTCTGAACAAAAGCGACTTATTAGGCAATCATTGCAAAAGAAAGCATAGATAGCTACGGAATTATAGGTTACAGCTATAAATTTACTTGATTAAACAGAAAGTGAGTGAAATTTAAAGACAGTGTAGCCCTCACCTTCTTCTAGAATAATATTCTTGTCTGATTTGCAGCTTTAGTTTTTACTCAAACATCAATCAAGATATACAGACATGGTAGTCTGTCAGAATATACTGGTTATTACCTAGTCGAACAAGTTTAAAAAAGAAACAAAGACCTAGATTTGAAACTATAGAAAAATCAACAGCATTTAGGATTAAATAAAAGGAGGGGTTAACTCTCGATGCTTACCCAAGTGGTGGCATTTTTATATAATCTCTTAGCAGGCAGCATACAATCTGTATGTCACAATTTTAAATAGCGTATATGTAGAATTTCTGGTAACATGACTATGGTCTTATCAATACATATATTTGACTATATCACCATCTGGAAACTCTGTTCATATTTTTAGTTGAAGGGTTTTTTTTTTTTTTTTCCGCACCAGATGATAAAATGTCCAAAATCAAATAAATAGGGTCACTTAATTCCCAAGTGACATGACCAGAGTGCTCAGAAAATTCGAAAAAGTCAAGTCAGATCATTTCAAAAGGACAAATTCGGGGCTCCTCCAAATTCAGTAGTGTGTGGAATGTAGCAATCTTGGCTTGGGTTTTCTGAGCCAAGCAGCTTTCAAGCTATCTTTCATCCCCTCTGCCTTTCCCAAGTGTCAGTGTTTTCATTATCAGGAGAAACAACAAAGTATGCATTTCTTATTTAAACCCAAAGTGCGTCTATTAAAATGAATTTGATCCTAATGTGTTCTTTTACTCAAAATATTCCTGGACTAAAGGAAATGTTGTCAGAAAGGAATTCGTGGTGGTGTTTATTAACGGTAGCTGTAGCGGTTCGGCATATGCCTTTTGGTTACTTTATAATGAAAGATTGTTGAGCGCAGCCCCTGTGAGCAATGGGAAAATCAACAAAACGTTCTTGGAAACAACATTCAGCCCAACTTTCTTTTATTTGTGTCTGTTCTCATTAGTACAAAGAGGGGACAGGTCGCTTTCAGAAGGATTAAAAGGTCAGAGAAGTTGATGAAGTGAAGTCTACACAAGCCTTTAGAAAGTCGTTATCACAGGATCAGCCAAAAAACAATCTAAGCAACCTAAGAGCTAATCCTTTGGGAGGATCCAAAGGAAACCTGATTTGGGAAGGTCTCTCTTTCTCTCCTTTTGATCGCTTTACAGGGGCTAGTTCCCTCAAACACCTTCCCACTTGTTTTCCTCCCAAGAGGACCCGAGTTCTGTTCTCTTCAGCTTTCCCCTCAATTTCAGAGCTGTCTGCCCTTCCCAGCTGCAGCCTTGTTCTGCCTACCCTGACTTCTGCCATCTTGGGTTGTTTTTTATCAGGGATTTCCCTTAACACCCTCTTCTCATCCAAAATAGGCCCAAATGTTCACTTGTATAGCACCTCTTCTGAGAGAAAAATGGATTGACTCACAGAATGCCAGTAACAAAAAGAACCTTAGTAATCATCTGGTCTACCTGCCTTTTTCTCACTGTTTTGTAGGTGAACAGAGTTTGTAAAGTTGCCTGAAGTCACAAGCCAGGTAGGGAGTGAGCCAGGACTAGGTATCAAGACTGCTCTTTCCTCCTACACTGGCTCTGAGCAAGGGCTGGAACTTGGTGGCAAGGTGCTTTGGATAGTCCAAGCTGCTCCATGATTTAAGACCATGGTGTCCGTTATAGAGAAGGGACCTGACTGCTGGAGCTGGTGTGATGCCAATTCAGTGAGACCCAGTGGCACACATGCTGCGTGTAGACCGTCTGCCTTACAGGCAGAGCCCCATGCTCTGCACTTATGGCCAGAGGCATCACTACAAGCCGAAAGTAGACTTTTCACCACCTCGAGGTGACATCACAAGGGCACTCTCTCTGCTCCTCCTGCTGTAATCCTTGAACTGAATAACCCTGCAAGCTGGGGGAAACCACACAACGCACTGGAAGCTTGACAGGCGTTTACATAATGCTATAGAAGAAGGAACTAAATAAAAGCTTTGGCTCTTCTGGGGCTCTCCCCATCCTTCTGGTGCCAGATGTCCCTTTTATGGCTTATGCTTTTTGGTCCTTTGTCACTGAGGGCAGGAATCCATCCAGACACCTTAGCAGGGTGAGGAAGTTGGCACCTGATGCACTGGGTTTTCAGTTTTGCAGCTGGAAAAGCTTCTTAGTATCAAACTTTAGAATAAAGCACCACCTTGTGGTC
Source organism: Tupaia belangeri chinensis (assembly GCF_000334495.1). Lineage (NCBI taxonomy): Eukaryota > Metazoa > Chordata > Mammalia > Scandentia > Tupaiidae > Tupaia > Tupaia belangeri. Next base: position 2,035,679 of record NW_006159506.1, on the reverse strand, counting down.
TGATGTGTTTAGTAAAGTGAAATCTAAGAACAGAGCTGGAAATGCTCCCTCAGCTGGTGGCAGAGAAGATAGGACCTGAAATCTGACCCCTGGAGGCCGACTGGATGCAAAAACCCACATGATCTCTTGATTCTCAGATTCTTGGGTCAGTTATCAATGGCATCTCCTTTTATGGGGTGAGTCCCATGTTTCTGATACCAAGACACATGCTAGTCCCATACATAACCAATCTGATCCTTTCGAAACCACTGGGAAATGGGTCTAATTCCTTCAGCTTTATTAGTGAGGAAGCTGAGGCTGATCACACCACCTAGTCCAATTACACAAAAGGGTCAGAGCTTGGAGGCCAAGTCTTCCTTCCCTTCTTTTTTTCTTTTAACTTCTGAATGACTGTATTTTTAAATTATTATTACATTTTATTAGCATATCATAATTGTACAAATTTGGGGGGATACAGCAGGGGTATGGTTTGCAGCACAAGACTATAGTGTGTGATGATTAAATAATGGTAATTAGTACTCCTGTCACCTCAACCATGTGTCATTATTTTGTGTTAGAGATATTCCGTTTCCTCTTTTTTAGTTATTCTAAGATACATAGCAAGTTGTTTACTATATTCTCCTTACTATACTTTACAACACTAGACATTTTTCCTTTTGTCTTTCTGTAATTTTGTTTCTGTTAATTGACACTGCTCTATCCCTACCCTCCCCCCCCCATCTTTTCCACCTTCTAGTAGTCATTCTTCATCTCTCTAGGAAATCAAGTCCTTCGAGTCAGTTTCTGCTCTTAACTACTGCTCTGCTGACCCCCCAAGGCCAAGACCAAGACTAGAGAATATTTCAGGCTATCCAGAGCTCCAAACCAAACTAGAGCTGCTAGCATCTTACCCAGATTTCTCTCAGGGTGCTGGAAATAACCTGTCCTCTCAGGTTACACTGGTCTGAAAGATCTATCATCAGCAGTGGGAACATCTCTGGTGCAATCCCCCTCCTGTGATAGCCAGAAGATAGGGGATTGTTTGGCCTCTGAGGATGGGGCAGCGAGCAAGTAACCAGACTCTTAAGTAACCCATAAAGAAACACACCCCAAAAAAAAATATTTGTCACATATTCACTTGAACAATTAGAGTGCTTTCTTGAACCATCATATTTTATTTTCTTTACAAAAGAATTATTTTGAGGGACCGGCAGGTGGTGTAGTGGTTAATGGTGCTGGATTCCTACATGGCCAACCATGGTTTGAGTTCTGGACCTGGCAGCTTGCTTTCTCGCTTTCCCTTTCTCTCTCTCTGTCTCTAGTCAAATTAAAAAAAGGTAATAATAACAAATGGAATTAAATAAATAAATAAATAAATAAATAAATGATTCTTTAAAATAAAAAGTAATTATTTTGTCCTACTCTTTTAAGGGAAAGATTGGCGTGTTTTCTTGACTAGTATGTAAAGTAAGTAAGTGCCAGTCCTGTGGGTAAAATAATACTACAAGGCAGACCCCACCCCAGTCTTGTTCCAGTATCATTGTTAAGTTCCCTTGGGTAAGTCACTTCTTTGTCTCTGAGTTTCTGTTCTCTCATTTTCAGACTGGAGGCTGGATTTCAATGAGATAGGTGGTTCTAAAATAGTGTACAATGCAGATGTATGGAAAATGTGAGTTGGGAATCTCAACTTTCTCCATTTTCCTTAGAAAGTCTGACCTGCCCTTGCTTCCTTCCTCTTCTCAACAATCTGCTGCTAATTTTGGTAACACAATGACTTGCACACAGTGAAGTTCAATAGTGTTAACAAGTACAATGATTTGGGGAAATACATGCATCTCTGTTTTTCCAAAGGAGATTAATCCATGTAGGGTATTAACCTCCTTTGCCCCTTTCCATACACCAAGAAGAAATATGGAAAGTATTTTCAAGTACTATGAGAAGAGGAAGTGCTAACATGGGTTGTCTGTCTTCTCATGGCCCGGGTGTAGCACAGGGACAGAGTCTATTTGTTTCAAGGCCTCTGCCATGCTATTTCCCTCCTGTGTACTCACTCTCAGTTTCTTGCTCCGAATCTATTTGCTGAGCTATTCTTTTAACAGATAATCTATACTGGAGTAGAGTCGAGAACAGAGTTGTCAGACAGAAATTTCTACACTGTTGAGACTATTATGTGTGCTCTGCAGTAGCCATCACTGGTCATTGTGCATTTGAGTCATCAGTAGTAAGACATACATCAAGCATTTAAGTGATTTTTTAATTTAAATAGACACATGGGGCGAATGGGTTCCATATTAGACAGTGGAACCCAATGATGTCTTAACGCAGGTTTCTATTGCAAACATAGCAGTTTCTTTAAGGCATAAAGCATGTGTCCTAACAGAGCTACCCTTAACATTGGATCTATGAGCAGACTTTTCCTATTTTTTTCTCTTTTTAATTTTGCTAGGGATAGCTAGAGAAGCAGAGAAACAGAAATAGGAAAGCAAGAAAGCACTGCTCCCCCCCCCAACACACACACACACACATAGGACATGGTCGCTCTGCAATCCCCTCTCCTCCAACTCTCCCTACTCACACACGCATGTGCCCAGCATGTCTTTCAAGCTATTGAGTCTGGGACTAAAACTACATAGTCAGCCTTGTGGGATCAAGTGGCCTTAACAACCAGGCCGCAGGCTGGTCCTAGAAACAGACTTTTAAGTGATTTGTTTCTTTATGTCGCTATGCTTGAAAATAGAATTTCATAAAAATAGTGGTATATCAGTGTTTATGAAATATATTCGATCTTCGAAATCAATGAATTTTTTTGTTCACTAATTTAATAATGAATAGTAGAAAAAGAGTCCCTGAGACCAGCAGATGGCATAATGGTTACGTTGCTGGACTCCCATGTAGTTGACTGTGGTTCAAGTCCCAGACCTGGCAGCTTAAAAAACTCATGCCAGGCATATGTGTGTGTGTGTGTGTGTGTGTGTGTGTGTGTGCGTGTGCCCCAAATTTCAAGAGGAGAATGGAGGAGAAGGGATTGTGGGCTGGAGGAGAAGGGATTGTGGGCTGGCCAACCCCCATTGGGGGGGGTAATTCTTTGTTTTCTGTTCCCACTGCAAGCACATGTGCCCTAAAGCAAAAAAAAACTCTCTCAAAAAAAAAAAAAAAAAAAAAGGAAAGAAAGAAAAGAAAAGAATTCCCATTCAGTTCCATGATAATGGATAAGGAAATGTATTCCATGGCTGGCAGTAGGAAGAAAAGTACTTTCTCACTTCGTAGATTTTTCTAAAAAATAACACGATAAATTTGAATGTACATTCTAAATATATATTGTCTTCTAGTTAATGTTTTTTTAATGTTAAACAGTTAATAAAAATAAGTTCTCTCTTTAAAAATAAGACTTTGTAGAAATGCATTTTTTTCTATATAGAAGATGAAATCAGAGAGGAAGATGGGCAATATCCTAAATGCTTTATTATAGAACTCATATCTTGCTTGAGCTCAAGTGGCATTCCAAGTATTTTTCTAATTAATGAGGCCACTATTTCTTAACTGGAACAAAGACTGAGAAACACTATCCTCACTTATCTTGAGAGAAAAGCTTTTATTTTCAAAGAATAGAAAGAGGTTTTCAGGTGGGCAACAGTCCTGAAAAGTGATATCCAGCCTTGAAGAAAAGACTAAAATGTCGCACACCCTCGTAAGCAATAGTTGTTGTTGTTTTTTAAGAGAGAGATTTTTGCTGTAGAGCGCACACTCTCACCAAAGAGACAGAGAGACAGAAAGTGAGAAATCACCCCCTGGGGGGGATGGCCATGCTGCAATCCCTTTTACTCCATTCTCCTCTTGGGGTCTTGGGCACACATGTGCATGTGCTTGGTGTGAGTTTTAAGCCAGTGGGACCAGGACTAGAACCATGATCAACTATGTGGATGTCCAACAATGTAACCATTAGGTGATCTGCTGGTACCCCCAGAAAGCACTTTAATAAATGTACAGATTTAGGGCTTGCAGGTGGCATGGTGGTTAAGGGTGTTGGACTCCCACAAGGCCGACTGCAGTTCAACTCCCGGACCCGGAGGCTTGCTTTCTCTCTCTCTCTCACTCACTCTGTTCCTCTCTTGTCAAATTAAAATAAACAAATAAGTAAAGTTAAATAAAAATAATCCTTTAAGAATAAAACCAGAAGCAAACGTACAGATGCTTACATGAGAAAGCATATTGCCGCATGTCGCTGTATTTCAGAATTTGCGAGAGACATCCAGTAACCAAGAGATTCTGACTTTTCTCTGGCATAAAGGAGTGGAACTCCCTGTGTCTTTCCTCAGGACATCTGCTACGTGGCTGAGGTTTCCAGACTGGCGTCACACGATGATCAACTGCTCTGGGACTGCCCTTGCTTTGGGATGATGGCATATAGACATCCTTACCCTATGGGACTGGAGCTCTGTTTGAAGAATTAATTCCTCATATACTTTTACCCTCGGCGCAGAAAATTGTCTCTACTCTGGAAAGTGTTTTAAAGCCCACGAACTGCTTTTCTTGAGAATGAACATTTCTCACGTGCTCCAAGGCTAATAAATAGACATCAATTGCAGGCCCTTACAAAAACCCAAAGTGCTGCAGAAAACCGAATGAAATCTATGCTTTCATTTCTTTGAGATTAGCCTTTCATGGGAGTTTACCCCAGTGGGGCAAACGTAGATGTTCCACTGGGGTGGGGTCACACGTCTGTGACACAACAAAACAGGCCCATGTCCCAGTGAGGCTATTTCTCAAGTCCTGTGTCACATGGGCCAGGTAGAGGAAGTGAAGGCCTGCCCTGACCTCTCTGTGCCCACTCAGACCACACAGCAGAGGGGCTACTCAGCATCATGAGGAGATTGTTCAGAGAGCATTTGTCACAAAGCCACCAGAGAATAGCACAGAGAGGAAACTCATTCCAGGGTTAACCAACAAAACCCTCAGACAGCTAGGCATCTTTGCCAGAGGAGAGCAAACCTCCTTAGAATGCTGGCTATGGCAGCTGTGGTTCAAGCGCGGACATCCTGCAGGAAGAGAAGTGACAAAATCTGCTCTTGCAATCAATTTGCAAGCTTTGATATTAAGCAATTGCCATTATAGCCTCAGAAGCAAAACCAAAGAGGAAAAAGAAATGATAGGACCCAGGGAAGGTGTCCAATGAAGCATTTTTCTTTGTCTCTACCTGAGCTAATTAAGTGTCCCAGTTCCCCCAATGAAGAGAGAGATGACATGAGAACAGTGTACTATGTATTACTTCTAGATTGACATGTAAATATATGAAGTGCTGAGGCCAATTGTGTGAAAAATTACATTTATCAATGTATTGGGTTTAGTCATTTTATTTTTTAAAGAGAGGGTTTTTGTTGTTTGTTTTTGCTATAGGGCATGAGAGACAGAGACAGACAGAAAGAAATCCCCTCCCCCGCAGAAGGGATGGCCACACTGCAATCCCTTCTCCATTTGCCTCTCAGGATCTTGGGCATGTACGGACATGTGTCTGGCATGAGTTTTTTTTTTTTTTTTTTTGGAGAGATTTTCACTGTAGGGCGCGTGCGCTCGCCAGACAGACAGAGAGAGACATAGAGACAGAAAGCGAGAAATCACCCCCCAGGGGGGATGGTCACGTGTCTGGCATGAGTTTTAAGCCATCCTGTCCAGGACTCGAAACACAGTCTACTACATGGGAGTCCAGCAACATAACCATTACACCATCTGCTGGCCCCAGGGTTTAGTCATTTTCAGTTGTTTGTTTTGTAGTTGGTATAAAATGCTAGCTTTTCGAAAATGCTTCAGTATAAATGGTACAGGTGTTGGCAAGGCCTGGGAACACAGGTCAGGCCTTATTCTGTGGTCAGAGAAGGGCCACAGTTCTGGGTTCTGTCACAGTTTGAGACCCAAGTAGGCAAATGAGGCAGGCAATATCTCTTTCAGAATGCTGCCTCAACATTGCTTGTTCCTTTCTGGCTGTGATACATAGATTGCTCTCCCCAAAGGAATTGCTCATCTCCGTAAACCCATTTAAAAATAGACATGTACGTACAGTAGGATTGTTGATTATCCCTGAATGTCCTTGTCCCTCTTCTTCCTCTGTAATAAAGCCTCTGAATCCTAGCTAGGTCCAACTAGACAAAAAAAAATTATGTTTTGTTTTTGTTTGTTTTGCCATCTCCCCCCGGCCCCCAACCCAACTAGATCGGCCAAGTAATTGGGTTTTGCTCAATGGATTATAAATAGAGAAGTGTGTACAGCTCGTAGGGATGTTTTTAGGGATGGGGGCTAGCTATTCTTCTTCCTCCTGGCTCCTTCCTGCTGGCAAGAACCCACATCTGATGACTTAAGCTATGAAGGCCATCTTGGATCACATGGTAGAAACTCTTGGAAATAGTTGTAGCAACAGGATAAGAAGAACCTAGGTTGAGAGAGACGACTTGGTAGCACATAGAGGTTACAAAGTAAAATCAAAGACCATAAAGAGGTCTAGTGATTGAATGGAAAAAAAATAAAAGAAAGCAAGCAAATCAGTCAATGATATCAGGCATAAAAGATCATATTCAGACAAGATCTTTGTGATGGCTTATAAGCAGAATTGATTGAATTCAAATAGGCCAGAAGGAGCCAACTCCATGGCTTGATGATGAAGGCAGCTGGATCCCCTATAGCTAACTCCATGGTTCTAGTCTCTGGTGGCTCCAGAAACACAATGGGCATGTGTGCATGGTGCCCAAAATCCCGAAAGGAGAAAGAAGTAGAGGAGAAGGGATTGTGGTATGATTGTCTCCCATGGAGCTTACTTTCACCTCTCCCTCTTGCCAACTCTGTCTCTCTCTGGCAAGTGAATGCACACTCTGGCAGAATAAAAATAAATAAATAAATAAATACATACAATGAAAAAATCAACGAGCCATGTGCCACTAAGTTTTCTAGTGATAGAGAGATCACAAATGCAGTCTGCAAAAGCCTGTGATAGTTCAGTATCTAAGATGAGCCTGTCTCCCACAGACAGAACCCACAGGAAGGCTGGGGAAACTGTGAAGACATATGCTTTGTAATATCATAGGCAAAATAAATTCATTTTCTAAGGGGAGAGCCAGGGCCCTCCAGATGACAGTGAGTCAAGAAGTCCTTTCTAATGAGCAGAATGAGGGTCTACCAGAAAGCTAGACATTATATTTTCTCTTTCTGCCCTAAGAGATCTAATCATTTTTAGACATAAGTGACCATTATCTGATTCTTACACTTTTTATTTTTGTTCTGAATGGGATAAAGGTTTGTTGTTTATCTTGTTCCTATTGCACTCTTGGGTTTGGGATATCTGATAATTTATAAATTACATTTTTTATGGGCTCCCAGAAAGTGAGTAGTCAACCCAGACATGATGAAGAGCACCAAATATTAACTGACTGGCAGAATAAAAATAAATAAATAAATAAATACATACAATGAAAAAATCAACGAGCCATGTGCCACTAAGTTTTCTAGTGATAGAGAGATCACAAATGCAGTCTGCAAAAGCCTGTGATAGTTCAGTATCTAAGATGAGCCTGTCTCCCACAGACAGAACCCACAGGAAGGCTGGGGAAACTGTGAAGACATATGCTTTGTAATATCATAGGCAAAATAAATTCATTTTCTAAGGGGAGAGCCAGGGCCCTCCAGATGACAGTGAGTCAAGAAGTCCTTTCTAATGAGCAGAATGAGGGTCTACCAGAAAGCTAGACATTATATTTTCTCTTTCTGCCCTAAGAGATCTAATCATTTTTAGACATAAGTGACCATTATCTGATTCTTACACTTTTTATTTTTGTTCTGAATGGGATAAAGGTTTGTTGTTTATCTTGTTCCTATTGCACTCTTGGGTTTGGGATATCTGATAATTTATAAATTACATTTTTTATGGGCTCCCAGAAAGTGAGTAGTCAACCCAGACATGATGAAGAGCACCAAATATTAACTGAGAATCTTGGACTTATAATTAGATGCATACACTTGATGGAACTCTGGGATTCTTCTTTTCTTGGGGGGCAGAGAGGCACTAGATACATGAGTAGCAAGTAGCTGAGGTGGAGACATGATTGTCCTCTAAAATCTGTTCCCCTTCAGCTTCTCTCAGTGAAGAACTAAGGACTAGGACCAGCAGATGGCATACTGGTTACATCGCTGGACTCCCACATGGCTGACTGTGGTTTGAGTTTCAGACCTGGTTGCTTAAAACTCATGCTGGGTGCCCCAAAATCTTTTTTATTTATTATTTTTTTTGAGAGGTTTTATTTTTTGCTATAGGGCACGTGCGCTCACCAGACAGAGAGAAACAGAGAGACAGAAAGTGAGAAATCACCCCCCAGGGGGGATGGCCACGCCGCAATCCCTTCTCCTCTATTCTCCTCTCAGGATCTTGGGCACGCACGCGCATGTGCCCGGCATGAGTTTTAAGCCAGCAGGTCCGGGACGCGAACCACGGTCGACTACATGGGAATCCAGCAACATAGATGCCCAAAATCTTGAGAGGAGACTGGAGGAGAAGGGATTGTGGCATGGCTGGCCTCCCACAGGGGTGATTTCTCGCATTCTGTCTCTCTGTCTCTACAGTGAGTGCATGCACCTATAGAAAAAAAACAAAAAACCTCTAAAAAGAAAGAAAGAAAGAAAGAAAAGAAAGAAAGAAAGAAAGAAAGAAAGAAAGACTTTAAGCAGTAGTGTGTACAACTCTTAGACCTTATTCTGCCTTTTTTTTTTTTTTTTTTTTGGTATCCTGCTACCTGGAGTCATACCCGCAGGTACAATGGCTGGTGTTAGATCCTGTGATGTGTTGAGGATGACGGAACGCCCAGCAGGAAGTGCTGAAACCCTGATCATGGTGCAGCCCCAACACCATCCTGGATTACCCACATTGACCTGACAGATGACACGAATTTTCTTTTGGTTAAAGCCACTTTTGGGACCAGCAGTTGGCATAATGGCTATGTCTCTGGACTCCCATGTAGTCAACCACAGTTTGAGTCCCGGACCTGGTGGCTTAAACTCACGCCGGGCGTATGTGCATGCATGCCCAAGATCCCACGAGGAGAATGGAGAAGAAGGGATGTCGATGTGGCCGTCCCCTGGGGGGTGATTTCTCGCTTTCTGTCTCTCTGTTTCTCTTTGTCTGTCTGGTGAGTGCACGCGCCCTCTAGCAAAAACCTTTCAAAAAAAAAAAAAAAAGATAAACTTTTAGTTTAAATTTTTAATCACCTTCAACTAAACCTAATCCCAACTGCTCTAGGAAGTCATCCTCACTGTGGAAACCTTAGGATACATGTTTACAAGCAGGTACCTTTAGAGGTTGTGGAGGGAGAGATTGCTGAAGGGAGGGAGGCTTTGGCATAGTAGGGTCTCCACACAAGGCCAGCAACTGCTTTCTAGAAGTTATTTGGAAAACAAAACAAAAAAACAAAAAACAAAAAAACATGGCTCTATGTCTTTGCCTGATGGGCTTGCCCATGGTTGTACAGTAAGTGGAACATCAGTGTAATTGCTCACTTGTTTCTGCAGAAATAAAATGTAGTTTAAAACTGAAACCAGTTTTTTCCCTCAGTTACTCATTTTTGTAGGAGACAGTCACATGAAGAACATGCTGAAGACTCAATCATTCTTTCCAGTCTCTTGCATTCTTTAGCAAGTGTTACATGTTAAGCAACGTTCACAAAATGCATCAACGTGCATGTTTGGTACAGGTTTAAACTCAATAAACCAAAGAAAGCAAGGGTGTGGTGGTGGGAATTTCTCCAGAAACAGTCAATATGTGTTGCGTGGACTTCCTTTATCTTTACTGCATTTCCATAAAGACTTGAGAGAAGGAAGTGTAACCACAATTCCATTAAGTAATAAGCTATGTAGTAGTGCAATTTATCTAGAATGAGGAAGGAAAAGATTCAGTTTTGAAAAAATTTCCTCAACAGCATATTCTTCTTTGCTGCAAAACTGCCCCTGAAACCTTAGGAGAGACACAAGAAGTAGCCTGAGATTCCCTTGTTCAATCCATGACAAGGACTTTCTACTGGTGTGCAGTCTTTAAGAGCATGGGAGGTATAGCTCAGATGTTTGTCTTTAGCAACAAAGATCTATATTTTATCTTGAAATAAGTTGTTTTTATTTATCTTGAGACAAATTCTTCCAAGTAGCCAAATCTAAATAACACTAGTTTGCAGTCAGTTGTCTTTTAAGAAAATGTGGTGTTCCATGAAGTTGTGTTCCAGGCCACTTCAGCTCACAGCTCAAAACAGTTATCTATCTGGAGAAGATGGTTTATGCATATTCCTATTTTGTTTAAAAAATGTATTTTCTTATTTTTTTACATTTAATTACATCTTTACAGCATACAAAATGTACTTTCACAGCATGAATACACTGCATACTAGTCCAGTTGAAGATAATGTCATACACATTATCATCAACAGATGATTTTTTTATTTTTGTGTCCCTTAAATGTTTTGCTTTTCTTCTCCTTCAATTCTCTTCTCCTTCCTCTCATTTTCCTCTCTCCTCCCACAATGTCTCTAGTATCCACAGTTTCTCTCCTTGCTTTTATTCCTTCCAATCTTTCAGTTTCTGCTGTAGAGTGCAAATGTTTGGGTATATATTAAGTAGGGACATACAATGCCTCTCTTTCATAATCTGACTTGCTTCACTTAGCATTAAATCTCCCATATTAATCCACCTTCTATCAAATGCTAGGGTCTCATTGTTCATGATGACTGAGTAGTATTCCATACAGCATATGTACTATACTTTCTCAATTCATTCATCTGTTCTTGGATATTTGGGTTGATTCCATGTCTTAGCAATTGTGAATAATACCACAATAAATGTGGATGTGCAAGTGTTTTTCTGATTGAGGGTAGATATTTTTTGGGTAGATATCCAGGAGTGGAATTGCTGGGTCATATGGTAGTTCTATTTGTAGGTGTTTGAGGAACCTCCATATTGTTCTCCACAATGGCTGTAGTAACTTACATTCCCACTGGCAGTGTAGGAGTCTTCACTTTTCACCACAAAAATCCTATTTCAACACATAGAATATTGAAAAGAAATGTAGTCAAGGGAGATTTACTAAAGTTGATGATTTTTCCTGTGCCATTGAGGTCATGCAGTTGTTTTGCATGGCTATTTCTGCAAACATGTGGGGCAGGAGAATAGAGTGACTAATGATGCTGGCTAGAGACCTGGCCTTGGTTATCATTAAGGCAATAGCCATTCTGCCCAGTTTTGCTTTTGCGCAATTGCTGTGAATGTCAACATGGTAAAAAAGACAAATAACATGGTAGCATTGTTTTAAAAATAGTTTTGATATGATGGACCAACCAAGGAATCTCAGAGAAGCCCAGTAATCCACAAATCATCCTTTGAGATTCACTGTTGGGGGGTATCCTAAATATTAAATGAAAACATCATAATGTATACATAGATGAAAAACATCACACTATATCCCATAACTGCACCCAATTATTATTTGTCAATTAAGAAAAAAAGTTAGCATGCACTCCTCCCCCCCCCCCCAAAGACTGTTTGGCATCACACAGATGATATTTAAAACAATGCAGTCTTCCACTGAGGTATCTTTTTCTACATCCCCTATCCTAGCAGGAACAAAGACACCAAGAACTAGAGTAGCCCTTCTGCTGAACACGCCGGTTTCTACCACACTGAATCGCTCAGTCAGTCAGTTCAAAAGGCACATTCCATTCTGATAAAAAGAGAAGATTCCAGAGAGCCCACTGGCTTTGGAAATCCCAAAGGTGGAGTTTTCCAAAAAAAACCTGAAAATCTGCAGGGAAAATGTGACTTCTGTGAGCATTACCAGTTTCCATTTCTGCTGATAGGTGGACGTTTTTGGGACGTTTACGGGAAGGAAGAAATTCTCTCAACTTGGGCCTTATCCTTGGCTAAATTTAGAGTTCCAGATTATAGAAACACCCTCGACAGAGTCTTCCATCCCAGAGGCTCTCATTCTGAAAGTACAGAAACACTTTTCCTTCCCCTTTGGGACCAGAGGGGAAACTTGGCCCGAGAGTCTGTAGCCATGTGCCTGCTCCAAGTGGGTGAGGCTATTCATTGGAGATGGAGGTTAAATGTGTTGAAGGGGAAGAGGATGTGGGTGGAGATGGATAATGGACTAAAGAGAGGGGAAATGTGATCCTTCACTGGTGAAGCAGAAGCAGGTTTCAAACGTCATGTCCGTATGATCTAGCCTCTTGCAGGTAACAGAATCTTCTCGACGTGTCACTAGTGAGTAATTGCCTAACAGTGCTGTATTTATGTGACCCATATTTTACCTTCCAAAGGTGGGGGAAGGGCCCTTAAAGAAACAGGGATACCTCCAATCACATGGAAAGAGGAGTAACGGTTGCCCCAGGCCCCTCACGTCCTTGTCTTAGGAATCCTTCCTTTGAAAATGCTCTTTTACCTCTTGTTATTTCCATCATGCCCTCTACTCTTTAAATCCAGGCACAGGATTGAAATAGAAGACACAGGTAAAGTGTTTCTCCATGGAGTATGTCTGTCCTGAGCCACCTGGTGGGTAGGGAGCAGCATCTGAGAGTCCTCCCTCTGCACCCCACTCCTCAGGGTCAAAGAGCGGTAACAAGAACACAGGCTGCTCAGATACACTCTCTTCTAACCTTTGAAAAAACTTGCCTGGGTGGAAAACTGTTTTCTCAGGCAATGATTTGCCTAGGAGTGTCAATGATATCGTCCTTCTGTGCCAAGAATATCAATCAGTTCAAAAGTCCCTTGGCTAAGCTATTGGGACAGACACCTACAAGCAGAATTTATAGCCCTGCCATTTGGGGCCCGTGTGACTGTCAAGGAAGGCTGAATATTGGAATTAATGGTTCATTCTGCCACTCTCTGGTTTTTGTACTTCCTTTTCCCTTTACACAAACATGACTTCAAAAAGTTCATGGAAAATGGAATTAAAGTATTCATTTACTTGGGTGCAAAAAATTGTCAAGCCTTTATACTTTTTTTCCCACACAGTCCACATTTTCTTTGACCTTTTGGAAGACCTCCCCTTGTCCAATTTTTCGACCTAGTTTCCTGTCTTGATCCTGTTGTTTGAAGCCTCACTCTTCTCAGCGTAGAGGTAAGCACTTCAGGGGACCAGCAGTTGGCGTAATGGCTATGTCGCTGGACTCCCATGTAGCTGACCTCGGTTCAAATCCTGGATCCCGTGGCTTAAACTCACGCCGGGCGCATGTGCATGCATGTCCAAGATCCCGAGAGGAGAATGGAGGAGAAGGGATTGCCGCGTGGCCATCCCCCCTGGCGGGTGATTTCTCGCTTTCTGTCTCTCTCTGTCTTTCTGGCAAGTGCACGCACCCTATAGCAAAAAAAAAAATCCTTTCCAAAAAAAGAAGAAGTAAATACTTCAGGATGAAAAGTGATGTAATGGTGGGACAGGAAAGAGCACTGGGTCTTGGACCGGGAGACCTGGGTTCCTGCTTAACTCATTTCTTGACTTCTACAAAACCATTGACCTCTCCCTGCCTCCATTTCCCATCTGAAACTGGAGATAATGAGACATACTGTATCTGCCTTGTGAAGATCCTCGCAAGAGCCCGCTGACATCGTGCAGCATCATTTGCCATATCCCTCTTTTTAATTTTCAGTCCATACCTAGAACTGTGACTGGCAATAGCAGGTGCTCAATAAACATTTGCTGAATGGATGACTGTATCCAGAGATGTTTTATCAACTGCAAAATCACTATACAAATGTTTTCATTAAGCTTCTCAGAGTGCTGGAAGCTGGCAGTGTTCCAGGCCCTTCCATCCTATGTGGTGTAGAAGCAGGCTGGTTCCTGCCATAGTTGGGGTTGTTGGGGGTCTCTTTCTAGCCAGCCATTAGCAGCTGCTCAGTCTCTGGGCCTCTCCTCCCTGTGTGGATCTGAGCTACCACCTGGTAGATCATACTGAATGAACTTTGATGTGTTTAATGCTGTTGTAGAAGGGCTAGGTAGACCTTCAGAAGGGCTGGTTTTATAAATATATAATATGTTTTCATGGAAAATGGAATGACAGATATTGGCACTGAGAAGTTTGTTGATCTGGGAAATTTCAAGGGCATTCCAGGTCAAATAAGAGACAATAATAAAAGAGATTTTGATAAAAGGAAGGCATTTAGAAGCATTCCTATGGATGAGACCTATCTATACCCTTGTTATAGACTGAATTGCATCCTTCTAAAATTCATATGTTGGAGCCCCAACACCGTTCCCATCTCTTGACTGTATTTGGAGATGGGACATATAAGGAGACAATAAAGGTTAAGCAATGTCATCTATTGGTGCTGGTGTCCTTATAAGAAAGGAAAAGACTACAGGTCTCCCCACCCACAGGGAAAGGGGATGTGAGGATGGAGTAAGAAGGTAGCTGTCTGGAAGCTAGGAAGAGAGCCCTCACCAGGAACTGAACTGACCAGCACATTGATCTGGGACTTTCAGCCTCTGGAGCTGTGTGAAAATAAATGTCTATTGTTTCAACAACCACATCTGTTGTAGTGTGTGATGGCAGCTGGAGCAGAGTAATACAGCTCTTCTCTCCTTCAGCCATCTCTTGGGTAGTTATCCTGCCATTCATGGCTCTGTCTTCTTCATTTGTTCAAAGGACATTGTAGTCTGGGAGCAGACTGGGTGTATATGTTTGAATATTCTTGTGATCTAAGCCTGATGGAAGAGGGAGACAGAAACAGTTACAATCCATTAAAGGACACATCAAATATAATAGATTATAAAGATCAACTTTTACCTGCCTGGCCCGAGACTATTTTGGTATATCTCAAATGCGAGTATAGGTTATTTTAGTTACACTGTGGAATTTTCTACACACCACATGAAGAAGGGCCTATGACTGTCTATTGTATTGAGTTTTATTAAAACAATATTTTCAAAGTGAGTTTTGACAAATTAAATCCGTCCACACCACTGACGTCACTACTTGGGTATATTAGGTGTTGTAGTAAACACACAAAAGAAAATGGCTATTTGGGAGAGTGAAAAAACTGTACGTATAACGTGATGATAGGACAAGTGTGAAGACTGAAGTTTGGAATTTCAGATTTAATCTTCATTTTTTTTTTGAAGATTGGTACTATAAACTTCTTGTTATTTAGCAAAATACTAAAATGTTAAAACAAAAATGAGTCAATGTTAATCTCTCACCATCTTTATTTTTAAAGTTTATATATTTATTTCATGGGAGAGAGTCAGTTCTAGAAGGTTCTTTATGCTATGATCTGCTTTCAGCTTCTGCCAGCCGAGATCATATGCATGTGTACCCATGTGAATGGGGGGGGGTGTCCCAACATATGAATAGGACTTTCTCATGTGAGTTCAGTAATGCAGTGTTGCATTACTGCTGTGCCTCAAGCTAACTCTCACAGACTTCCTTAATAATGTTTCTGTAATGGGGCCAGCAGGTGGCATGGTAGTTAAGGTGCTGGACTCTCACATGGTCAACTGTGGTTCAAATCCTGGACCTGGAAACTTGAAAATCACACTGAGTGCATGTGTGTGTATGCCCAAAATCTTGAGAGGTGTATGGAGTCAAAGGGATTGTGGCATGACTATCCTCTCTGGGGGGTATTTCTCACTTTTTCTCTCTCTGTGTCTCTCTCCAGCGAGTGCATGTACCCTATGGCAAAAACCTTTAAAAAAGGTATCTATAAACCACCTGTAGAGTTTGTTAGGATACAGATTATGATCCAGTGGGCTTTTGAGGGAATGCTAGATCTTGTATTTCTAACAAATTTCAGTTTATATGGATCCTGCAGGCAATACTTGGCATAGCAAGGGTCTAGTACACTATGTATTAGACTGAAATACCAAGTGTACAGTTTTTTCCCATGGATAAAATGTTAAGTGAGATTCAGTTATTGCTTTACTTTGCAGTGTATCTACCAGAATTCCTAAGAATGGTTCAAAACCCTGTGTTACACAGCAAAGATTGTAAAATGATTTGAGCACTGGGTTATTGACATGAATATCTGCTTAATAACTAGTGGTCGATGGAGTGGTTTCTGGAAAGTAGATCTTCAGAGATGTATGAAAAAATGTCTTCTGGTGCCATAACATTGTTTATCTCCATTTAGGGGGTCTAGAATTCTGTGTATTTAAGACAAGATGAAGTTGGTAGTGTCAGAGCCAGTGAGAAAGTATGGCTCACCCGAGACTCGCAACACAGCTCCTTTGTAAAAAGCCCCAGATCTTGGGTGAGCAATTGTTATAAGATGTGGTAAGGAAGGTTTACTTCACCGTTTCATGACTGTGTACCTCCTGGAGCAAAGGAAAGGCACTGAAAAATTTGGCAAGATCTGGGAAAGCCACAGCGCTTATTTGCAAGGCTTGGTATGTATGTAGGTGTGCTCTTGTTTATTCCATTCAGATTTCTGCATGTGAATTCCTG
>NW_006159506.1:2001864-2019221 GCF_000334495.1 Tupaia belangeri chinensis | reverse complement strand
TGATTATACCTCTCTGGCCCACACGAGGTTGATGTTAGGATGGCTTACATCCTGCCTCTCTCCTTCCAGACACCAGAGATTGCCAGAGCCCAGCTCACCTGTGGGTGAAACAAGGAAATTCCCAAAGGTCAAGGGAAGGCTAAAGCTCCTACTTGAAACACCTTCGTATACACTTTTAAGGTATGTAAGTATATTCAGCAAGCAATTATAATTCATGAAGTAAAATAGAAATTCGTGAACATTTTTGACTTTTACAAAAATGAGCTTTGCTTACCTGCTCTTACTGAACCAAATCCCTAAAAAGTATTCAACAAAATCAGATTCACGAGTTGCAAGAGAGTACATTGACTGCTGGAAACAATATGGCGTCACATTTGTTCTCAATAGCCAAAGTTACATGAAGGTGGTGTACTTTTTTTTAACTACATTTTGTTTGTTATTTGTTTTTCTTTTTTCTTTTCTTTTCTTTTCTTTTTTTTTTTTTTTTAAGCTAGATTTGACTATACTACTTATCATCAAGCCTTTAGCTCTGTCACTATTGCCGGTGGTAAACAAGATCATTGACTTGGAACCGGTATCTTCAGGATTAATTTGGTTCAACTCTTTGGCCAAATAATTCAGCATTTCTGGTCTTCTTGCCAACATCAACAAGTAGAAATTTTTGGGATTGCCAAAAGCGTATTACATTCCATGGGAGAAATTTTTGGTAAGGTTGAGTTGTGAAGTTTCATGCTGCATAACCTGGGGAAATGCTTATAAGTGACTACATCTAAGAAAGCGTTGTTTGTAAAGGAAAAGAGATTCTAAGGTTTAAAATTTGCAGTTAGGAACACACGTAGCAGAACATTAGGTCTAACTTTATCTCCCTCTAAAAATATTTATTTAAGAAAATCAAAAGGTATTCCTTTAAAAAGTGTCTTTCGAAAGACACTTCTCTCTAGGAGATTGGAATGAAAGAATGAGGTTGATTGCCCTTCTTGGGAGGGGCAGGACTCCCTATACACAAAGTCTGAGTGCCTCTTGGCATGTTTGAGGTTATCCATACATTCACTCACTGTAATTGGATTCCAATGTATATTAAAATCTCATGAGTCATTTTTGCTCAACAGATTAAGTCATGCTTCCTGAGACTGGAAAGGTTGCATCAATCTAGTTAGGCAAAATGCCTCAAAAATAACTGCAAGTACGAAATAAAGGAATAGTGAACTGATAGAAGGCACAGACTAGCAAAATGAGGTAAGTCGGGAAGGGACTAGCTTAACTCCTGTGTCTCTAAAGCTAAGTGATGGGTTCTGATAAGGGACATACCACAATATTCATAGGTATGTCAAATAGCAGAGGTTATTAAAATCAAAACAAAAGACCAGTACAAGATCAGCTGAACACCCAGCAAATCCTAGTTAACTAATTAGGTATTTTACTCATTGAGAGAATGCATAGATTAGTAGTAGATTTCGCCTTTGTCAGAATATTGCAAAGACTTAGACAATAAATGACAAAGACCTTCAGAAATGCCTATGAAGCAAGGAAAACCCATTATCAGACTAATTAATGTTAAACATATGCTTTTGATGGATATCTTGCCAGAATTGAAGTTTCGTTCAAGAAGATATGCCATTTCTGCCTTTTGAGTTTTTAAGAAGACATGTGCCCAACAGAACACATTCTTAGTGGTTCTTTTTTTTTTTTTTTTGCGAGCTTTTTTTTTGCTATAGGGCACATGTGCTTGCCATAGACATGAGGGGACAGAAAGCCAGAAATCACCCTCCAGGGGTGATGGCCATGCCACAGTCCCTTCTCCTCTGTTCCCCTTCCAGGATCTTGGTCACACATACCCATGCGTGTGGTATAAGTTTAAAGCCACTGAGTCTGGGACTTGAACCGTAGTTGGCCATGTGGGAGTCCAGTGATGTAACCACTATGCTATCTGCTGGCCTCCACTCTTATTGATTCTGATAGAAGCACATTATGGTTGTCTACAGAGGTGTACATATAAACATACAATTAACAGTTTCCCTTAGGTTTCTGTATTTATATTAGGCCAAATCAATGCACCCCATAGATACTGCTGGGTGGGGATTTAGTTCATTGCCCCTCCATTTAATTTGCTCCTAAGATCTGATTGTCACAAAAGAATTCTTGATATATAGCTTAAACAATGATTGCTGCTGAATTTCTGAAAGGATTCTATCCCTACTGACATAAATCAACTCGGAGTTAGTGAAAGGAAGAATATAAAAAGAACAAGAGAGATTTTAATTTCACACATGATTTGTGTCTTTGGCCCTGCTTTTCTTTCATACAAACCACAAAAATAAAATAATAATAATAATAATTAGATTTCTTTTCTGTTCCTTACCATGTCCACTCTCCAATGGAAACACTGGAACATTTTGAAGTTGGGCTTGTTAAGTTTATTAGAAAATAAAGGTATTGACAGAAGGGAGGTGATTTGGGTTGGATTCAAAAAGAGTGTTGAAGTTTTCCATGTGGTGATAATGGCTTTCTAGAACTTACAGGCCTTGGGGATTCTGCATTCCAGGAATGTAGGCAGGCCAGTGTAACTTCTCTCAAGTTGCATCAGTGTTAAATTTGGGATTGATATAAGGTACAGAAATCGCAGTGCAGTTTTAAGTTTGCCTAATCTTCATTTATGTCTTTATTCACATACACATGTATTCATACACCCACTGTAAGTCATATGCTCTGCAAGACACTAGATATGCAGAGATGAATAATGGTATCTTGAAGAAATGAATAATTTTAAAGTTAAAGAATAAGAAACATATATAATCTATATCGAAGAAGGAGAAGAAGGAAGAGATAAAGAAGAAAAGGTGAGGGACCAGCAGTTAGCATAATGGCTATGTCGCTGAACTCCCACGTAGTTGACTACAATTCGAGTCCCGGACCTGGTGGCTTAAACTCACACCAGGCATGTGTGCGTGCGTGTGCAAGATCCAGAGAGGAGCACGGAGGAGAAGGGATCGCGGCGTGGCCATTCCCCCTGCGGGGTGATTTCTTGCTTTGTGTCTCTGTGTTTCTCTCTGTGTCTCTGGTGAGCGCATGCACCCTATAACAAAAACCTCTCAAAAAAAAAAAAAAGGAAGAAAAGGTGACATATAAAGGAACTAAAATCTAGATGAGCTTAGACTATTCCTTCAAATCTCTAAATGTCAAAGACAACTTATAAAATTGGAGTGGGGAGGGCTGGCCCTGTGACCTAGTGGTTAAAGGAGCTGAGTCCCACCTGGATGAGCATGTGGTTTTAGTCTTGGCCCCAGAAGCTTGAAAAACACACCAGGCATGTGTGCATGTAATCCCCAAATCCTGATAGAATAAAAAAAAAAAATGGAGGAAAAGAGATCATGGCATGACCACACCCCATTGGGAGATGCTCTCTCTCTCTCTCTCTTATGCACATGCACACATGCACACATGAACAAGATCACATGCCCTCTGGCAAGCTGGCAAGCAAACAAACACCTGCTTGCAACGGCCAGAAAGGTAGGTAATGGGAAAATAACCTTTTTTGTTGTTCAACAATGTTTATCAGCTCCTTCCTACAAGCTATTGTCTATTGTTGTAGACAGTAAGATTACAACGATAAACAGAAAAAAGCAAATAGAATATTAGTCTGATCTTTATGAAATTTATATTCCAGCAGGAGAAATCAGATAATAGGTGAAAATGAAATACATACTATGGAATCACATAATTTGGGCATAGTCCACTGGATTTTAACAATAAAAACTAAACGCAGCTAAAAAAGGATAGCAGTAAGTAAAAAAGAGATGAATTCCTTGTTATGTAGAAGAGAGAAGAAACGTTTTAATAATGTTCAGGTCTTCACACGCATGAGCACACAAAACAAAGGATAGTAAAATTATAACTTAGATGAAAAGTAAGCAGCATTAAATAGAACAAAGAGAAAAACATACAGGTCCCCCGGTGGTGTGGTGGTTAAGGTGACTGGTCCCATGTGGGTGACTGTGTGGTTCAAATTTCAGACATGGCAGCTTGAAAAACATGCTAGGTGCATGTGACTGCATGCCCCAAATCCCAAATAGCGAGAAATGGAGGAGAAAGGAACAGAGCATGATTAGCCCCATACGGGGTGCTTTTCCTCGCTCTCTACTGCTCTGTCTCTCTGATGGCAAATGACTTCTAGCAGATTAAAAAAAAAAGAAGAAGAAGAACTTGGATTAATAATAAAATCATAAAAGCAAGCATATACAAAGTCCATCTTCCTATTCATCATCTGACTCGGTTTCTGCTCTTGCCTCTAATGCAAGGCATTGCCTTCCAGCCCCCAAAGCCTCTCCGGGAACCTGGGCACCCCCCCTTACACTCCCTTGTCTCTCCCCGCACACCAGTCCATCACCTGCCACATTTTCGTTTTCCTACCTTCTGAGTACATCTCAGTCTACCTCTTCCTTCCATGCTTCCTGCCTTATCTGGGTTTGCACCACACCCTCCAACTGACCTTCTTGCCGCCTGCCTTGTTTCCATCACATCTACTCCCCACTGGAAGATCAAAATAATCTTTAAACATACCTGTCTAATTATGTCATTATTCTGAATAAATACCCTTAGCATCCATTGTCCAAACTCCCTAACGTCACACTCTCTGTTCTGATTATTCGCGATCTCTCTAGGTGGGTATCTCTCCTGTTTATTTTATACCCAGCCACATGACATCTGCAATTCTCAGACACTTACTCAGGTTGGTTGTCATCATGAGGCCCCAGAATACGCTATTTCCCTCTCTGCCTAGTACCTTCTCCTCTTCTTCTGCCTCCCTTTGTCTGGACTTTTCCTATTCTGAGCTTAGGCCTTATTTCTATTTGTAAACCTTTCAAGGACTCTCCCTTGCCAAATCTGGTTGAGTTCCTGCCCTGAGTTTCAATAGAATCCTGGATGGCCTGAAAACATGAGTGTCCAAAATCCTGAGAAATGAAGAGCTGGGGAAAGGGGATACTACACCCAGTAGAGGGTATTTCTCTCTCTGTCTCTCTCTTATGTGTGTGCATACGTGTTATAAAAATAATTTTAAAATCACTGAAAAAAATCACATTTAGTTTTCAGTATTTCACTTTATTGAAGCTATAATTTGGGGAAAAGAGTCCTGCCTGGGAATTCCTTCCATCTTATGAAGATGTATTGAAAGTAGGATATTGTTCAGCCATGGTGAGGCCGCAGTAACGCAGTGCTCTGTGGAGCTGAAGCCATATGGGAAAGCCCTGGGTTGGTATCCTAAGGTCTCCCTGTGCACACACAGGGCGTGAATATGTTGTATACATGCCTATGATCCTGCCTGGCAGAGGCCAGGGATCGATCTCAGTATGAAGACCATTAGGAGTGACTTTATCTCTTTTTTTTTCTCTCTCTCTCTGTTAGAAGAAATAAATAAATACATTTTAAATAGAAGCAGCATGTCCACACTACCCCCTCACATTCTCATGAAGAGCTAAAACCTTAACATTGCGTAAAACAACAATCTTGATTTATATCAATATAATGACGAGCGTGAAAAGAAATGTAAGTGGAAAACGAGGAACCAAATGCCTTTATGATGCCATTCATTCATCTGACTTCAAAATAACAGACTTAGTAGAAAGCTCTAAGAAGGTAATTCCTTCTATCTCCAAGCCTGTAAAGTATTTTACTGAAAAGCTTGTGGACATGATTGTTACAGACTGATAAATGTTTTCCACAGTCAAAGATGAAAGAGTACTCAGATTTTCAAAATCTATGAATCCTATGCATGAAGTCGCTTCTTTGTATACGTATTACTAAGGAGTATTTTCCTGAGTTCCATTTTGCTGTGTACACAAAGCATTGAAACTATTAAACCCAGCTATTTCTGTGTCGTGTATTAGTCATGGGTACAGGCTGAACCAAACAGAAGTTCTCTTAAGTCTGACAGCATGGTGAATTTACACTCAATTTGCTACATTTCTCTTCTTTATTATTTATTTCTTTTTTAGAGGGATTTTTGCTGTAGGGTGCGTGTGCTCGCCAGACAGAGACGGAGAGACAGAAAGCAAGAAATCATCCCCCCAGGGGGATGGCCTCGCAGCAATCTCTTCTCCTCCATTCTTCTCTTGAGATCTTGGGCACATGCATGCTTGTGCCTGGTGTGTATTTTAAGCCACCGGGTCCAGGACTTGAACAGCAGTTGACTATGTGGGAGTCCAGCAACATAACCATTATGCCATCTGCTGGTTCCACCACATTACTCTTTAATGTGCCATGCCCATTGAGAGCTTGTAGGACACAAGCTATCAAGGTTATAAATCTGACTGAGGAAATATTTACAGAATGGACAGTCATAAAGGCAATCATTATCAACCACGGGGAAGTATGGACAAAGACTGTGTGCAATTTAGGAATCATAAATATTTGCTTTTTTGTGTTTGGAAACTACTTATGTATGATGCACATTATTTTTTATTTATTTATTTATTTATTGGAGAGGTTTTTGCTATAGGGTGCGTGCGCTCACCAGACAGAGAGAGACATAGAGACAGAAAGTGAGAAATCACCCCCTAGGGGGGATGGTCACGCAGCAATCCCTTCTCCTCCATTCTCCTCTCGGGATCTTGGGCACGCACACACACGTGCCCAGCATGAGTTCTAAGCCGCAGGGTCCAGGGCGTGAACCACGGTTGACTACGTGGAAGTCCAGCGACATAGCCATTACGCTAACTGCTGGTTCCCTGATGTACATTATTTGAACAGAATTGTCTACCTTAGAAGAAAGATCACAGGACTCTTCAATTTTTGTTCTTTGATTGGAGACTAACTACATGACATACAAGAGATTTTGGAACTGACTTGCCATGTTTTGCAAAGATGGGAAAAGAATGATTACCTGTAGAAAGGCTGCAAGCTTCCACACTGCATGTTGTGAGGTGGACTCAGTCTCACAGGACATGAGATCTGCCATCTTTAATTTCCATAGAAAGTAATTTATTCCTTGGAATCCACTCAAGAAACCAACTGACAAGTCTTTAGAGTGCAAATATTTCTTACATAATTCCTGCATAAAAATATTCTTATCACTCTGCTCTGGAGAAAATGCTACAGTTAGTGCATGGGCAATGGAAGCTGAAAATCAGAGAATATTCTGTTATCCTGAACTCCAATTACGTTGGGTTATGACATTTCTAGATCCAGGGTTTGAGGACATGTTTTTATCAAATGATGTATCTGAAAGGGAAATAGACTAGAAGCCAAAGTACTATGTAAGTGAAGGTAAAAACTTTAAGTGTGATTCTGAAAGTACTCAGGAAGCAACTTCTTCCAACGATCCATAAACCTGGGGTTGATGAGATGACCTTGGTGAAATTTCATCATCGCCCTTAGCCAGATCTTCAAGGCTCAAAGTTTAAAGAAAGAGCCTTTCATTTCTCTGATGGTTAGAGCAGAGACAAGCTTGCTGGCAGCTGCTCCATCAGCAGTACAAGTCTTGGTGGGGCTGGCCAGAATTCTCTCTCCTCCTTACCAGCCTTGATGAGACTGAACACTCATTTAATGCTGCTGAAGTGTGGCATGGCCCATAGGAATGATCTAGGACCAACAGGACTGAGGAATTACCAGTCTTTACCCAGAATATTAAGTTAAAAACTTAGACTACTGGGCCACTCAGGGGGCATGGTGGTTAAGGTGGCTGAATCCCACATGGCCAATACCTGTTTTGAGTCCTAGACCTGGCAGCTTGAAAAATATGCTGGGTATGTGTGGGTGCATGCCCAAAAATCCTGAAAGGAGAATAGAGAAGAGGAGATTGCAGGGTGGTCATCCCCCGGAGGGTGTTTTTTTTTTCTCTCTTTTTCTCTTTGTTTCTCTCCAGTGAGCACACACACCCTCTGGCAAAACCTTTTAAAAAATTAGACTACTAAAGTGTTTAATGATAAAATTACAGTGATCATTACCACTAATAATAAAATTAATTTTCAGATTAACTTGGTATTCTTGACATTTGCTAACATATGGCTTTACCATGGCTTTGTCTCAATACTGATTTTTAGCATTTGGCTTTTGATACTTTGCCAAAACATACAGTCAGTATCCCTCTACTCAATTTGTGTTCTGAAAATACAGGTTAATATATGAAGTCATGATATAGAAATAAAGTATAATCCCTGAAGGAGAGGAGATACAATTATCATTATTTGCAGATGACATGAATATAATGCTAGAAACCTACGGGCATGAACTGAAATATTCTTAGAGTTCATTAGCAACTGAAAACTTCAGCCGCTCGGAGTTTTAAAATAAGGTCTAAATAATTAGAAAATATATCTTTTATTAGTGAGACACATTAGCATGGCAAAGATGCGAATATTTCTTAGTTAATTTGTAGATTTAACAAACTCCCAGTCACAATCTCAATTAAATTTATGTTGGAGTTTGGTGATAAAATGTCACAAGAACATGTAGATGGGGTAAGTGGGTAAAAGTGGCTAAGAATCTATTTTAAAAATTAAAATAATGGGGAGAGAATTACCCTTTCAGATACAGGCTATGTCCTAAAGTAACAGTATGTGAAATAGTGTGATTTTACTGAAAAAGGGGAGGGGTGAATCAAAACAAAATAGTCAGAGACAGGCCCAACAGGATGGCGAAGGGCGGAAATTAGTTGTGACTATCATAGGGAAAAGGAACTCTTTGGAGACCAACAATAAAGAACCTGTCTCTCTCCTATTATATTAATTGTATTAATATTTAAGAAGAGGGCCAGCCCTGTTGCTTGGTTCTTAATGGAGCTGATCCCACTTGTCCTACTATGGAGTTTGAATCTCAGCCCCAGATTACATGTGTGTGTTTGCATGCCCCAAATCTTGACAGGATGAAGAAATGAAGCATGAGGTATTGCAGCTGTAACCACCCTTTGCTGGAGAGTGCCCCTCCTTCTCTCTCTCTCTCTCCCTCTCTCTCTCTCTCTGTGTCTCTCTGTCTTTCTTTGCCCTCTGACAAAAATGTCTAAAAACATATATGTAAGAAAAGTTTGGGAACTAGCAGATGGCATAGTGGTTATGTTGCTGGACTACCACATAGTCAACTGTGGTTTGAATTTCTGACCCTACTTAAAACTCACACCGGGCGTGTATGTGTGCGTGCCCAAGATCCTCAGAGGAGAATGGAGGAGAAGGGATTGGGGTCTGGCCATCACCCTGGAGGGTGATTTCTCACTTTCGATCTCTCTGTTCTGCCTCTCTCCAGCGAGCACATGCACCTGATAGCAAAAATCTCTCTTTCAAAAGAAAGAGAAGAGTTTGTAATACTTCCTCACACACAGTATGCTTTATATAGGTGCTTATTAAACAAAACAAATGATACACTAAGATACATTTTAGAACTAAGAGATAAAAAGTTAGAAATAAATAAAAGACTGATGACTAATCGATTGGGAATTTTTTTTTTTTTTTGGGAAATGTTTTGTTACAGGGTGCATGCGCTCAACAGAAAGACAGAGAGACAGAGAAACAGAAAGTGAGAAATCACCCCCCCGGGGGGATGATCACGCCGCAATCCCTTCTCCTCCATTCTCCTCTCGGGATCTTGGGTGTGCATGCACATACGCCTGGCATCAGTTTAAGCCACCGGGTCCGGGACTCGAACCGAGGTTGGCTACATGGGAGTCCAGTGACATAGCCATTATGCTAACTGCTGGTCCAGATTGCATGTGTGTGTTTGCATGCCCCAAATCTTGACAGGATGAAGAAATGAAGCATGAGGTATTGCAGCTGTAACCACCCTTTGCTGGAGAGTGCCCCTCCTTCTCTCTCTCTCTCTCCCTCTCTCTCTCTCTCTGTGTCTCTCTGTCTTTCTTTGCCCTCTGACAAAAATGTCTAAAAACATATATGTAAGAAAAGTTTGGGAACTAGCAGATGGCATAGTGGTTATGTTGCTGGACTACCACATAGTCAACTGTGGTTTGAATTTCTGACCCTACTTAAAACTCACACCGGGCGTGTATGTGTGCGTGCCCAAGATCCTCAGAGGAGAATGGAGGAGAAGGGATTGGGGTCTGGCCATCACCCTGGAGGGTGATTTCTCACTTTCGATCTCTCTGTTCTGCCTCTCTCCAGCGAGCACATGCACCTGATAGCAAAAATCTCTCTTTCAAAAGAAAGAGAAGAGTTTGTAATACTTCCTCACACACAGTATGCTTTATATAGGTGCTTATTAAACAAAACAAATGATACACTAAGATACATTTTAGAACTAAGAGATAAAAAGTTAGAAATAAATAAAAGACTGATGACTAATCGATTGGGAATTTTTTTTTTTTTTTGGGAAATGTTTTGTTACAGGGTGCATGCGCTCAACAGAAAGACAGAGAGACAGAGAAACAGAAAGTGAGAAATCACCCCCCCGGGGGGATGATCACGCCGCAATCCCTTCTCCTCCATTCTCCTCTCGGGATCTTGGGTGTGCATGCACATACGCCTGGCATCAGTTTAAGCCACCGGGTCCGGGACTCGAACCGAGGTTGGCTACATGGGAGTCCAGTGACATAGCCATTATGCTAACTGCTGGTCCCTGATTTGGAAATTTTTATACAAAATTTTATACAAAATTTTTATACAAAAAAGTCCTATAGCAAAAAAAAACTCTCAAAAAAAAGTCAAAATGCTTATGATTAAAAGAATCTCATCACAAAATATCAATAAGCATTTTGTCTTCTTCTTACCATGAGTTCAACTTTCTGAAAGCAAGCACTTAACTCTGTTGCTTCTCATATTTATCTTTATACCTCCAAGTTATAAGATTAAATAAATGTTTTTTTCTATTTTATCAGTTTCATACCTGAGGTATTGAACTCTGCAGTGACAAAAGAAATTTCAGCATTCATAATATACCCCCCTCCCTGTCTCATCCTACCCAAGTAATTATATTGCTTTTGAACCATAACATTACTATAACCACGTGCGTATCATTCCCTGCAAAACCCAGTAATGTTTTATGATTATGTGTCTTTTATGGTCTTTTGCTCCCTGTCCGTCTGGAGTTTTTCATTGCCTTAATTTTTTTATAGCACTAATTGCCTTTATTACATTGTTTTTGTCAAACTCTATAATATCAGGTGTACTAACAGATCTCCTCCTGGACTTAGAACTCTGTCATGTAATCCTAGATCTTTCTGCTCCATTCTGGGCTGGTTGCTTTGCAAAGATTTGTTGAACTGATTATATATACAAAAAAAAGGGTGTGGCGAGACACTCAAACACTACCAGTGGAGTGTGGAGTGTAAATTGTTACCGTCACTCTGGAAGGCGAGTTGTCAATACGTAGTGAAAGCTATAAACACCGCAAGGCTTTGCCCCTATGTTCCACTTCTAAAAATTTCTTTTAAGAAAATAATAAGAGAGATGTTATGCAGATCCATGAACAAGGATGGTCACCGGAATGACGTCAATGTAAAAATCTGGAAGTGAAGTGAATTCCATTTATTTGTGTGTTCTTACTAGATTATGGAGTGCTCCGGATTTCATTACAAGTCATTGGTAGAGAACTTTCCGAAATCTATTTGTGGATCACCTCAGAGAGAAGCAGCTAGGCCCGAGCTGCTGAAAATGAGGTACTGTGCTACTGCCATGCATCCGAGCCAGGTTACACACACTGACAACACCTGGGCAAAGCCAACGGTCTTCTCTCAAAGCCACTGGCAAATTGAAAGGCCCAAATAAGTACCCTGCAACATCGCAGTGTTGGATTACAGTAGTGTGGCTGCTCACGGGGGCAACGTGGTGGCATTCGTGACCCAGAGGGGGAGCAGGGGCTTTCTTTTCACATTTAGTGATGGCGGCAGGCTGGATGCTGGTGCATGGGTCAATGCCATATTCTGCAAGGCTGACCCACAATGGAAGGTTCTGTGTTCATATCCAGAGACCTCCTTGAGCACACGGGGTACACGTGAGTTCATGATCTGGGGCTGGCTGGGTCTGGGGGTGGATCATGGTGTCAAGACCATCTTGGAAGTGCTGCCTCTCTGTCTCTCTCGCTTATGAAAGAACAAAAGAGAGGAACTTGAAAAAATTAATCATGGTCACAATGCCCCCCAGCATTGAGAAGGAGATAGCTATGAATGAACATCAGGAGTTAGGCAGCTGTGCCAGGCTGGCCAGGAGCGGGAGAGGTGTTACCAAGAAGGCTGCCAGTTCACACAGGGACCACAGGACTCTTGCCCTAATGCTGAGGGAAGGCATGTGAGAAAGGAGTGGACTCACCTTGAAAATGACAAGGGAAGTGATGTCATCAGGAGAAACCCAGGCTTCACCTGGGAGGGAGCATTTGCAGAAAGGGTTCCAAAAGCTTCTTGGGTTGGTGGCAGAACATTCCAGAGACCATCATGGCTAGGGTTAAGGAAGGGTCAAAGGGAAAGGTGTGACACAGGAAGGTCAGACTGCTCTGCACGTCACAGACAAGGATGAGCCGCCAGAATTTGTCCTTCCCGGGGGAATCGTGGGGATGAGAAATTCTGGGAACCGAAGGGCAGAAAAGAAGGGCGTCTGCAGAATCAATGAACAGATTTCAACGAATGCTTTGGAAGTGGGACAATGCCCCCGCAACCATTGTCTCAACGACCTCAGGTCCACCTAATTGCCTCAGGTCTACCAGGATTTTTAAGGCTGACTTTATGCAAAAATATTTTGGGGGAAAACCCTGTGACCAGGTCATTTGAATGAATGCTTTGCAAGGGAATGAAGTGGTAAGGAGGGCAGATTTCAGATCATTTGTTTATTAAAGAGAAAGCACAGATGAGTGTGGGTTTTCTTTGGAGGGGGATACATTAATTAAAAACTGAAAATATGGTATTCACTGAAAATATGGTGGCTTGTGTGGGAATATTCGGGGACTGCGTGAAGCCTGGCTGGGCTGTGATGCAGGGTGGAGCGAGCAAGGTGTGGAACCAGTTTCCATGCAAGATGGGGCTGACTCCATGGCTGAGGCAAAAATCCGACTCTGGATTAAACCAAGGGATGAGAGCAAATTAGTGAAGGAAGACCCCAGAAGAAACAAAAAGGGTTCCTGCTTTAGCACACACACAAAGTGTTTTAACAACCTACCTGACAGATTTTTGGTCTTCCAGCTCTCCAAATATTTATTTTTAACCCGGGGCATAATTCCAAGTGGGTGGAGTTGAGGGAGGTGAGTATGTTTCCATGTGCTTTCTTATTTCTGAGTAATTAGAATGAGTCAATGTGCACAATCCACTTTAAGAGCAGGACACATAACTGTGAAGAAAAAAGTCCTGTCATCTAATAAGCATTTGCATTTTCGGTGTTTCACTGGTCCACATTTCAAGAAATGTTTCATGTACATAATAAAGAATGTTCCATATATTCTTTGTAAAAAATAATTATTTTATTTAAGTAATTAGAATGAGTCAATGTGCACAATCCACTTTAAGAGCAGGACACATAACTGTGAAGAAAAAAGTCCTGTCATCTAATAAGCATTTGCATTTTCGGTGTTTCACTGGTCCACATTTCAAGAAATGTTTCATGTACATAATAAAGAATGTTCCATATATTCTTTGTAAAAAATAATTATTTTATTTAACTTTATTTATTTATTTATTTATTTATTTATTTATTTATTTATTTATTTATTTATTTATAATTTGGCCAGAGAAGGACAGAGTGAGAAAGAGAAAGAAAGTGAGAAAGCAAGCTGCCAGATCTGGGACTCGAGCTGCCATCAGCCATATGGGAGTCCAGTGTTCTTAACCACCATGCCACCTGCTGGCCCCCTTGAATGTGCCATATATTCTGATGGACAATTCAGAGGGACTAACATGTGCTCACATCAGCTCAAGACCTTCTTCCAGATTTCTTTTTTTTTTTTTCTTTTTTAGAGGTTTTTGACCTCTGGTACACACACTTGCGAGAGAGAGAAAGAGAGAGAGAGAAACAGTGAGAAGGAAAACAAAAAAATCACCCCCAGTGGGGATGGCCACATCACAATCCCTTCTCCTCCATTCTCCTCCTGGGATCTTGGGCACGCACACACTCGTGCATGGCATGATTTTGAAGTCACTGGGTCCGTTGCTCGAATTGCAGTCATCCATGTGGGAAGGCAGAGATGTAACCACTATGCCATCTGCTGGCTATTATAGGACACACACATGCACCAGAGAAAGAGACAGAGAGACAGAGGGAAATGGGAAAACAAGCTGCCAGGTGCAGGACTCGAAATGGAGTCATCTATGTGGGAGTTCAGTGCCTTAACCACCATGCCACTCGCTCATCTCAGCATTCCAAATTTCCATGCAGCTATGCCTGAGTTTTTAAATTTCATGTTTTCAATATATCGGGTTGTCAGAAAAGTCATAACGCATTTTTCTATGCAAAAATGTGTCATGACTTTTCCAACAACCTAATACAATTTTTGATAAATCTAGGAAGCATACCCAAGTTGTCGAGTCTGCCAAAAAAGAATCTTATTCTGCAATATAGACTAAGAGTCACGTCTACTCAAACCAAAGGAAGCAATTTATTGGAGGAATGTACACAAAAAGATGTCCAAGAAGGGATGTGCCAATGCGAATCATTGCTGAAGAATAAAAACACACCCAAGATTCAGTATCTACCTCTGTCTTCACCCAGAGCACGGGCTTTCACAGAGCAGTGCCATGTTTTGTACCTTGACATTGTCCAGCCCACCACCCTGCGTTTGCAGAGACTTCAGTCTTTCTCATACTCCTTCCTTGGCTTCCATCATCAAAATTCTCACGGAAAAGCCTTTCACCACCATAAATCAACTTGGACGTTATTGATACTTGGCCTGAAGTTACACAAACACTACGAGATCTTAGAAGAGAGGGTTAAATGGATTATTCCAGACATCTTTCACTAGAGTTTTAAGCTCCTCACATTTCTCTGCTGTGTTTTCTTTTTCTGAGTAGCCTCCTAAATTTCAGTATAGTCATTTTCTTTGTCCTTTCCAGTTCCTTGCAAAAAAAAAAAAAAAAAAAGAAAATGTGTTTCTTAGAAATCATCTTTGTGAACTGACTTTTTGCATTTTAAAAATGATATTTCTGTTTTCTTGATTTCTCAAGCTAGTGAAAAGGCAACGATGATGTAGGTCTAACTTTCTTAAAGGCTGACTCAGGCACATGAATTATTGTTTTTTTTTTTTTTTAAACTCATTGAAAAGTTTAATGTTATTTCCATTAAGAAGCAAAATATCATTCTCCCAACAGAACCTATATAACTATTGTTACCTGTAACACTCAAGAGGTTCTACTGAATAAATAAAAAGGGGAACCAGCAGTTAGTGTAATGGCTATGTTGCTGGACTCCCACGTAGTCGACCGCGGTTCGCGTCCCAGACCCGGTGGCTTAAAACTCATGCCGGGCGCGTGTGCGTGTGTGCCCAGGATCCCAAGAGGAGAATGGAGGAGAAGAGATTGCAGCGTGACCATCCCCCCTGGGGGATGATTTCTCGCTTTCTGTCTCTATGTCTCTCTCTGTCTGTCTGGCGAGCGCACACGCCCTATAGCAAAAATCTCTAAAAAAAATAAAAATAAAAATATAGAAAGAGAAATAACTCCCACAGTAGGACTATTATGCATGGAAGCTCTGGTAATAGTGCTAATAATCTCATCTTTCCTGTGGGTAGGTCTTTGGTCTTTGCCTATCAAGAGTCCAATGACTCTAAAAACAGAAGAAACCCAGGCACTTGAAGCAGTACAGAGAGGAGCAGAGGCTCATGATTAGGAGTTGGGAGTTTAAGCAAAATCACCTTGGTCTTGAATCCATAGCTCCACTAACTGTACAAACATGAAACCATTTCTTAACCTCTCTGAGATTTAGTGTGAGCAAGCAACTGTTGGACGTGTGGACAAGTGGGTTCAACTAATGACCCAGAGCTCAGAATAATCATATTTTAAAACATGACAGAAGCATATATAAAAGGCAAGATTATTGGGTTTCTTATTTAAATTTGGGTTGGAGGGATAGCACTACAGAGAGGGTGTTCTAGATAGAAAACATGGGATTTCTGTGTCCTCAGAGATGGAAGATGAAGAGATGTGGGGAAGATGAGCTGAGGAGTGGGAGGAGATGAAGAAAGGGGAAAATGACTAAGGCAGCCTTCTCTACCCATGTGTTCATAATATTAATAATAGTATCTTTTTACTAGAATTTGCTATCACTGGATTTCATAACTGAAGATTTCTTTGATGAACCATAGTCTCTACTTTGCCACTCCCTTTCTATTTTTCTAAGAGAAAAGTCCAACAAAAATAAATGGCTGTACTATTAAACCTGGTTATATGCAGAGTGAGAGATGAATGTGAGATAGAAGAGTGCAACTAGGCTGCCAGGTGAAGTCAGCTTTGGAGGAAGCACTCTTAGATGTCAATAGCATTGGGAGGCTTGATGGAAGGTCTGACAAGGCTATGGACCACTCTGAACTAGGCTTGTCTAATGCCAAACAAGGTATCTTACATGTACTAATTTCTGAATTTATTGAGTGAATGAAAATAAGAATCTACCTAGTATGGGCTGAATCCTGTCCCCTCCAATTCATATGTTGAAATCATAATCCACCACACTTCAGAATGTGTCTGAGTTTGAGATAGGACCTTTCAAGTAGTCACTAAGTTTTTGTTTGTTTGTTTTTAGAGAGATTTTTTGCTATAGGGCACATACACTCACCAGAGAGACAGAGAGAGGCAGAGAAACAGAAAGCAAGAAATCACTCCCCCAGGAGAGATGGGCATGCCACAATCCCTTATCCTCCATTCTCCTCTCAGGATTTTGGGCATGCACACACATACGCCTGGCATGAGTTTTAAGCCACTGGGTCCAGGACTCAAACCACAGTTGACTACATGGAAGTCCAATGACATAACTGTTATGCCATCCACTAGTCCTGGTAACGAAGTCTAAATAGTGCTACTACAGTGGGGTCTAACACAAGGACCAATGTCTCTCTCTCTCTCTCTCTCTCTCTCTCTATATATATATTTTTTTAAGAGAGAGATTTGTACTATATAGCACATGTGCTTTCCACAGAGATACAGAGATACAGAGAGAAACAAAGTGGGAAATCATCCCGTATGGGGGATGGCCATGCTACAATATCTTCTGTTCCATTCTCCTTTCAAGATTTTGGGCATGCATGCACACGAACCTGGCACTAGTTTCAAGTTGCCAGGTCTAGGACTTGAGCTGTGGTTGGCCATGTGGGAGTCTAGAGACATAACTCTTCTGCTACCTGCTGGTGCCATGGACCAGTGTCTTTATATGAGGAGGAGATCAGGAGACAGGCAAGGAGACACCAAATATGTACACTACAGAGAGATGCCCATGGGAAGATGGCGGGGGGGGGGG
>NW_006159506.1:1999426-2001833 GCF_000334495.1 Tupaia belangeri chinensis | reverse complement strand
GAGGAGGCCATTTAGAAGTCAGCGAAGAAGGTCTCGGAAAAATAACCTCATATGCATCTTGATCTTGAACTTCTGTCTCTAGAACTATGAGGAAATACATTTCTGTTGTTTAAACCACCTAGTCTGTGGTTCTTTGTTGTGGCAACCCCCCCCTCCAAAACAAAAACAAAAACAAAAACAAAAACAAAAACACTACACAACCTTTCTCATTTCACTATCCCTTCAGATGACATGGATACCTTAGTTTATATTTGTCATCTATTTCCAGGGTAGCAACTCAGGTTTTTTTTTTTTATTTTATTTTTTTTTTATAGTGAAATGACTAAGTTAGGGAGAGAGGAGGAAATAAAATTGGATAATTACAGGACATAAGTGGATAGGGAACAGAAACAAATGTCTACATGGAAAATGTAGTTGCGATGGTGCAAGGCGACCATGACACAAGGTGGAGGGAACCTTCCCCTCTTTCTCAGTGACTCAAAGACTGGTCACTGCTTGACAGGATTTTTCCCTAGAGAATTCACTGGTATTCAATGAGGAGGCAGAAACCAGGGCCACCCTTGTAGGTCATTGTTTCGGTCAGGGGGTTGGGGAAAAAAAAGCATTAAGGTAGAGAGACTGAGATCTGGGGTTTGTTTAGGGAACAGGGAGAAATAGAAATATGTCTACCTCTCATATTCCCATACATGCAAAATTAGGGCAGAACAAATATCAAGGAAGAAAAGATCTAAGTTGAATGTCAGGTGTGGCTGGAGGGTTTTAGGGGACAAAGGGAGTAGAGGAAAACAGTAGTGAAGAGTGCAATAGGAGTGGTGGTGTTACCATTGTTAGTAAATGCCCCAGGATGACTGGCCTAGTTGTGCAGCAGTTAAGTGCTATGCAGAAGAAGCTGGATTCCATATGTGTGACTAGGTTTCAAATCCTGGTCCTAGCAGCTTGAAAAACATGAGTGGCCTGTGTGCACATGCCCTGGATCCTGATGGGATGGAGAATTAGAGGGAAAAGGATTATGGGATGACAAGGTTCCAATGTGAGATGCTCTCTCTCTCTCTCTCTCATGCATGCACATGCCCTACGGCACACAAAAACATATATGCATTGGAATTGTTCAAACTGATCTAAAGGGAATCCAGACATGAGAGTTACAGCCCTATCTTCTAAGGATCTCCAGAAGAGTTGTAGACACCACAAGGTTGTAGCTGCTAAGATGGAAACATGGCATTCACTGAGAGCACAGAGGAGGGATGCCTTGGCTGGTGTTTTAGGATTCAGAGGAGGCCTCTGCAGAAAGGTGATGTTCATGCAGAATCCCAAGAATAAGTGAGGGTTAGGCAAATAAAGAGATGGATGGATATACATTTCAGGCATGTGGAAAGTTTGCTAGGTGGAAGAGCAGGACACATTCATGGAACTATAGGTGGGTTATATGGCTGGGGAATAGACCAATCTTTCTGAAACTTGGTCTTTTCTCATAGGTGGGAAAGAGGGCAAAAAAAGAGACTCACCGAGACTTTCTCATTTTAAAAAAATGTCTCTATGGTGGGATCAGGTGGTGGCACAGCAGTAACACAACAGAAAAAGTAACAGGAAAAGTCCCAGGTTAGTGCCCTGAGACCTCCCTGAGGACACCAGTTGTGCTGGTGATCCAGGCTGACTGAGCCTAGGGACTGGATTCTAGCATGAAAACCCTGTTGGGGGTGCCTGCCATTCTGTCACTCTATCATTGTGTCTACCCCCCTCTCTCTCATGGAAGAAAAAAGAAACTTACCAAAAAGTCTTTATTTTAATAATGTAAATTGATATATGCATGCTATGAATAATCTAAATAACTTGCATATGTTCAAGAGCTACTACAATAAAGATAATTGTTTAAGGCAACACCAAATTCACAAATATATCTTTTTTTTCTCTTAAAGAACTGTGTTTAAACAGCTATGAGAGAAGGCAACTAGAATTTCAGGCAGGACCATCTCTCTCTCTCTCTTTTAAGGTTTTTGCCATAGGGTATGTGTGCTTGCCAGAAAGAGACCAGACAGATAGTGACAGAGAGAGGGAAAGTGAGAAATCATCCCCCAAGGAGAATGGCCATGCTGCAATACCTTCTTATTAATTCATTGGGATTTGGGGCATGAACACACAAGCACCAGGCCTGATTTTCAAGTCACTGGGTCTAGGACTCAAACCAGAGTCTACTCTGTGGAATCCAGCACCTTAATCACCATGCAAGCCATCTGCTGGTGCCAGGACCATACGTCTTCAAGTTATGATTTACCTGCCAATTTCTTGGTGCTAACAACAGCTCAGTGATGTGCAGATTTCAGGAGTTTGAGCTATGTCTCCAGTTCCTCAGATGATGGGAAAGAGATTATCCACACATAATTCAAGTGAGGCTCTCCTGCTATCTTTC
>NW_006159506.1:1995876-1999247 GCF_000334495.1 Tupaia belangeri chinensis | reverse complement strand
CATCTGTTCCCCTCACTTGGTCTTAAACTTTTGTTGAAAAAAAAAAAAACCCAAACCTACTCTTAGGAGCCAGAGTATTGTGTATCTTTATGGTGCCTAAATAAACTGCCCTTTACCCAGTGGGCTGTGCATATGTACACTACATCCCTTGGGATGGATTAGCGCAGCTGAAATTGGAGTTTGAAATGCAATCAATCTGACAGATTTTATGTAGATAAGGATAAGTGCTAAAATTTGAAGGAGTGTGAGGCAATGAGCAACCCAATGTCTTTTTAATAAAACCCTCTTTGACGTCTCAACTGAGAGCAATGAAGAGAATGAACTGATTGAAATCAGTACAGACGCTGTGATGTAACCAAAACGTAGCAGGCATATTAACAAATCAAAGAAAGTCCTCAAAGAAATGAGCTCCTTTCTGGGAAAAGTGGCAATTAATTTTTTAAATATGTATTTATTTATTTATTTTTTAATTACCAGAGGATGGGATGCATGGCTCACTGGAGAGAGATGTAGGTGTGGAGGAAGGAAGAAAGTGTCCTACAATAGAGTATGGTCATGCTATAACCTCTTCTCCTCCATTTCTACATCCTGTTAGGCTTCAGGGCATGTACACACATATGAATAGTATGTTTTTCAAAATGCCAAGGCTAGGATCTGAACCATACTTGTCAACATGGGCTACAATTTCCCTAGCCAGTTGGCTATAGAGCAGCCCAAATGTGTATTTCATCACAGCCCAAATGATTTGTGTTTCTCCCCTAAGTAGAATCTAAGCATGGAGACTGAAGAATTTACCAGTGTTTTGTCAACATCTAGAATGTAGCTTGGTTCCAAATACACTTTCCATAAACATTTCCAGAATAAACCAAACTCACCTGAATACCCACTTTGGGTTCCGCATTAAATCAGGTGCTTTGAAATCTTCATCTCACTTGATTGCCATCTGAGCCAGTAAGGTTTCCCATGGGCCTTCTGGAAACTGACACTCAGTACGGCCAACAGGACAAGGAGAAATACAATAGCTGTGTCTACCCCCCTCTCTCTCATGGAAGAAAAAAGAAACTTACCAAAAAGTCTTTATTTTAATAATGTAAATTGATATATGCATGCTATGAATAATCTAAATAACTTGCATATGTTCAAGAGCTACTACAATAAAGATAATTGTTTAAGGCAACACCAAATTCACAAATATATCTTTTTTTTCTCTTAAAGAACTGTGTTTAAACAGCTATGAGAGAAGGCAACTAGAATTTCAGGCAGGACCATCTCTCTCTCTCTCTTTTAAGGTTTTTGCCATAGGGTATGTGTGCTTGCCAGAAAGAGACCAGACAGATAGTGACAGAGAGAGGGAAAGTGAGAAATCATCCCCCAAGGAGAATGGCCATGCTGCAATACCTTCTTATTAATTCATTGGGATTTGGGGCATGAACACACAAGCACCAGGCCTGATTTTCAAGTCACTGGGTCTAGGACTCAAACCAGAGTCTACTCTGTGGAATCCAGCACCTTAATCACCATGCAAGCCATCTGCTGGTGCCAGGACCATACGTCTTCAAGTTATGATTTACCTGCCAATTTCTTGGTGCTAACAACAGCTCAGTGATGTGCAGATTTCAGGAGTTTGAGCTATGTCTCCAGTTCCTCAGATGGGAAAGAGTTTATCCACACATAATTCAAGTGAGGTTCTCCTGCTATCTTTCAGTGTGAATAATGGAACCAAAAGAGTTACCGAGATGAATGGGAAGCATGAAATGGTCTTACAATAAAAGAGTAGTCTCTGTTAGAGAACTCCACTGAAGGAGTGGGAGTGCTAAGCAATGACTGGTTTTTGTTTTTTGGTTTCTTTTTTCTTATGCATGTGTTGTGATTGGCTTCTACTTCATTTGGTTGAAATTTCATCTGTTACCCTCACTTGGTCTTCAACTGTTGTGGAAAAAAAAAAAAACCCAAACCTACTCTTAGGAGCCAGAGTATTGTGTATCTTTATGGTGCCTAAATAAACTGCCCTTTACCCAGTGGGCTGTGCATATGTACACTACATCCCTTGGGATGGATTAGCGCAGCTGAAATTGGAGTTTGAAATGCAATCAATCTGACAGATTTTATGTAGATAAGGATAAGTGCTAAAATTTGAAGGAGTGTGAGGCAATGAGCAACCCAATGTCTTTTTAATAAAACCCTCTTTGACGTCTCAACTGAGAGCAATGAAGAGAATGAACTGATTGAAATCAGTACAGACGCTGTGATGTAACCAAAACGTAGCAGGCATATTAACAAATCAAAGAAAGTCCTCAAAGAAATGAGCTCCTTTCTGGGAAAAGTGGCAATTAATTTTTTAAATATGTATTTATTTATTTATTTTTTAATTACCAGAGGATGGGATGCATGGCTCACTGGAGAGAGATGTAGGTGTGGAGGAAGGAAGAAAGTGTCCTACAATAGAGTATGGTCATGCTATAACCTCTTCTCCTCCATTTCTACATCCTGTTAGGCTTCAGGGCATGTACACACATATGAATAGTATGTTTTTCAAAATGCCAAGGCTAGGATCTGAACCATACTTGTCAACATGGGCTACAATTTCCCTAGCCAGTTGGCTATAGAGCAGCCCAAATGTGTATTTCATCACAGCCCAAATTCTTTGTGTTTCTCCCCTAAGTAGAATCTAAGCATGGAGACTGAAGAATTTACCAGTGTTTTGTCAACATCTAGAATGTAGCTTGGTTCCAAATACACTTTCCATAAACATTTCCAGAATAAACCAAACTCACCTGAATACCCACTTTGGGTTCCGCATTAAATCAGGTGCTTTGAAATCTTCATCTCACTTGATTGCCATCTGAGCCAGTAAGGTTTCCCATGGGCCTTCTGGAAACTGACACTCAGTACGGCCAACAGGACAAGGAGAAATACAATAGCTTGTAAGGGTCAGGCCTAGGATTTGACCCAGTACTTCTGCCATATTCAAGGATATTTTCTTATTTACCTTGGTTTTAGGAAATAACTCATCTTTGGTGGACTGGGATGCTCGAAAGCTTTTTAATTATTTTTTCTTTTTGCTAATGTCTGTCTGTAGAGGTTCCTGTTATAAATGAGATAAGTTACTGGTGGAATTCTTCCATAGCTCAGTGTTTAGTAATATGTTAAGACATCATGCAACCTCAGAATACTTCGGTCCCCAACGTGTCTCCAGGAGTACCCATAGGTCCTCAAGAGGACTCTTGCTCACATATGGGCCCTTTGTCCCCAGAGCCCCTCATGTGGTTTCTTGCTTCTGGTCACCCCCCCCTTCCCTCATGGCACATGGACAGACAGAAGGCACTGACCTGCTGAATCACTGTTGTCTCTGAAGCCATCTCTCACCTAAG
>NW_006159506.1:1947353-1995858 GCF_000334495.1 Tupaia belangeri chinensis | reverse complement strand
AAGAGTCTTGGCATGA
This sequence comes from Tupaia belangeri chinensis, assembly GCF_000334495.1. Taxonomy (NCBI): domain Eukaryota; kingdom Metazoa; phylum Chordata; class Mammalia; order Scandentia; family Tupaiidae; genus Tupaia; species Tupaia belangeri. Next base: position 1,995,842 of record NW_006159506.1, on the reverse strand, counting down.
ATTGCCGATGGAAGAAACTTGGCTGGGGTACACATAATTTTTTTGTCATAGAATCCTGGTTAAAACAGACATCTTTGGGACCGGCAGTCAGCATAATGGATATGTCGCTGGACTCCCACGTAGTCGCCTGCGGTTCGAGTCCCGGACCCAGAGGCTTAAACTCATGCTGGGCACATGTGCGTGCGTGCCCAAGATCCCGAGAGGAGAATGGAGGACAAGGGATTGCGACGTGGCCCCCCCCCCTGGGGGGGGGGTGATTTCTCACTTTCTGTCTCTCTGTCTCTGTCTGCCTGGTGAGCGCACACGCCCTATAGCAAAAACCTCTCAAAAAAAAAAAATTAAAAACAGACATCTTTCACTTGACACAGCAGATCCACAATGTATTTTTTCTCTCCTGTACCTAAAACTTACATTTCCTTCCAAAATTTTGGATTTGATCATTAGGATGATAACCTAATTTTATATATTTATATAACATTTATAAAATATTTTAGATCAACTTTATTTAAAGCAAAATTTGTTTCTTCATTGCTAAAGGGTATGTGCGCTCACCAGAGAGACAGAGAGAGAGAGAGAGGAATAAAACATCCCTCAGTGGGACATGGTTATAGTACAATCTCTTCTCCATTTCTCCATTTTGTTGGGATTTGGGATATGCACACACCTCTGGGTTTTTTTTCAGCCACTGGGCTATGATTCATATTGTGGTTGGCCATGTGGGATCCAGCTCCATTAACCACTGGTTATTTTATAAACCTAAAATTTTATAAACCTAAGACTTCCCACTTCCTTTATAACAAGATCCAGGCAAACACTTTTAGGTAGGTTAAACAAATGTTATTTTGGGAAACATAGGGAATATTTAATGGACAGGGGCCTTGCAATCAAGTTTTTCTTCTTGATTAGCTGTATGGGGATTCTGAGTGAGAGGCTTGGCTTATGTGTGTGTGTACATATGTGTGTCTGTGTGTCTACATCTACAAGTAAAAAAAGACTCCTAGGGCACAAGTCATTTTGTTACTTTGCACAAAGATGTTGATAGTTTCAGGAAAAGTTCTAGAAAAAGAAATTTTCATCCATCTGGCATTTCCTAAGAGGGGAACAGGAGGGGGACTCTGGTTGTTAGGACAGGTGTTGAGCTTGGGACTTAATGTCTGCTATAAATTCAATTTGTATTTAAAAAATACATTTTACTGAGTACCTTTCAAGTTACTATGCAAAAACCTGGAAAATAAAGATGAATAAAGTACATTCCTTCATGCCAAGGAATTTACAGTCTAAAAGGTGAGGCAGGTGAACAACCGGTGATTATAATCCGGGGTAATTAGTGTTATGCAAGAAGTCTGTACAGAGTTTTTATGCAGAAGGACTTAGGAGGGGCACCTACACTTTGTCTTAGCAAAGAATGACAAGATTAAGTACAGACAACCAGATGAAACTTGACAAATACATATGTGGAGGGGTTTAAGGAAGAGTTCCCCAAGGTGACATCTATCTTCAAAAGTCTTCAAAGGCCAGTGCAGACCACAGGGACAGCTTCATTGCTGGCAGAGAGAAAAACCTGCATGAGCTCCCAGTGATGAGAGAGATAGACATATTCATGAACATTGGTCAGATACCATAGCTGGGGGAGGGGGGCGAATCTATTTTGAAAAGTTTAGATTCATTTTGAAGACAATGGGAAACTGGTGAAGGGTTTGAAGTGGGGAGAAATAGAATTAGTTTTGCATTTTATAAATATAAAGTAGTCAGCATCTTGAATATATGCATATGGCTATTTTTATTTGCATTTTTGGATATGATTACCTGAAATGTTCAGGAATGCAGGGCTTCACAATAAATGGATATTCACTTACATGGTATTCTGATTATTATACTGGTTATTGGTTGAATTTTCTTTTTTTAATTATTTATTTGTATTGCCAGAGGACACATATACTTACTAGAGAGACAGAAAGAGAGAGTGTTCCTCCTTCAGTAAGGCATAATCCAGCCACAGTCCTTTTTCCTCCATTTCTCCATCCTGTCAGGATTTGGGGCATGCACACACACATGCACCTAGCATGATTTTCAAACTGCTAGGGCTGGGATTTGAAGCATGGTGGGCCACATGAGACCTTGCTCCCTATACACGGAACTTAACCACTGTGCTATAGGATTGGCTAGGTCTAATTTTCTCCCCATGAAGCTTTTTATTGGCACTAGTAATTCTAAAAATAACCAGTTTTTAAATTGTCTTTCAATGTGGTACATGGATTATGGAGACTGAGAGACTGGGGGCAGGACCAGTCTTGAGGTTGTTTGAGCAATGCTTGGAAATGCTACTAGGAGATAGAATTAATAAGACAGGGGAAGAAGAGGTTGTCAGAATGACTTGTGGATTTCTGGCTTAGGCAACTAAGAGGACTGGGATAAAACAATAGCTAACATTTACTGAGCACGGATTATGTACCGGGTACTGTCTGACATGCATTATTTACATATTTGAAACCCATTTAGTCCTTGCAACAGTATAATGATGTAAGTACCACTCTTCACATTTTACATATGAGGAAGTGGGAACAACCAGGATTAGTAGCTTGCCCAAGGTTACACAATTCGTATGAAACAGATTGGGGAGTTGTCAGTTCATAACAGTCTTGAAAACAAAAAATGCATAGAATTGTTCAGGAAGCATCAGTTGGGTGAGGAAGGAAAGGGCCAAGGCCAGGGAAATTCTAATATTTCATGAGCCAGTGAGGAAGGCTTGGATATTTTCATATGTCAGGATCAGCCTGTAAAAGGTGTTGAGTTGGATCAGCCCAAAAGGTTGGGGACCTAGAAGACAAAGACATGAGAGATATTCCAGTCCTCCAGGTGGGGCCTGTCTTCTGTCTTTGCAGATAAGAAGCTGGAACTTGAGAAATGATACAGCCCCTTTGTAATTAAGATAGTATTGGGAGGGCAAGCCCATGAGTTTTGTTTTTATTTATGAACTCTCATCCTGGATTAATGGAGAAAGAGGGACTAGAACTTGGTTATTAATTAAAACTCAGATGATCCCTTTGTTTAAAGGGATATAACAAAGGGATTGTAAATCTAATTTCCACTCCATGAAATCCTTTACTGGAACATTTAATGAGTTAGAAAATTACTTGATTTAAATTATGGCTCCTCTTCTCTCTCCTCTAAGAACTATCTAGAAAGTGTTTAGGATTACATCAGACTAAGGAGTTTCTGCATGGCAAAAGACACAGTAATTAGTGTGAATAGACAGCCCTCAGAACGGGAAAATATTTTTGTAAACTCTGTGTCAGATAAGAGACTGATAACCAGAATACACAAGGAACTCAAGCAGCTGTTCAAAAAAAGATGAGCAACCCTATTAAAAGATGGGAGAATGAGTTGAAAAAATCACTCTGTAAAGACGGATAGCCAAAAGGCATATGAAAAAATGCTCAACATCTCTCATTGTAAAGGAAATGCAGGTCAAAACAACAAGATACCACCTAACCCCAGTCAGAATGACTGAGATTAAGAAAAAAAACAAGGTGAGTGCTGGGGGGGTGGTGGTGAAAGGGGTACTCTCTTACACTGCTGGTGGGAATGTAAATTGGTCGGGTCACTGTGGAGAACAATTTGGAAATTCCTCAAAAATCTACAAATAGAACTACTATATGATCCAGCAGTCCCACTCCTTGGTATCTACCCAAAGGACAGAAGAATTCTTAATCAGAAAAGTGCTTGCACATGGATATTTATTGCAGCACTATTCACAATTGCTAAGTCATGGAACCAACCCAAATGCCAATGAATAGACTGAAAAACTGTGCCACATATACTCTATGGAATACTACTCAGTCATAAAACAAAACACTGCCTTTTGACAGAAAGTGGAGGAATATGGAAGATTTACTGCTGAGTGAAGCAAGCCAGGCTATGAAGGAGAGACATTGTATGTCCCCACTTACTATATACCGCGTGTCCGCACTCAGTGACTAAAACTGATTGACTAAAGGATATAGAAACACACTTGGTTCATTTTTATTATTATTCTTATTATTCATGATAGTAAAACCTTACAGTCAGCCATAATATGGGATCTGGCTCCCCAAACCACTAGATTGCAGGGCCAGCCAAATTTGGATTTTTTTTAGAACAAGATTTAATGTACTTTCATTCTTATCATGTGGAACATATAAAAATTTTATACTGAATAAGTGATATTCATTAAGCCAGAGGAAAAGGAGAAATTTGCATGATTTTTTGTTCTTTTTAAAGCTACACTATCTTGAAATACGAATGTGGATTCTTATCACTGAACAGTCCAGGTTTTGTTTTTTAATGGCATCATTCTGAGATGTGAACACACCAATGTGAGAGTGACAGAGAGAAGGGGGGAGAGAGAGAATGGAAGAGGAGGGAGACAGAGAAACATACTCCCCAGGGTCTGGCCATGCAGTGACCCTCACTTCCAGTCCTTCAAGCAGAAAGATCCTGGGCACTTGTGCATATTCCCAGGGTGTTTCAGGCTGACCACCATGGAGATCCAGCTCCTTTTGAGCAGAGCATTTCCACTGTACCATGAAACCAGATCATACTTGGCTTGTTTTTTGGAAAACAAACAAGCAAAATACTACCTTTCCTCCTGAATTTAAAAAATTAATTATTATTATTAATTTGGAGAGTTTTTTTGCTATAGAGCACGTGTGCTTGCCAGAGAGACAGAGACAGAGAGACAGAAAGTGAGAAATCATCCCCCGGGGGGGATGGCCACACCACAATCCCTTCCCCTCCATTCTCCTCTTGGGATTTTGAGCATGCATGCACATGTGTCCAGCATGATTTTAAACCACCACCTCTGGGACTATAATGGTGGTTGGCCATGTGGGAGTCCAGTGCCTCAACCATATGCTACTTGCTGACACCCCTCCTGAATTTTAATAGTTTTATCAAAAACGTTTTATACTTGTTTCATTTTGTCTGGCAGTACCTGCAGTTGAAGTCTTGATAGAGCCATCGTAAAACCATCACAGCCATAAAACTTGCTTGTATAGTCCTCAATGTAATTTGTCGATTTTTGTTTATTTGTCTCTTTCCTTGTTTGGTTGTCTCTCTCGCCACCCAGAAGACCTGAAGAAACAGGAATTGTGTCTTAATTTACCATTAGGAGTCCTATTTGCCTTACAAGTTCATACTTCTTTTCACCACGGCATTCTGGTATGAGAGAAGGTAAGTCCTATACACACAGCCTCCTAGAAAGAGAGACAGGAAGGTGATGAGATTTGTCCACTTCGGAAGTTAGTTAGACAAGAGAACGTCAGATGGCTAGTTTGAAAGGTGGGCCCTAAGCCTCTAAGGAGGTGATGAGCTGGGAACTGGAAGATGGGGTGTTGGGATGGGAGATAGAGGATCCCACAAGTTGAGACAGAACTACAGCTATCTCTGATGCAAATGGGAAGCTGAAAGGATGGGACCAGTGGTCAGAGTAGGGCTAGATTAAGATAAATTCTGCTGAGTCAGGTTATCTGAGGACAGATTTCCTTTTATCAACCATTTTGCAAACTCTTGCTCTACAAAAGTCTTGAGCTTCCTACGTGTTCAGATCTCAGAAGGATGCCATCAGAGAAACTTGGACAGGGCTGGTCCTGTGGCCTAGTGATTAAGGGACCCAGACCCAGACTCAGCGATTATGTGGCTGGACTCCCACATGGCCGACTGTGGTTTGAGTCCTGGACTTGGTGGCTTGAAAACCATGCCAGATGCATGTGCTTGCATGCCCAAGGTCCCAGAAGGAGAAAGGAGTAGAAGGGATTAGGATGCGACCATATCCCTTGGAGGGTGATTTCTCACTTTCCCTCTCACTGCCTGTTTCCCTCTATGGTGAGTGCACACATCCTAAGGCAAAAACCTCTTAAACACACATACAAAAAGGGAGAATGGGGGAGCCAGATCTTACACGGCAGTTTGAGTACTGGACCCAATAGCTTGAAAAACATGTCAGGCACATGGGCGTGTATGTTGTATCCTAATGGGGTGGAGAAATGAAGGAAAAGAGATTGTGGCATGACCATTCCCCATGGGGGTGCTTTCTCTTTCCCTGGTGAGCACACATGCCCTCTGGCAAATTTAAAAAAAATAAAAAGAAAGAAAAAGAAAAAATTGGACTCATAAGGAAAAAAAAAAAAAACAACTTTCTGGTGAAATGAAAATGGTCAGAATCTAAAATCAAGTTCTGGCTTACTTCTTTCAATAGTCAAGTAAGGAAAATATAAAATGAAGGCAGACAGATGCTGTAGATTCCTAGAAAGTAGATTACAAAACTTAAAGTAAAAAGTAGGTACACACCTCCAGAAATTGTCAGAAGGAAAGGAGTTCAAGAAGAATGGGAAGTTCTCTAAAATATCAAACAAAAAAGTAGAACAATAAGTAATATAATCAAAACTCATTTTGACAAGGAAGTAAAAAGAAATCTGGATAACTACACAGAGAGACATCTTATGAAAGTTGCTTATAAATAAACTACATAAATAATGTCTGAAGAAGAATATAATCAAGTACAAATGAAAAGAGGATTTTAGTCTATCTGTGAAGAAATGGTTCTGTAGCAAAAGAAAAGTAAATCTAGTTTCTAGAGTGGGTCAAAACTTGCAAAAACACTCGAGCAGAAAATAAAAGGGTTTTTAAAACCTATATTCCTTTTTTTAAATTTATTTTTATTTTTGCCATAGGGTGCATGTGCTCACTGAAGAGATAGACAATGAGAGGGAAAGGGGAATCCTCCCCAGGGTGAATGTTCACACCACAGTCCCTCGTCTTCCATTCTCTTCCTGTGACTCAGGACATGCAAGCAAGTGCACCCGGCATAAGTTTCAAGCTGCCAAGTCTGTGACTCTAACTGAGATTGGCCATGTGGGAGAGACACCTTAAAACCATGCCACCTACTGGTCCCCAAACCTACATTCCTCTTTTTTTCCTCTTTTTTTTGTTCTTTCTTCCTTTCTCTTTCTCTCTCTTTCTTTTCTTCCTTCCTTCCTCCCTCCCTCCCTCCCTCCCTCCCTCCCTTCCTTCCTTCCTTCCTTCCTTCCTTCCTTCCTTCCTTCCTTCCTTCCTTCCTTCCTTCCCTCCTTTCTTCTTTCTTTCTTTCTTTCTTTCTTTCTTTCTTTCTTTCTTTCTTTCTTTCTTTCTTTCTTTCTTTCTTTTTCTTTCTTTCTTTCTTTCTTTCTCTTTTTCTTTTTCTTTTTCTTTTTCTTTTTCTTTTTCTCTCTTTCTCTTTCTCTTTCTTTTTCTCTTTCCTTTTCTTTTTCTTTTTCTTTTTCTTTTTCTTTTTCTTTTTCTCTTTCTTTTCTTCCAGAGGTTTTTGCCTTAAGGCACACGTTTTAATTAAGGAGAGAGAGAGAGAAAGAGAGACAGAGACAGTGAGAGGGAAAGTAAGAAACTTCCCCCCCTCACCCCCAGGATGGAAGGCCATGCCAACATCCCTTCTCCTCCATTCTCCTTCTGGGATCTTGGGCATGCATGCACATGCACCCAGGGTGATTTTGAAGCCACCAGGTCTGGGACTCAAACTGTGGTCGGCCATGTGAGAGTCCAGCAATGTAGGTGTTATGCCACCTGCTGGTCCCCTACATTCTTAAAGAAGATGAGGAGCACCCTTCATTGGTATTGATACAATTTTTATTTTCTTAATTTTCTCTTTAAAGTCTTCATTTGTCCTTTCTCTTTTTCTTTTTTTACTTATATAGTAGATTGTTTTAGACATAGATATAATTTAAAAATATTTATTGTAATGTATGCTTGGCATATAATCATTATACATCTTTATGGGTTCAGCTTTAAAAAGTTTTTAAAAGCATGTATATGGTGTATAATAAACAAGTCAAGGATATAAATATGTTCACCACCTTTAATGTTTAACATTACATTATGTTGAAAACATTCAAAATTTGTTCTACTATTTATTTAAGGGCATATTGAATTGTCAATGAAGTTCTCTACTGTGAAATATAGTCCTAAAGAAAAACAAAGTGATTGAAGATCAGACAACAAAAAGACTCAAGAATTAATGAGGATGGATTTTTTAAAACAAAGGTAATCTTAACATAGCCAATAAAAGAAGAATTTGTAATTTTTACGTAGAGGATTGTGGGAGATAAGAGTTTATATTCCGAAAAGATCTATGTTATCGATCACAAGTCCAGTTAGAGATAGATAAAATTGTACATAACAATAGCTCATTAGGAAGAGATAGAAACAGAAAAGTTTTTTTAACTCACTCACTGTGAATTCTTTTAAGATTACAGTACTATGCTGTGTATAAAGAAATAAGCACTCGAGCCATCAGGTGGTGTGATAGCTAAGGCACTGAATTCCCACATGATCAACCATGGTTCAAGTCCTAGACCCAGAGGCTTAAAAATTACACATATACACGCACGCCCCAAATCCTGAGAGGAAAATAGAGGAGAAGGGATTGTGGCATGGCCTGTCCTCTGGATGATGACTTCTCACTTTCTCTCTCTCTCTGGCAAGTACATGCACCCTATGGCAAAAAAAAAAAAAAAAAAAAATTAAAAACTCCTGATATGAACACATATAAGTAAAAAGCAAAAGTAAAATGAAATTTGAAAAGGGTATTTAAAAGAGAAGACATGATAAAGTCAGTGATTTGATGATTTATACACTTTATAAAGCTTTTTATTTTATTCTTCTTTAAATTCATGCCCAAGAAATACTCAACTACTTGTAACATTTTGCTTTTTTGTCTCTTATCTAGTTTTATACAATGAGTAATGGTTTTATATATACATATATACATACATACAATATAAAACTTGTGGAGACAACTCTCTATCAAATAATTGGTAAATTTGTACTTAAACTTGCTTATTTGTGAGATAGTTGAATCTGAATTTTTAGGTTTTAAATTGTCAAATTTAATCCTGACATTCAATGTTATTCTTGATATGTGTGTACTTATCCCTGTCCTTTTGCTACTTAAATTTTTTTATAACTGTTTTGTGTTCTTACTTCTATTAATCTACCTTTAGTTTTCCTAGTTTTCGTATTCCCTTAGGTATTTCCTGAAGGGTTAGTTTAGTTTTGGTGAATTCTCTCATAATATGTTTGGCTGGGAGTGATTTTATTTCTCTTTCTCATTTGAAGGATAATCTTGCTGGGTATAGTACTCTTGGCTGAAATTATTTTTTTTCAGAGTTTTAAATATATCTTCCTATTCTTTCTTTACCTGCATAGTTTCAGCCGAAAGATCATCTGATATTAGTCTAATGGAGTAACTTTTGTATGTAGCTTGGTGTTTCTCTCTTACCATTTTTAGAATATTGTCTTTGTATTTGATTTTTACCAATTTGGCCATGACATCCCTTGAAGAGGATCTTATGTCCTTTGTATTCCCTGGATTTGGATGTCCACATGCCTTTCTGAATTTGGAAAGTTTTCAGCTAATACACATTATGGAAGAGATTTTTTGTGACTTTATGTATCTCTTCACCTTCTGGAATACCTATTATGTGGATATTTGGCCAATTAATGGTGTCTAGGATTTCCCATATGTTGTCCTGATTTTTAATGGTTATTCTTTTCAGTTACTTGTACTAAAGTGGAGATTTTGTCTTCATTGTCAGAGATTCTTTCTTCTGTGTGGTCTAATCACTGTTGATAATTTTGAGGGAGGTCTTGACTTCTTGCATTGTATTTTTTTTTATCTCCAGAAGTTCTGTCTGATTCTATTTCAGGATGTCTGTCTCTTTATGGATTTCCTTTTTCAAGTCATGGAAGGATTTTATCATCTTCTGGAATTTGTTTTGTTTTATCTTGCATCTCATTGAGTTTTGTTACAATGAAAATTCTGAACTCTTTTTATGACAATTCTTTGATCCCCTGTGATATATCCATTGTTGGTAAGGAGTTATTATGTTCTGTTGTGCAGGAGGTATTTCCTGGTTTTCTCCTATTTTGGGGGACTCTGCTTTGATTTTTAGTCATCTGGTGATATACCCACCTCTTTGGAGTAGGTTTCTGTAGTTGTGTGCTCAGGCATGACCCTGTGGTATAGGCTAGTGCTGTACCAGTTTCTAGTATGGTGAGAGTGTGGAATCTTCAGTGGGAGTTTTGCTTTTAGATTTTCACAGGGGAGTTTCTCTCCTTTGCTGCTGGGGGTTGGGGCAGTTGTAGGAGGAGAATTACTCCAAAACCTCACTGTCTTCAGGTGTTTGATTACTGTGTACACAAACCTTTCTGCTCCCACTATGGCTGGAGGTTGAGCTGTACAGGCAGGCTATAAAGTGGTAGTCTAATTCTTAAAGACTGGAGTAGCCCCTCCTTCCCCACAGCAGCCTGGGCAGGGGTCCCTGCTGATAAACTAAAGCCAGCAGTCTCTTTTTCCCTGCTGCTCTTTCTATCTTTTCGTATTGATAAAATTTTAATAAAATAAAAATGATAGGTTATCAGGAATGTTATGACATATTTTTCTGTGTATTTCCATGCAAAGTTGTGTCATGACTTTCCCAATGACCCAATATAAGTCCAGAAGAGAACATTTCTTCCTTTATAGCTTGTAATAATTTGATCTTCTTGGACCAGCAGGTGGTTTGGCAGTTAAGATGCTGGACTCTCACATGGTCAATTGTGATTCAAGTCCTGGATCTGGTGACTTGTTTTCTCACTTTTCTCCTCTTTCTCTCTGTGTCTTTCCCAGGTGAATGCTCATGCCCTGTAGCAAATTAAAAAGTAATGATAAATACAATCAAATTAATAATTCTTTAAAAATAATTTGGTATTCTTAATAACATATTCTTTTGTTATTAATAGTAGCTTCACATTCCATACTAAGTTTCTTTTTTTAAAGAGAGATTTTTGCTAGAGGGTGCATGTGCGCCCTGGAGAGTCAGAGAGGCAGAAAGCAAGAAATCACTCCCTGGGGAGATGGCCACACTGCAATCCCTTTTCCTCCATTTTCCTCTTGGGGTTTTGGGCGCACACACACACATGTGCCCAGTGTGAGCTTTAAGCTGCCGGGACTGGGGCTCGAACCATGATTGACTACATGGGAGTCCAGCTATGTAACCATTACAGCATCTACCGGTCCCTCCAAGATAAGTTTTAAACACACTATTTCATTATTAATTGACCATTTTTCCCTAACATATTTTCATAAATAGGAAAATTGAAATTCTTTTTTCTCTACTTTCTTGCTGAAGGTATTTTAGTGTTTTACTTTAGATATGATTGATTTGGCATAATAGCATAATACCATATTTCTATAGCAACTTTAGTCCCTGACAAGGATACAAATACAGACAATTAAAGTGAAAGAAAATTTTCTCCTCAGATAATCTCTTTCTCTTTTAGATATTTGCAAACCACATTTCTCCACTGCCCACTTCATAACTAAAATCCTACATTTTCCACTAGAATTAGGAAGGTCTTATGTACTCAGCCTCTGAACTGCATTTTTTTTCCTGTGGCCTAATCCTTCCTCTTTCTGATATCTATTAATGTGTTTATTGTACTTGTTTTTTGACTCTTCCAAGTTGAGGATCTCTGCCATTAATTATGATCTTGATATTAAGTGCTTTGCCTTACTCAACATTCAGTAATAAAGTTCATATAAAAAACAATTCTTTTTTCACATTCTGCATTTGATGCTATCTGAATCTTTTTTTTTTTTTCTGGACCCTTAACTTAAAAGAACTGCATGTAGGGGTTCTGGATGTTGATGCAGTGGGAACCCAGTGCTCCCTGAGGCTGACCCACATGGGAAAGTTCTGATTCACATGCAGAAACCTCCTTGAAGATACTGGGCATGTGCACACCCATGACCTGGGGGTGGCTGAGGCTAGAGGTGCATGAGGACCCTGCGGGGGGGTGGGTCTCTCTTTCTCATATTCATGGAAGAAAAAAATATTAAACTTGGAAAAAACATAACTGCTTGTAGATCTGTTGACTTCCAATTTTTTCTGATCAGTAAGGTTCTCTTGATCCTCTGACATTCAGCCTCAAAGTGAACAAGTAAACACTTTTATGTAGGCATCTTGAGATGAGCAGTGCATGGTATTTTCTTAGATTGTAATGGGAAAAGGCAGGGAAGTTAAGTGCCAGGTCTGAGGAGTTCATTTCCAGGAAGTTCTTTAATGAGTAGACATTAGCTCCCACTGAGTTGAATATATTTGTACTATGCCATTATTAGGAGTTTCACTTTCCTAAGAATTGAGTGTTCCTAAGAATTTGGTGTTCTGGCTAAATTTTAGATTGGTCACTTTCCCTAGTTAAATTGCATTTTTCTGGTGTATTATTTGGGCTCCTGCTGCTAAGGTATTGGAGAATGGCTACCCCTAAGATAGGTTATCCCTGTCAGATTCACTGTTCTCAAGAAGAGAGCACAACCCTTAAAAAAAAAATCACAGAATTTATTGAGCAATTCTGACATTTTGTAACTAGGGCTTTAAGCCAGTATTATATCATCTTTAATTTAAAGGAATGAAGCAAGTATAGATTTGATCGAAAGAAACTAAAAGACATAGTTAGGGTTAGGATGTCTCAGGTGTTTTCTGGTCATCCTTAAAGGAGGGGGAGAAATATATATACGCGTATGGAGAAAATGCTAGCCAATCAGAAAGAGGAGGTGGGAGTTGGGCTGGAAATCTTTGTGTGTATTGAAAATTCACACTCTTTGTCCCATTTTGTTGGGTTCGAGTCATTATAAAGCAATAAAATGCTCCTTGAAAAGGGGGAGGAGTATGGGAGAGAATTGGGAAAAATTAAGCCATGGGGGCAGAGACCTGGTCATTAGTCCAAAAAGATAAGTTTCTTCCAGATAATGTACAAAAATAGAATGGATGTTGGGGGAGAAAGAACAGCCAGAAAGAAGCAAGGTTGTAAAAATGCTTTATCTAGAAACTGGGAGCCCTCCCTGGCTTAATCTTGAAACAAGTTTGGAGAAAAAGTTTCAACAAGCTACTTCGCAGTTCACACGATCTGTCCTGCTTTGTAGCAAGACTCTGTGCTCTAGTTTCAGAATTCTCTCACGTGGGCTGGCCTTCTCTTGCAGTCCAGGAGGGAAGTTCCAGGCCTGGTCCTTTTCCTTCTTCCTTCTCCTCCTCCTTGTTACACTTCTCCTCCTTATTTTAAAATGAGCCTTCAACATCACTCTCCCTAAAGTCCTACCATGGTCTAGCATCCAACTGTAAGCAGATAACCTCCATATTAATGACTTCATTTCTTCCATTTTCCTTTTCCCCCACCTTTCTCTAAAATAAGTCAACTGAGTGAGGTTATACTAAACACAATGTCATTACTCTTCACGCTTTGCGCTTATGAATCACATGAAGGAGAAAAAAAGTATTTAAGTGTCTTGTTGATTACCCCCGGTAGAAACTACACCTGGGAAATATCAATAATTGATTAATGTCAGATAATATTAACAGAAAATACACAAGACATTCATAGCTTCACAGAAAAAAAATAATAAAAATCCACTTCAAAGAAAAGTATTCTCATAACCGTCCCCCAAGCATTTTTTTTAATCATCTAAAGAACAAATGGAAAAAAGTACAAACGCCAAGTCAAACAAAACTCTTAGTGTTAAATATATTTTGGAGCTGGTGAAATTAAATTTGCATTTTTAAACGAATCCAAATGCCCCCTTAAAACACCAATCCATTTTTTCCCAATGTTCTTTCTCCTCGAAGACAACCAGTAATAAATATTTGTCTTTCCTCCAGCATACTCATATATGGGAAAAAAATGATCATTTGAAGAGAAATTTACTTTTACCAAATTTATCAAATTAAAATTTAGAGAAACAGGTTTGAATTACCTGTAGGTAGGCTATTTGGTAGGAATACCAAATATAATCCTTTTACTAAATCTCTTCTCATTGAATGCAAAGAAGAACTGTTGGAAACCAAAGAACTCTGGAAAACTGTATAGTTACATTTTCTTCCCTGTAAATAACTGAGTTGTGCTAAATGTGGGAATAATTTGAACTCATTTAATATTTTCGGATACAGTTAAATCCAGACCTGTTAATGGTGACAGAGGCCACACAATGAACAGTTGAAATCCTTTGAACTTCTGTCTGAGCAATTGAAGCTTAAGTTACCAGCTTTTCCTCCTATGGCTCCACAGTCTTCCTGAAGACTTAGGAATTACAAAGATAAAAACTGCATAGACATTGCACATTCTCCTGACACATTACAAAGATCACGGACTTCGGAAGCACATGGATCACTTACACAGTCTTTCTCAGACCATCAGCCACCTGTTCTTCCTAAAACTGTGGATTCGATAACCAACCACCCATTAGAATTCTCTGGCCCTTCTCATCCATTTTCTGTCTTCTGCCAGGAATCCTAAATCCTCTTATCTTTGAAGGACTTTCTTGCTAGCTTTTAACCTCTCCATTCAGCCTCTTGCACAAACTGTAGTGGACCTAGTGCCGTCATGGCACCAGCTTCTTTGTGGATATTTCAACTTTCTCCACCTCAGTCCTTGTCCTTTGTTCTTCCCCAGTGTCGCCTTTTTTCCCCTGGTGGTTTTCATGAATTTCCCATCAGTCTATTGCCTTGTGATTACAAAGTTCACCTTTATACTGGAATACATAAAGCACCTAGAATGATTTTCGATAGGAGCTGGCCCCGTGGTATAGCAGTATGTGAGCTCTGTGCAATGGAAACCAGATCCCACATGGCTGACCGTGGTTCAGATCCTGGTTCCAGCAGCTTGGAGAGCAGAATAGTTTGATGCTCAATTCCTGGAGGAATTGAGAAATGGAGGAAAAGGGATCTTGCCCTAACCATGCTCGATTGGGGGATGCTCCCTCTCTCTTTCTGGTGGGCACCTATGCCCTCTAGTAATTAAATAATAAAATAATTACTTTGTTATCCAACTGTGGCTCAATAAACATGCATGTACCTGAAATTAGAGATATTAAATAAAAGAGACTTCTTGACTTCCGATTTCTAAAATAAAAATGAATTTCAAATGAATCAATTTCTTGCTACTATCTTAGGGTGTAGAAGGTTTATGAATGACTGAGCTTTGGGGAAAGGCTAGGTTAGAAAACTGGACATATTCTTTATTTATTTTCTTCTTTTTCTTATTTGTTTTTAAACATTCGATCGCTATACACTGTTCGGCTTATAAAGAGAATTTACCCAACATGAAATACACCTCAGACCAGTCCAGTTGAGTATACTATACATGTCATCATCAACGGGTCATCATCAACCATTTCTGGGTCCCACTCATGTCCTGCCTCTCTATTTTTTCCCCCTGATTTCCTTCCCTATACTCCTCCCCCTCCCCTCTACTCCCTCTACACTATCTCCAGTGGACATATTCTTTTAAACTAAACATTTACCATCTGTTACGGTCCTGTGGATACGCTGCATAGTTCCACGTTTTAGAAATGCAGAGGATGAGTCTATCCTGACCACTGGTCTATTTCCTGTGCTAAATATCTTTTGGACCTTGGATAGAAGCTGTTCGTGTCTCCTGGAGGTGTGTGATGAGTCATAGACATAATGATGGTACTACCCAACTTCTCACAAGAGTGCTGCACCAGTAGAAATCTAAAACACTAACCAGTTGTGTGTGTGTATGTGTCTGTGTGTGTGTATATATATATATATATATATATATATATATATTTGAACCTGGCCTCATGACAGATCACTTTGCCTTGCCTACAACAAACGAAATAGTTCCTCATTCCTTGTGCTATCATCAAGCAACTTGCTAGTTGTTGTCTTCGCTGAGCCACATGCCACATTTCACATCAGATTTATTGGCTTGGCAAATTTGCAAATGTTATTACGCAAACGTGGAGAAAGAGCAAAGCTGAAGAGTGTCCCCAACAATACACTTTGCTACTGTGTAGTATCTTTACTGGAGGCTCCCGGTGTTTTATTTATAGCTATCTATAAATACAGAGAGATACAGAAAAAAAAAAAACACATAAAAATAGCTTTATCAAAGAGTTTCCAGCATGCAAGTGTAACATCAAAAGCAAAAACCAGCAGGAGCAAACTGTTCTATCTGAGGAAAACCCATCTTCCTTCCATCTTCGCTGCCTTCTCTCCCTTCCCCTAGATGAGGATGACCGTGACTGCAAAAAGCATTCCCCAGGGAATTCTTTGAAGGGTGGAGGAGCGAGAGTATGAAGGCTGGGAGTGGGGACCATGACGGCCACCCCCCTAATATTTATAAAACCTCCATGTCTATTTCTGTGTTCAGTTCTTTTACCCTTCTCCTCTTCTACCTCCCTTTCTAGCAATGCCTTAGGTGGTGGAGGGGTGGGAGCAACTAGCTTGTCAAACTGGTTTGTTAGGGTTCTTTCCCCCATCCCTTGATTCTTGGGAAAATTTCTTGCTGGCAGTGCCATAGCTGTCTTCTCTGTGCTTGAATGGGTCTTCCCACTTCCTCCTGCAGGAGGAAAAAGGGATTAATGAAAGGGGCAGAGATGGACAGAGAAGGTAGAGACACAAAGAATAAGAGACATGGGATATACAGGCAGATGCGCACATGTCCTTGTCTTAGAGACTGGTTTGGGTAAGCTAGATGGGGTGAAGATTATACTCGGATTGGGGGCCCTCCCAGGTCAAAATGCTGCCTTTTCACTTACTACTTATTTTCATAGAGCTCTAGGAGGCCCCAGTGGGGCGTCCGGCTGCCCACGGTTGTGTTTCTAAGTCAAATTCATTCCCAGGGTGACAAAGGCAGGCCCAAGGCAGGGAGAAGAGGGAGGGTGTGGGAAGGCACATGGGCAGATCCGTTTTGCTTCTCTCCTTCACCTGACGGTCAGGTGCCACTGGCACCTGCAGGGGCACCTCAGCAAGGTGGGGTGGGGTGGGGTGGGATGGGGAGAGGGGCTCCCCAGCCTGAGGGTAGCCCAGCTGGACCCCAGTGGGCAAGGGCAGGGCAGGGGCAGTGGTTTCTGGGAAGGGGCTGAGGACAGGTTGGTTCTGACTTTTGCCAGGGTTTGGTCGAAGTTGTCAGGAGTTTAAAAAGAGGTGTGTGTGAGTGTGTGTGTGTGTGTGTGTGTGTGTGTGGAGTCCCTGCCAGGATCCATTTCTCAGGTCACCTTTCTCCCACTGGGGGGAGTTCGGGTCCTGTGGATGTGACACTAGCCTTCTCTCCTTTTCTCTCCCTGACGTCTGCTGGGGGAGGAAGGTCAGGACACCTGCCCCGGCCCATGCCACAGAGCTGGCTCGCTGCCCTGTGAGGTGCCTCTCAGTCCTAGGGCAACCCTGGCTTCCGGGGCCCCCAGGGCTAGGCTGAGGTAAGCAAAGCAGAGGCAGGCCAGGCGGAGGCCCTGGGGATTGGGTGGAGGTTCTGTGGGCGTGGGTGCCGGTGTGGGAGTGGGAGGGAGGGCCCCTGCCTCTGTCTCCGGCTCCTGCTACAATGGCCCTCTCAGGGGACAGACCTGGTTAGGAGAAATGACACTGCTGTGGTTTCTGTCTCCCATCTGTGACTTCCAGGGGATCCTGGGTCTAAGAGTGTCCATGATCACAGCTTCGGTACAGGGATTGAAATACGTCGTTTTGCTTCTAGGGGCGAGAGGCAGCAAAGAGGAGGAGGAAATGGTCTCCCAGGATCCTCTGCTGTCGTCCCAGCATTGGGGATGGATTCGTGCTTGAATCCTAACCCCCAGCCCTGGGAAAATGGAGTCAAAGAAGATGAGGCCCCAAGCGTCTAGTGATGGTGTCCCTATGTGCTTTAGAATCATCTTTCTCCTGTGCAGGATGAGTCGCTGGAGGTCTTGTTGGGCATGTGGTGAAAACTTTGGTGGCGCACATGAGTTCCGGGTGCCTCCGTTTTCTCATCCATACAATGGGGCTGATTGAAAAAGCCAGTGTTTTACATGCATGCTTTGCATTATTCACCAAGGTGTGTTGTCACCTGCCCAGTGAGAGCCCACTGGGCACTGCAGGGGGTATTCCAAGGTTAAATGGAGAGGAAACTTGTGAAAACGTAAACACGTTATTAAATGGGAGATATTATCGGATCCCCTTATTCAGCATGGACATATTTCCTCCTTTCCAGCACCACCTTCATCGCATATTCACGTAGCCCTGTGCCAAAAAAAACCCCCAAA
This sequence comes from Tupaia belangeri chinensis, assembly GCF_000334495.1. NCBI lineage: Eukaryota > Metazoa > Chordata > Mammalia > Scandentia > Tupaiidae > Tupaia > Tupaia belangeri. The sequence goes on along the minus strand of NW_006159506.1, from coordinate 1,977,745 downwards.
ACAGAACAAAACAAAACAAGAAAACACAAAACAACAACAAAAACAATAAAGGAAAAAAAAGAAAAAAAAGAAAAAAAGACCCAGAAAAAAAAATCATTCCATGTAGAGAATAAATGGAATATTCTGGAACGCACTCCTATCCTAGGCGCAGTTTCCTGCCTTTCCTGGGTCCCTCCGCAGGTCGCGTTTTCTTCTGTCCTTTAGAAGCCAAACGTTTTTGCTCTTTATTTTAATAAAACATCAGCCCCTGTGGCTCTTCATCTCCCCCTAGTGTTCCAGTCCTGCCATTTCTGAAGCGTGATGGTTCCAAGCGTGGAGCGAGCCGGAAGGGGAACGGTGCTGCAGAAAACGGCTTAGAGGGGCTTCTAAAAGTGATTATTATAAAAAGAGCGAGTACGTGCTTCACTCTCTATTTTTTAAAACCTCTCTTCCTTGCCGATCCCTCCCCAATCTTCGTTGCAAAGAACCTGAGTGAAGTAGACTCAGGGGAGGGGGCTTGAAGTCTGAAAAAAGTATGTCCATCTGCCAAAATAATAGGGGCCCAAGTAGGGGGGGAGTGGAGGGGAAGAGTGTTCCCTTGTCTGACTAATAAAGAGGAGAGACATAAAAGGAAAATGAAGTGAACAACAATAAAAAAAAAAATTCCCCGCACACAACAATACGATCTATTTAAACTGTAGCTCATACTTTTCATACCAATGAGATGACTTTTTTCTGGACTCCCTCTTCTGAGTCTTGAACTCTGGGGCTGGCAGCTTGCAAAGGGGAAGCAGGCTCCAGCCCTGCACGGGCAGGTTTACCAAAGGTCCCTAATGGGTATTTTCTTAGCCCTGCCCCTGAATTGTCAGACGGCGGGCGTCTGCCTCTGAAGTTAGTAGTGATTTCCTTTAGAGCCCAGCCTTATCTCGAGCTGCACGTTGGCTGTTGGTGACTAATAACACAATAACATTGTCTGGGGCTGGAATAAAGTTGGAGCTGTTTACCCCCACTCTATAGGGGTTCGATATAAAAGCCGGCCGGGAGCTGTCGGAGTCAGACGCGCTGGTGCATCTGCTCCCGAGCGAACACCGAGAGGGTCCTCGGGTCTGCGCCGCGATCGGTCCCCGCACGCCGCGCCGCGCTGCGCTCGCCTGCAGCTAGCTCGCGCTGCCTTCGCTGCGGGCAGACAGGACTTCGAATCCCGGTTAAAGGCTCTTACGCTGAAGGATCACTTTGAGATCTGAAGAACCAGAAGCGCTTCGAAGGGAACTGAAGCCGTTTTTTTTTTTCCTTTGGGCTCAGTTTGCAGGGGAGGTTTTTGGATCTTTTTTATTTTCCCCCTCCCCAGCATGGATTATTTCCCCGTGATTTTCTCGCTGCTGTTTGTGGCTTTCCAGGGAGTTCCAGAAGCAGGTAGGCATGCTGGCTTACAAATCTCTGAACGTTCAGGTTTTCTTATCCACCTTCGTGCTTCTCTGGCTTCTGTATTTTTCTCTTCTTTTTTTATTACTTCAGTTCAGATAGCAAGTGTCTGGGATGTATTGCTCAAAGGTATTCAAGTTTTCTAGTGAAGAAAATAGATACCTCTATTGAATGCAGTTGAATGCGACATAGCATTTAAATAACTTACCCTCGTTATTATTTTTGCATAATGTAATATTCGCTTGATTAAAAAAAAACTGGAGAAAAACATATAAACCCGATATAATTTAGCCAAATGTAGATTTGCAATATACGTGTTCATATGGTTATATGGGACATATAGGAGCTTCTATCTCACTCGAACACCGTTTTAATAGGGTTAACATGTAAAATATTTAAACATTCCAGCTTAAAGCCAAGGAATTTTATTCAAGTCATTCAAGCACTAGATACATGAGCAGTCAAATCACCTGCAGAACAGTCTGATGAATAAAACCCTGCGGCGGTTTCAGGGTGAAGCAGATGTTTTCTTTAAAATTTGTCATTATTGACTTTAGGTTTCATCTGGCAGGTTTTTGGCATCCCATACAGTGTAAGCTTTATTTTCAGTTTGCTTCACCTGTCCTGCGAGGGGGAGCTAGGGTGATTCCAGGCTGCCTGAGGATTTAGACAGTACGTGTGCATCTGCCCACCCCCTGCCCTCCCACCCCTTTTTAGGGTCAATGCACCGTTTTTGTCTTTTCATGACCCTGGCTCAAGAGAAAGGATGTCAAAAGAATGAAACCCCCAGGAATGTGTCTGATCATTTGAAATGTCCAAAATCGGGCAGATAAGCTGGGTGGTTATGGGGCACTGCTGTCGTGGGGAAGGAGGTTGGTGTATCCCATACAAACCACACCGTCCCTGGGATACTGGGTCTCAAATCCACACAGCCTTGACGGGGTCCCCGAGCTGCTTCTCAGCGTCACCTTAGGTCACTCTGGAGTTTCCAGCTGAAAGGCACATTGAAGAGTGTGTTTTCTCATCTCTCTACTTGGTGCTTCAGAGCTCTCCCCTCTGCCTCATTTCGAGGAGTATGAATCCTCAGGGTGACTTGAGCCCTTCCCGAGGTGTGAAAGGGGCTATGGTCCTCAATGGGAAAGTGAGGAAAAGGCAGGACAACTTATTTCTCTGTAGTCATCAGTCTACTCTGAACCTTTGTGGGTGGTGCGGTCCTACTGGGTGCCATGCAGAACTTAACCCAGATTTCTAACGGGTAGCGTTTCCAAGCATTTCCTTGAAGGCTGCTCACGGGGGCTGGTCAGCCTCTTCTCAGGTGTTCCGTGCATTTGTGTAGTCTTCCCGAAGGTAGATAAGCCAGGGAGGTAGAGGTGAGGTCATGCTAAGGAGAGAAAAAAAATAAAAAACCTAGTCACTCCTGTTTGTGCTTCCCCTGCTCAGCTCAGCTCTTGCTAGATCCGGCATAAATGCCATAGCCTCATAACCTGGCATGTCAGGGCCTTCCGAGAGCTGTTCCCCACTGACCTGCGTTCTCTCTCCCCAGCGGTTCTGGGCGCCGAGCTCAGCACAGGGCCTGACGACCCAGGGGAGAACCCCCCTCCCAGCCCATCCCAGCGCCGGTGCAAGCGCTGCTCCTGCTCGTCGTTGATGGATAAAGAATGTGTCTACTTCTGCCACCTGGACATCATCTGGGTCAACACTCCCGAGTAAGTCTCTAGAGGGCACCGCGTCCAGCCATTCATTGGCCCTGGCCGCTCCAGAGACGGGGGCCCTGATACCAAAGTCCCCTCTCCAGAGGTTTGGATTCAGATGGTAGCACTTCTGACAACACGAAAGCACCTCGGTGGGCATAATAACGGGAAATAACAGGACAGCTTGGTTCTTAGCAACCAAGGAAGAGGGTCTTCCTAGGCCCCAAGGTGCGAGCTGCTCCCTACCACAGAGATGGAAGGAGCTGGTGTAAGCAGGGAGCTGCTGCAGGTTTCAGATGAGATGCGTGAAATGAGGGGGTCCCCTGGGGTTCTCTCTCAGTGGATCTGACTGGGTAGAGGGAATAAATTGCCGAGGTCAGATGTGGGTTAGTTTAATCTGTGTTTCTCATGGGAGGGTGGAGAACGTGAGGCAGAAGAGAAGGTAGAGTTATAATCCAAACCCTTCATTTTACTTATAGAAAAATAAAGACCCCCCCCCCATGTGGAAGTCATCTGTGTAGCAATGACTTTGTGGGAGAGCTAGAATTGAAAGCTGGAGCTCCTTCCTCACCTGGGCTTTCTCTTTAAAAGAGCCCAGGTCAACACAACAAGAGAGAGTCCTTACGTTTTCCTTCTATCTTCAGAGTGAAGAATAGTTTTCTCCCTTTCACTCTAAAACCTCGTCCATCCCTCAGAAGCCATCCTGAACAGAAATACATAGATCGTGTCAAGAAATTCCTGTTATGGAGAGGGATGAGCAATATCTAAACAAACGCTAATCAAACAAAAGTTGTAGGGAGCTTAGTGCTTAGTAAAGTGGATCTTCCAAGATGAGAACTTTATTCCTTAGGTGAGAATAAAAAACGGACACATTGGACATTATTGGTGTGACTTCTGGCAATAATTTCTTCTTAATTTGTTGTTTGTTTGTTTATAAGCCAGGGGGCACATTCACTTGTATGTGTGTGTGAGAGAGAGAGAGAGAGGAAGAGAGAGAAGGCGCCCTCCCCAATAGCATGGTCACACTATAATCCTTTCTTCTCCATTTCTCCATTCTGTTGGGATTTGGGGCACACATGTGCATATACCTGGCATCAAGCCACCAGATTTGAGCTAGAGTCAGCCATGTGGAATCCAGCTCTCTTAACCACTAGACGAAAGGGCCTGGCCCTGGCAATGAGTCCTCCTACAGTCATCCGATCTCAGGCATCTGCAGGAGATGTGTGCAAACGTGTTTCCTCTCACTCCCTTTGGGAAGGCACTATTAAATTACCATCTCTGATTCTAAATGAAAATAAATTTTAAACATCTTGTGCGTTGTCATTTTGCATTGAAATTTCTCTTCTCTCCATCCCTTCCAATAGCTGTGGACTAAATAGAATTTTAGAACAATGAAGAAAATCGGACATAGGCACCAAGTCGAGATAGCATCATTCTGTACCAAACACACTATTGCTTGTATTAAGAAGAAATTGCCGTTTGTTGAGAGTGGAGATCGGATTTCATTGAGTTAGGATAACTGGTTTTCTCCTGGGTGGGCACACACACGCAAGGCCACCAAAGGGTGTGTGTTTCTGGTTGTCACACTTTCCCCTCCTAAGTGACGTTCCCATGGGATGAGCTCCTTGTGGACGAATGCAGTTTGCCCCCAATGAATGTGTCATTTTGAAGACTATTGATGATGCTAATATCTTTTGCTCCTCTCTTTTGATAACAGGCACGTTGCCCCATATGGACTTGGAAGCCCATATAGGTCCAAGCGATCCTTAAAGGACTTATTTATTACGAAGGCAGCGTATCGCAAGAGCAGGTGCCAGTGTGCCAGCCCAAAAGACAAGACGTGCTGGAATTTTTGCCAAGCAGGAAAAGAACTCAGGTGAGTAGAAACACCTTTCCTGACTCCCTTCCTATAGTGGTTTTGCCTTTCTTGTTTTAGAGAGTCTAATGGAGTCATTTTTCTTGTGTTTTCACAGGGTCCAAGAGGCGATGGAGAAAGGTTGGAATAACCATAAGAAAGGAAAAGACTGTCTTAAGCTAGGAAAGAAGTGTATTCGTCAGCAGATAATGGAAGGAAGAAAAATAAGAAGGTAAGAAGCTCATGAGAACAGCTACTCCTGCGCACCAAAGCTGGTGACGTAAGATTACAACAAAGGGGATCTTTGTATTCTCTAGATTAAAAGGAGCAAAGGACTCCCTCTTAGATGTTTTCATGAAGACCTTGAATGTAAACTGCTGCCCGTTGTACTTCTGTCCTTTAGCACACACCATCCGCCTATAGGTTTCCCAAGCAAAATAGATCCAGCAACACCTTTGTTCCTTGGTGACCTTCACTCTTTACTTCTGGACATGCTGATGCATTTTCCACATTCTCAGCAAAATGGCAAATCATTTCAGAAAGAGGACATTCGAAAAAAAAAAAAAATAGCAGAGCATCATGGCTAATCAAGTTCTCCCACAAGTAGCATTCGAAAGGCCAAAGAGTCATTAGATAGGGTTGGTGAGATTTAGAACATGCTGTTTTTCAAGTTTATTATTATTCTTTTAAAGAGGGAAGTACACTTGGTGGAGAACTGGTGTCATTCTCTCATGTTCTAGTCAGTCTCTGGCCAGGCAGAGAGGATCTGCATTAGGCAACACCACAAGGTTGCTCTGAGCAGCTCTCTGGAGATGGCCCTTCCAAACCCTGAACTATTTGGAACTCACAAGCTGGAGGGAGGAACCTCAGAAGGTAAGAAGCTCATGAGAACAGCTACTCCTGCGCACCAAAGCTGGTGACGTAAGATTACAACAAAGGGGATCTTTGTATTCTCTAGATTAAAAGGAGCAAAGGACTCCCTCTTAGATGTTTTCATGAAGACCTTGAATGTAAACTGCTGCCCGTTGTACTTCTGTCCTTTAGCACACACCATCCGCCTATAGGTTTCCCAAGCAAAATAGATCCAGCAACACCTTTGTTCCTTGGTGACCTTCACTCTTTACTTCTGGACATGCTGATGCATTTTCCACATTCTCAGCAAAATGGCAAATCATTTCAGAAAGAGGACATTCGAAAAAAAAAAAAAAATAGCAGAGCATCATGGCTAATCAAGTTCTCCCACAAGTAGCATTCGAAAGGCCAAAGAGTCATTAGATAGGGTTGGTGAGATTTAGAACATGCTGTTTTTCAAGTTTATTATTATTCTTTTAAAGAGGGAAGTACACTTGGTGGAGAACTGGTGTCATTCTCTCATGTTCTAGTCAGTCTCTGGCCAGGCAGAGAGGATCTGCATTAGGCAACACCACAAGGTTGCTCTGAGCAGCTCTCTGGAGATGGCCCTTCCAAACCCTGAACTATTTGGAACTCACAAGCTGGAGGGAGGAACCTCATTTCAGAGCCATCACATGCTCTCCATTGCTCTCATGTGGTCTAGGGAAAGTTTTCCTAGAAATCCAGTGGCAAGAAGTTGTGTGAGCAGAGTGTTCTGAACACAGGCCAGGCATGCAGGAACCACTGCTGAGTTGTTTACTACCGGTCTAGGGGATGGTCTCAGCTCTCCCTCCTTCACAACTGCCATTACAAGTCCCATACTTACCATCTCAGGCCAGGAATGGCCCCCTCGAGACCATAGTTTTTGAACTGACCTGAAAATGATTATTTTTTTCTATCAGTGTTTGCCAACTATTAAATCAGCAATACCATTCTTCCTCTTTTTTCCTCTTCAAGAAAGAAAACATTAGGCCTGCAAAATAATAATAATAAAGTGAAAATAATTCCCTTCGAATGTTTGCTTTGAGCCTACTATATAAGAGACAATGAAAGGCCTTCAAAAAGTTCATGGTGGGCTGGCCCCATGGTCTTTATTTGTTGTTTGTCTGTTTATAAACCAGGGGGCACATTCGCTTGTGTGTGTGAGACAGAGAGAGAGAGAGAGAGAGTGAGAGGTCAAGGGAGCCAGTATCCACATGGCCAACCACAGTTCATATCCTGGCCCTGGAGGCTTAAAAAACATACCAGGTGTGTGTGCATGAGCCTAAAATCCCTACAGGATGGAGAAACGGAGGAGACGGGATTATGGCATGACTACGTCCCATTGGAAGGAACTTTCTTCCTTTCCCTCTCTGTCTCTCTCTGAGGATTACATGCATCCCCTAAGAATTTAAAAAGAAAAGTTTGTAGAAAATTGCACATTATGAAAAATTATGCATGATTTTCATTTTGTTTGCCTCAACATAAACCCATACTTTAATTCTCTTTTTGATGAACTTTTTAACATCTCACTGGATGCTTGTTTTCTTTGTGCTTTTACTACGAAGTCCCTGTTCATTTCTTACATGATTGAGAAAGTACCCATCCATGACTTTTCGAAAGGTGTGCTGAGTTTCTGCATGCAGAGACTCACAGTGGGAGAGGTTTAGATGGGTCTACAGAGACACTAGGATATCTCTAGTTTATTTTAAAATTGTATTTAATGCCCAAATTCCCCTTACACAGCCAAATGACCCCCTCCCTCCCTCCTCATTGTAAGAGGCAGGCTTTATTTTCACCCGGGTAAATCAGATAGCACTTGAAGCTTGCAGTTGGTGGTGAAAGTTCAGGAACCAAATTTAGATTCGTTTGTGCCAGATTCTAATTTTAGATGTTTCTTTTGCCAAGGAGTAATTTTTTTTTTTAAATAACATTTGTTTTCTCTTGTCTTGTTTTAATAGGTTGGAGGCCATCAACAACAACATCAGAACAGCTTTCCGTGCTGCAAAGTTAAAAGCTGAGCTTTATAAAGAGCAGAAAGTGACCCACAACCGAACACACTGATGGCAGGTCGGATGGGCCTGTCTGAAGCCATCATGCCCTAGAGAGAGCCCCGGAACCGACGCTGCACATGGGATGGGATCAGAGCAGCAGAACCCTATCTGCTTACACCATTTCTTGCTCCAAATGGCTCAGGACCAGAGCCCTTCTTCTGAACATTCCAAGAAAGATTAGGGAGTCCCCCCCCCCAAGGTGTCTTCCTTTGCCTCCATCTGTGGTAACTGCTTTTGTCTCTTCTTCCATTTGGGGACAACCATGGACCTCTCGGAAAGTAGAGACACAGGGACATCGAATCACGGTGGCATTCCCCAGTGAAAGAAAGGAGATTCCACGTAAGGGTGGAGTTTCTGAAGAAGGTCCTAAGGGAGTGTTTGTGTCTGACTCAGGCGCCTGGCACATTTCAGGGAGAAACTCCAAAGTCCACGCAAAGATTTTCTACGGAATGCACAAATTGAAAGCACACGCAGAGGACAAACACTTCAGTGACCAAAAAAAAGGGGAAAAAAAAAACTTTAAAAAAATTTCACACAATGCAAAATTGAAAGAAACCATTACTACTGTAAGTCTGTCAGATTACATTTCCTGCCTAGGAGTCTACCTCACCTATACTGCACGTGGGCAAGTCTTTCCCACCTTTAATTATTATCTTCCCAAACCCTGCCCCAACCTGGCACCCCTATCTCCCAAATCCCCATGCTAAATCCTAGCCTCATAGAAGTCTGGTCTATGCATAAGTGGTAGATAGAACATTTTTGTGGTAATCTACTAGCTCTGGTCCATAAGAAAAAAAAAAAAATCATTGAATCAGGAGATTCCCTTACCTTCATTTTTGAAAACACAATGGTATAGGGTTGTTTGTGAGAGATACTAAAGAGTAAATATTGGTTATGCTTTAAAGCAGCAAAAGTACTTTCCTTATGTAACCGGCTGATGGAAGAGGTTGGATTGAATTGTGATGTACTTATTTTTTATAGCTATTTATAGTCAAACAATTTATGCTTTATATTTACTGTGTTGAATATATGTTTGGGCAGGCCATATTGGTCTATGTATTTTTTTAAATGTATTTCTGAATGAAATTGAGAAAATGCTTTGTTTTGCCTATCAAGGTAATGACTTTAGAAAATAAATATTTTTTCCCTACTGCACTGATTTAGAGTTATTTCTGCAACTCCCAAGTGGTAAGAAGTATAAATGACTAGAGATGGCTTCTCAGAAAGGTGGCAGTTAGAAGAAAAATAGTCCAAGCTAATCAAGAAAAGAACTTGATCTATACCTTAAAAGTTTGCTTTTAGATTGCATTAAGATAAAAACAACACAGAACCAAGAAACAGCTTTCCTGTCTCTGTCTTCTCTTGGGTAACTGCCTCCTGCTTCTCCTTTGCCCCCAAATTCTCCAGGGGCTTCATCCATTAACTTTGTCCAGGCTGTTAGGCAGGATCCAGCAGTTTAAGTTGATGGTGTGGTGAGAGGTGCTTTCTCCCTATTAATGGACTGAAGAAAGTGATGGCAGGATGACCTCCCCTATGGGCCTCATTAGATACAGCTTCACAACTAGAGATGCTTTTAGAAAATGGTCTGTTCTAAGTAGAAAGTTGCAATGGCTTTTTATTTGCTCAAAGTATTAATATTATTTACTAAAGAACATTGAGTACCACTGCTTCTTTGTGGGAGTCCAGTACTGGCTTCCTGCCCCTGGAGGCAGAGACACCAGGAGCTCTTCTAAGTCACCTACCTCACGGCACCACCCTTGTCTCCACTTTGCCTTGGCTGGCCTTCCCAAACCATTGGAAAGGACAGTCTTGTCCATGATTGTTACCAACAGATGTCCAGAAGAGCTTGATCAGCCTTCGAGAATCTTCACCCCCTTTCTCTAGTAGAGTCTGAGGAATGCTTCTTGGCATTACGCAAATGAGCTTTTATTGATCACTGCTGTCCAGAAGGATGCCAAGTAACAGTCTTTGGGTGTTGGTAATCTATTTTCTGGGTAGAGTTTCCATCTTTATTGGTGGATACTTCTTTTTTGTCTTCTAGTTCTTATTTACTTATTTATTTATTTGTAAGGCATCGTCTACTATCTTTGAGGAATTGTTTCTTAAACCCACCTAATCTGGCGAACTGTTTCTCAGTCTGGGATTCTCAAGGGCAGTATAAAGTGTTGCCCACGTTGACAAGATGGTTGGCCTAAACGTGGCTTCGTCACTATTTAATCTTGAGCAAACTATTTGATCCCCTCTGATCATGAGTTTCCTCATCTGTTAAATCGGGGAGTGGAGGAATTTCTCTAATAGCTCCAAGAAAACAAAAACAAAACTAGAGTCTGGAATTCCATGAAGTTGAAGCAGTAAAAGAAAAAAAAAGTCTGAGCTTAGAGAATATCGATCTAATAGACTTAAGAGGAAGTTTGGATGGAACAGCAAATTAAATGATGAGAAGTGCGAGTGTGTGTACATATGTGTGTGTGTGTGTGTGTGTGTAGGGCTTTACACAAACTCTCACTGTATTGTGATCCTCCTGCCTCAGCTTCCCAAGTAGCTGGGAAATATAGGCACATGCCACATGCCCCGCTTTTAAGAGGAGCCAGGAATTGAAGCCCAGCCTCCCCTGTGTCCTCAGCCCAGGCTGCTGAGTAGTGGTCTCTAGTGCACTATTGCAATGGGGCCCTTTCTTTTTCAAATCAATCTAACCCTTAAATCTCCCTCCCCCCTGCTTTCTGCTTCAGTGATTGGCAAGCAAAATGAAAGGCATAGGCAGCTACTGCAGAGCAGAAGGCTTACCAGTAAGGTGAGTCAGGGGGCTTATAGGAGATGCATATTTTTTATAACATGTGGAGGAAAGATTCAGTAATATTCAAGACCCATACCAGCGAGCAGGGTGGTCTGATGGGGGCTCTGTCAATGTCCGGCTGTTTCTACAATACGAGCCTAGTTTGGGGAGTCCACTTAGGACAGTTTTGTTTCTTCACACTAATGGTCTAGCAGAGCTTTAATCTCAGGGCTCCAAGGATCAGAGGACCCTGTGTGGTAACCTTTGATGATGGGGGGAGATACTCCCCTAAGGGACTTCATTTCTTTCTCCAGGGATTGGCTTTAATCTCACATATGCTTCCCTGAAACACAATGCAAGGTATTACATTATAATATAGCATTCCCTTAAGAAGATGCTTGCTTGGGACCAGCAGTTAGCATAATGGCTATGTTGCTAGACTCTTGTGGTTCGTGTCCTGGACCCGATGGCTTAAATTCATGCTAGGCACATGTGTGTGTGTGCCCAAGATCCCGAGAGGAGAATGGAGGAGGAGGGATTGCGGCGTGGCCATCCCTCCTGGGGGGGTGATTTCTCGCTTTCTGTCTCTCTGTCTCTCTCTCTGTCTGGCGAGTGCCCACCCCCAAAAAAAAAACCCTCCAAAAAAAAAAAAAAAAAAAAAAAGGAAAGAAGACACTTGCTAACACTGAGGAGGAAAAACAAACTTGTCTTTCCAGGTGAAAAAAGCCAATGCCCAGAGAAGAACATGAATGACCTCTGGTCATACAGCAAGCTGGCAACTCTGGAGACTGAAATCTTTTTTTTTTTTTTTTAATTAATAAATTTATTTTTCCTATGAGAGAGAAGGGAACCTACAACAGGGTCCCCATGCCACAATCCCACCCCAGTGTCAGGGAGCCCAGATCATGGGCAGATATATACTCAGGAAAATTCCAGATGTAAATTCAAGACCCACCTTATGAGGGTCCCTCTGTGCCACACTGCACCACTGCCTGGACCCTGGAGCCTGGAATCTTGAGTACAACTATTTGATTCCCCTCAGAGGCACCCGGAGGCCAGAGGAAACAGATGTCCAAGAAAATCTAAGTAGAGGATTCTGGTGCTAAAAGGAATTCTCTTTATGAAAGCTTTGCCTTCCAACCTCACAGATAATGCTTGGTAAATCCAACCCCTCCAGTTGAAAAGAAAGAAATGTAGTGGAAGAAAAGGGTGCAGGAAAAGGTATACAGACCTCGTGACTATCAAGTGAATTTCTACAGGATGAAAGAGCACAGTGATTAACTCTGAATAATAATGTGTTAGTGTTTGTAAAAACTGCCCATGGGTGTGTGAGCTCATCGGAAACAAGAGACTCAGAAAGGGAAAAGGAGAAAGAGAAAGCACTCTCCAACGGAGCATGGTCACACCACAATCCCTTTGCCTCCATTTCTCCATCCTACTGGGTACTGGCGCACACACACACACACACACACACACACACTCATCTTCTCAGAGCACCGTGTTTTCACCCCACCACCTGAGCCCTGGTGGTGAACATTTTGTTTGTATGATATTTTGTATATTTTATCATCCTTATTATACCAAAGCACGGGGGGCAGAAAACATGCTGAGCTTTTACGATGTCTGCCTCCAAATTCAGCACCATGGAGCGCTTCATCGTGCTGCCAGCAGCGGAGCCTGCATGTGGAAAGAAATGACAGAAACCAACGTGAGAGCAGAGGAGGCTGAATATCCTCAGATATTGGACAATAATCAGAGACGAGCTAGAGCTGGTGCCACTGGATAAAGGGAAGAGAGGATGATGGCCTTGAGGACACTGAATGGTGAATACGGTGGGTCCCAGGCATTTCACGTGGTTCATAGCTCAGAGAGAGGCAGTCAGGAATCTGACCCACTGTTCTTCTGGTTCAGTCTTGTGTGTTTCTATTCTAGGCTTCTACCTCGTATTCTGGGTTCCTCTGGTCTCCCTCTGCCTAAATTGCTGTAAAAATAAGCAGGGACAATAATTGTAGTATTAAACTGCTGCTGGCCTGACTCTGCTTATTACTCTCATTCACACTCTGGTCTCCTCTGGTGGAATAGGACGAACTCTAAGCCATTCTTCATCTCTCTGGATATTTTTAGCTGGCCAATGTTACAGGTGCCAATTCCAAGGTTTGGATTAGACCAGGACTTGCAAGGGACTTAGATTTGTTCTAGGATGAGTCATGAAGAAGGTGCTGCCTGTGTGGTTGAGCTTTGCCTACTTAGATTCACTTTGGCTGACGAAAAGATGGCCAGATAAGCTCTTGTTCAGACTGGCACGTGGTTTCAAGTGCTTAGTGATGCTTGTAATAATTGCATGAAAGACTCAGCCTCAGTGGTACAGTTGGTACCATAGTGAACTGCAGTGCTAGAAGCCACATGGCTGCCAAGTGTTCAGGTCCCAGATCCAGGGGACCTGAAATGCACCAGGTGTGTGTGTGAGTGCCCAAGATCCTGCCATGTGGGGGAGCTGTGGGGAGGGGATCATGGCATGGTGAGTCTCTGTTGAGGGACTTCTTTCTCTCTCTTTTTTGAGTGTGTGCACAGGTACTTTCTATCACGAATAAAAGAAATAAACTTTTAAAAAATGAAATAAAAATAATTACAATGGGACATTGTTACCATGGGGGCAAACTTGGATATATGGTCACCCTAGAGCAGAACACATTTCTAGCATAACTACCTTGTCTCTTGGAGCTGCCCTGGACCTTGGTCCTATTTAAACAGTCTCGATGTCTCTATGCCGAGAACAGAGGACCTTTGCCTTCCTTAGTGTCTCTAGCCTTGACCTTGAGGCGTAATATGCCTTTGCGTAGATGCTTATTTAACTCATTAGTAAACATAGAGCTGAGTTACACAGTTCAGTAAGAGGGAGGTGAGGATGGTACTTCCCTGGTCAGAATGCAATTAATCTACCGCAGAGATGAACAAGACCCATGTAAAGGGCTTTCTTTGGAGAGTTTGTGTAGCTAAAGTGTTTTGGTAAAGTGTCCTTCACAGGCTCAACTCTCGTGGTAAATTATTTGACACAATGGGATGGTTCATTCTACTCTCTACTCCAACCCATCTTGCATATTACCATTAGAATAATCATCTTCTCCAAATTCTCTCATCATAATTTCTACTTCCATTTTTTTTAGCTTAAAGACTTTATTTCCCACAGGTGTGACAACTTGTTAATCATCAACATCATCCAAATCATCGTCAGCTTTGTTTAGGTTTCTCGGCCGTAGAGCAGCTTCAATTTCCGAGTCACTGTCGTCAGACTCACCCCAGAAGGCTCTAGATTTGAAATTGGCCACTGGTTTCCTTTTGTCTTCACGCCTTGACAAAGGACTTCCTTCGCCAGATAGAAAACTAGCTCCTGAAGCGACTTTGTGAGCTGTCTTTGTCTTGACCGTGCTCCCGCCAACATCCAGACCTGACAACTGCCACCCAGCAGCGTCTGCCTTTTGAAATCTGCTCTCACTTTGATTTGTATTCTCCTGAAGCACAGACTTCTTCAACAATTGGTAAGCTTTCGTTTCTGTGACTGGGATCTGCTGTAGGGCATGTGTGTTCACCAGAGAGACAGAAAGTGAGAATTCACTGCCCGGGGGGGATGGTCATGCTGCAATCGTTTCTCCTCCGTTCTCCTCTTGGAATTTTGGGCACACACACACATGCACACACATGCTTGGTGTGAGTTTTAAACTGCTGGGTCCAGTACTTGAAGCATTATGCCATCTGCTGGGCCCCATAATTTAAAGGATGCAGAATTAGGAAGAATTCAAAAATAATTTTTGTTGGGCTGGCTCTGTGGTGCAGTGGTAAAGCACTGTGCATTGGGAGCTGAATTTCACATGGCTGGACAGTTTGAATCCCAGCTCTGGAGGCTTGAGAAATACACTAGGTGTTGTGGTAGGCAGTTAGTTAGCCATGAGCGGGCAGCCCTAAGAGAAAAGCGAAAGGCTCACTTGCCCCGGGTGCCAGGAGGGCGAGGTAATTTGCCGCCTTACGGAATTAATATGGCAGGGATAGTTCGTAGATTTTTTTTCCTTTATCAAAAGGACCCAAGCAAGCATTTTGATCATTAATACGATAGACTAATTGAGTGATCGAATTGGGGCAGCCTGACTTGCACTGGGCGTACGCAATTAGGTGATCAAATTCCTCACTTTACCTGTGAGGAAGGTGCGCAGGTGCAGGAGAGAACGTGTGGATTCAAATTTAAAGGAAGAACATAGGCAGTATAAGGGGCCGCCCACTAATGAATATTCATGACCTCTAGTAATAAGAATAATGGTTGACCAGTATCAAATGCGGTTGCCACTTGGCAATCCGCCCGCCCAACAACCTTTTTGGGTGTACTTTCTTTCCTGTCCTTTCTTTCTATTAAACTTTCTTTTCTATCTACTTCATTTGTGGTTGCGGTTTCATTTTGCACCTAGGGACAGATCTCTAATTTTAGTGATCTGGACCCAAAGAACCAAGGATTTCACAACGCAGCTCAACACTTTTCCATCCCTTAACAGCGTTTGTGTGTGCATGCTCCAAATCATGATAGGATGGAGAAATGGAGGAAAAAGGATTGCAGCATGACCATACCCCATTGGAGGGAATATTCTCTCTCTAGAGGGAGGGAGCATGAGCCTTTTGGCAATATAAAAAAAAATAATTGATGTTATCTCCTCATTTTTAAAAATCTTACATTGCTATTATCTGCTTTTAGGATAATAATTTTAAAAAATACTATCTACTGTGACAGGGAACATCAGTCAAACAGCAAAGGAAGTTTGGAAAATACTACGATTTTAATACTGGGCATACATACTGAGCTCCTTATTTTTTATTGAATGTCTTCAACTATATCCAGCATTAGAGATAATAAGTGTAATAAACCCAATATACCCATCATAAAGTTTTAATAGTTGTCAAGATATGATTGATGTCATTTAATCTCTATCCACATCTTGTCTTCCCTCCCTGGATCCCTGGATTATTTTGAAGCTAGTCGCAGGTATCATTATCATGTCTTCTGTAAATATTGTAGGGTGGATTTAATGAATTTGATATGCTTTGTTCAGCCAAGTAAAATGCGAAATAGTCAATGGGTTGTGTGGGTCTTGAGCTTAGAGGGCATGAACAACAAATGTTCCCAGGCCTCACAGGACTTGTAATAACAAAGGAGACAAAGACACGTGATAGCTAACATTTCTATAATGCGTTCTCTATGCCAGATATGCTTTGGAGAGCTTTGCGTGTATCAGCACATTTTATGTACTGTGAGTAGGTACTTTTATTTGCCCTATTTTACAGATGAAGAGATTCAAAGAGAGAGATTAAGTAGTAATTCATCCAACCTCAGGGGCTAATTAAGAGGTATGAACCAGGTAATCTCATTCACTATGCTTTTTGGTTAAGAAGAATAGGAAGTGTTAACAGCCATGCTATGGGATAAGCAAGTCCCAGGATGGTGTAAAAGTGACAGTGATCAATTCTGCCTGGGGGCAGGGAGGAGAAAAATGGTGGTTTTAGGGAGGTTTGCCTGGAAGAAACAGTGAGAAATAGACCTTGCGCCCCTAACTAAGCAAGATAACATTTAAGAGATTTACAACTTAATCGGAGGTGTGGACCGGTCTCAATAAAATGCTTTGTCTACTGATGGCTTGATAAGAACAAAGCCTAACCTGCTCATGGTAAAGGTAAACAAATATCCAGATCTTTAAGAGGTGATTTATCCTACTAAAATTCAAAAGATAATTAAAGATACTAAAAATCAATTTTTTTTTTTTAAGAAAGAGATTTTTGCCTTAGGGTGCATGTGCTCCCTAGGGAGAGGGAGAGGGAGAGGGAGACAGAGACAGTGAGAGGGAAGGTAAAAAATCATCCCCCAGGGGGGGATGGATCACACCATAATCCTTTCGCTGCCATTTCCTCCTGGGATCCTGGGCACACAGGCACATGCACCTGGCGTGAGTTTCAAGCCACTGGGACCAGGACTCTTAAGGGTGGTTGGCCATGTGGGAGTCTAGTGACAACCACTACGCCATCTGCTGGCCCCACTAAAAATCTTTTTTTTTTTTTTTGGTGGTTGATGATTTTTTCTTTATTCTTGATAGAGCATGTGCTCACATGAAAGAGAGAGAGGGAGGGAGGGAGGGAGGGAGGGAGGAGCATTTTACACAGGATCTGGTCACATGTGAACTTTTCTCCAATTCATAGGATTTTATGCCCTCATGTGCATTCTGTTTTTCTGGCCATCACAGTTGCTGTGTAGACTTTAGCTTCTCTTAAGCAGCATATTACTACTGGGCCATGGAGCTGGCCCCCAATATTGAAAATCTTGAAACAACACAACCAAAACATGTCAAAATGGACATTTCCTCATTACAATTTTTTTTCCTTTCTTTACTTTGCTTTAAATGATCCAACTAGAACTCAGAAAGGAAAATGAATTCAGTTGCCATTTAAAAACTTAAAGGAACACTAAACAGGACAGATGTTGTTCATTTTTCAAGTGGCAATGATTGGATTGAAGTTTGGGACATGTTTTAAAAAATGCAATTCTAACATGTTTTGACTAAACTTTGAATATTTAATAAATGTGCATATACCATAATGAAAGAACCCACTGAAAGTCTCTGTACTTAACCAAACATATAAAGTTATTTTCTAGTTCAAATGCTTTCCCCATCTCCTGCTCTTCACACTTGGTTATAAATATCCTCTCACCATTTCAAGAAGTCTCACTTTATATGTGGGTAGGAATTTCTCAACCCACCTGTCAACGTAGATACCTTTTTCATGCTTCAACATTTTTTAAAAGAATTATTTTATTTAACTTTATTTATTATTATTATCATTTTTATTTTCCAGTTTGATCAGAGAGAGACAGACAGAGAGAGAGAGAGAGAGAGAGAGGAAGTGAGAAAGCAAGCCACCAGGTCCGAGACTTGAACTGTGGTCGGTCATGTGGGAGTCCAGCGCCCTTAACCACCATGCCACATGCCAGTCCCATGCTTCAACGATTTGCTACGACACCATTTCAATCAACCCAACTCCTGACATTGGTCAATGGTTTGGTTTCCCTATAACCTATTTATTTGCCTATTTATCTGTGACCACAGCCTGTGACCCTCAGTTTGGAGAAAGATGAAAATCACAGGACAATTAAGGCAATGGTTTTACTTGGGCTGCTACAATAAGGAAAACGTTCACTTGTGAAGAACATCTTAGGCGACGGAAGGGAACTTGAAGTTTATAGAAGCACGTAAATAAAGCATCACCCACAGGGCTGTTCTAAGCCGTGAGGAGGGATAGGGCTGGTTTTCTCTGAGCCACTGATGAAAGGCAGAGGGGGAAAGGTGAGTACAGGGTAGTCCTGGCTGTTAGTCACTACTCAGAATACAAAAGGGTAGGGAGAATATCTCGAGGAACACAGGCAGCATACACAAGTCAGCATTGGCAGCCCTCTTTCTGGTTTCATTCACCCCTGCAACACTTAGTGGTGAGCATAAAACCTCTCAGTAGGGTGAAGTAAGGTCTCAGAAACAGTTCCAGAAGAAGGCTTGATATGGTTGCTGCAAACCCAGGTGAGCTACAAGGAGAAATACTGGAGAAGGTCAGTTGTTTCAGGGTTCTGGAGATTAGGCACTTTGAAAAGAAGGATGCTGAAAATGAAAATAGAAATGTTAGTACATAAGGTGTGTTAGAGGGGCCAGCAGGTGGCATCGTGGTTAAGGCGCTGAACTCCCACATACATGGCTGACTGTGGTTTGAGTCCTGGACCCAGCAGCTTGAAAATCATATCGGCCACCTGTACATGCATGCCCCAAATCCTAGAAGGAGAATGAAGGAGAAGGGATTGCAGTGTGGCGATCTACCCTGGGGGGTGATTTCTCACTTTCCCTCTCACTGTCTCTCTCTGGCAAGCACACATGCCCTATGGCAAAAACCTTAATAGAAAAAAAAAAAAGGTGTGTGAAAGCCAGGAGCTAAATACTGAGGCCAACCCAATCCATGGAATCCAAGAGGAAGAAAATCTTTAGCTCGTTGTTTCTTAGATCTCTTGAGTTAGGATGTGAGCACTTTTGGCAATGCAGTAGGCAGGCTTTGCCTTACCCTAGCATTCTACCAGCACCTGTTAAATAGATTTCATAGATGGTCATTGGTTTGGACTGAGCTCTTACACTAGGCCCAACAGACCAAATCAAAATGGAGTCACTTATGCTTCTGTTCCACATGATTAATCTGTGTATCCGACTTTCTAAGAAATTAGGAGAGTCGTGATAATAAAGTTTCTTCTGCTTTAATCCTTACCTAGAAACAGTAAGTTGAGGTAACCCACTGGTTAATTTTAAAAATAACTATTTATTTAATTTATTCATTATCAATACTGTTTTTTAATTTACCAGAGTGAAACAGAGAGAGAGAGAGAGTTTAGAAAATGAGATCGCATGCTGTCAGGTTTGGGACTCGAACCACAATTGTCTATGTGGGAGTTCAGCCACCACGCCACCTACTGGCTCACCAGTTGGTTATTTTCTTTTGTTTTGTCTCCCTGTCCCCATCTTATCTGGAAATTAACTTGGAAAGGACCAATCTGCGTTTTGTTCTCTGAATTCGCTTTCTTCAGCCCTTATCTGTCCTAAAATCAAGCTCTGTTGCTCAGCTCTTAGGAAACTTATTTTATGAGATGAAGTGCTGTCTGATTCTCAGACTGAAAATGAAACCAATTGGTATCTTTTGACTCACCTTCTTAGTGGCCTGGGCAGTGCCTTTTCCAGGGAGAAATCAGCCCAAGAATGAGCTGCTACAGTGATGGTCCTTGAGGTATGGACATAACAAGCCATTATCTTAGCTCATGGTGCTTCTTCAGACCTTAAGGGAAAGGACCAGATATAAGGTAACCTCAAGTTCCCATAGGGATCGAGGTGGCCAGGTTTTAGTGGTCAGAGGGACAGAGTCAGGAAACAGGGAGAAACACAGAAAATGTCAGCTTAAAGGATTATAGCCAGATATTGACAGAATCTGGAAGGATAAAAGATTAGATAAGGATTGACAGTCTGGGAAGGTAATGGGTCCAGTCCACCTTACAGATATTATAAATGCCAGAATTGATTTTTCCATAACTGAGAAGTCAGTCAATTAAAACTCTACAAGACAAGATATAGTTTGCATATTCATCAGTTAGCCCCAATTTAAAGAGTTAAAAAAATAGCTCAAAAACAATGAACAGGGCTAGAACCTGGAAGGGTATGTTATCTGGGTTATAATTTGCCATTAAATCATATAATTCCTATTAACAGTTACTCATGTTTGATCAATAACAATCTCAGAGAAAGACTATTTTTGAAATAAAATATGACTAGCTTCTTGGGGCCAGCAGATGGTGTGGTGTTTAAGGTGCTGGACTCCCATATGGCCACCTGTGGTTCTGGTTCTGTGCCTACAGGCTTTCTCTCTCTCTCTCTCTCTCTGGTGAGTGCACATGCCCTGTAGCAAATTAAACAACAATAATAATAAGTATATAAAATTAAATAAATAATTCTTTAAAAAGGAAGACTAGTCTCATTAGAGTTAACGTTTTTATTCAGATATTTATAGTAAAAATGATAATTTACCATAGAGGCTTTTTAAAAAATTTTCTTAAAAATTTCAGATTGGATTTTTAAAAAAAATCTCTTGAGGCTAGGAAGCCAAGGCAAGAACTCACTCACTATCAGATTTCATCTGCAGCACTTACAAATTTGGACATGCTTCTCTCTTTGCCAGGTCTCCAAAACATCCTGAGATTCTTGTAGCTGCCAGGAAATGACCTTCCTTCCCCACCTGTGAGGCTCAGAATCAGCAAACCAGGTAGCAGGCCTCTTTGTCCATGAGGACAAAGTATCGAAGTATCACCTCTATGATTTCGAGCTGAGTTCCTTGAGTAGCTAGTCATCTCTGACTAAATATGCATCATTCTCAAGTATGACATTCCAGGCATGGCCTTCGTTACATAACCAAGAAATATTTCCAATTATGTCATGGTAACAAGAAGGACAGACTTTTATTGACTCTATGCAAATAATCGCATTGGCATGAAAATGAAGATACTTCATAGGAGTTTCTTAACTTTGGGGAAGTCAGGTAGAGAGAATAGATGTCACTTACAAACGTCTCATTTCAGTTTACAAGACAAAGTCGAAACTGCCATGAGTAATAGAGAGCTTAAGAGGGAAAAAGGGCTTCCTTATATAACCAGAAAACAGAATATTGGGATGACCATATTCAAGCAAGAGTCGTGATGAGTCCTCTTCAGCTTGTTCAGTCTTCTGTGTTGAGTTGTCTCATGAGTCTGTGTCTCAGAGTTTGGGAAATCCTGACTCAGACTACTGCTATATTCCCATCATTGTTTAAGTGACACCTTTTGAGGGTCGGAAAGGGCTTGGAACTGTCCTTTTCCACAGGGTTCTGAGACAATCCTTCTACCTTGCAAACGAAGTACTCAGGCTTGCAGCTGATTTACAAGAGTTTTCAGAGATAGATCAGAGTAAAACAAAAACCTATTGGTAGATGACAAAACAAAAAAGCAAAATAACTGTAGTTAACTTCATATTGATAATTTTGAAAAGTGAAAGATCTAATGACAGTTTGTTTCAAGAATAATGCAACTGACAAGGCAATCTTGTATGTATGTGGCTTAAAAAACAAATTAATCCAAAAGTTTAGACAAAGTAATCCTAATCATAATGACTTTCCTTATTTTCAAAGAGGAGTGGGTGATTACTTCTAATTTATAAAATGAGGAAACTCTTTTTTTTTTTCCCAAGAGGTTTGTTTTAGAACTTGTGCACTTGCTGGAGAGAGAGGGAAACAGAGACAGTGAGAGGGAAAGTGAGAAATCATCTCCTGGGAGGATGGTCATCTGACAATTCCTTCTCCTCCATTCTCCTCCTGGAATCTTGGGCACACATGCACACACACCCAACACGAGTTTCAAGCCACTGGGTCTAGGACTCGAACAGCAGTTGGCCATGTGGGAGTCCAGTGATGTAACTGATATGCCGTCTGGTGGCCCCATGAGGAAACATTTTTTACAAATGAAAAATTTTAGCTGTAACTGCAACAATCCTGATATACTATGAATATGTAAAATGTAGTGTTAGAATATACTGATACAATATTAAGACTATCAAGTAAGGAGGTTGTGTTAGCCTGCAGTATGTCCTAAACATTTTCATGCTAGTGAAATGCCAGAGATAAGTGATAAAAATCCTCAGTTGAAAAATCACTGGTTTGTAGGATACTAGATTCAAATTTAGGTTTATTTATATATTTTTTTCCTGAGAAAGAGAGAGAGCTCATTTAATAAACCTGTATAAGTCCAGGAAGAATGTTTATAAGGAGAATAAAAATCTAGGCTTATTATAATGAGCACCTGATAAATCAGAGAAAACATAATCTTATAAAAGCAAATGTAGTAGTCTTGTTTGCCAAAGTTTACCTAAATTATATAAGCATACATTTTTCAATTGTTTTTGCATTTGTTTCTATAAGAATACCTTCTCCATCCACACACAGGCTGAAAATATTCAAGTTCTTATTGTGTGGGAATTTTAGGAATATTCCATCTTTGTAAGTGTTTATGTATCTCTACTCAGACTAGAGAGTCTTTCTTTTTTTTTTTATTTATGATGCAGCACATGTGAGTGAAAGTAAGAGCAAGAATGAAAGACAGGGCGAGAGAGAGCAGATCTCCCTCACAGGACCTGGATCATGAGATCCCCTTCCTTCAGTCCTCCAGTCTGTGGGATCTTGGGCACTTGGTGGGTACCAAGCATGTGTCAGACGGACTAGGCTGGGGAATCGAACTGGTTGCCATGTGAGATCTGGCTCCTCTTCAGGAGTGCATCACCACTGTACCAGTTGGCTTGAGAGATCCTTTAAGAGATGTTATAATTTAATTTATTGATACCATTAGGGATGAGAAAAATTCGGTTGGGGACCAGCAGATGGTGTAATGGTTATATCATTGGACTTCTACATAGTCAACCACAGTTCAAGTTCTGAACCTGGCAGTTTAAAACTCAATGTTGGGCCCCTGTGCATGTGTGCCCAAAATCCCAAGAGGAGAATGGAGGAGGAGAAGGGATTGTGGTGTGGCCATCCCCTGGAGGGTGATTTCTTGCTTTCTGTCTCTCTGTCTCTCTCTGATGAGCATATGCACCCTATAGCAAAAATATCTCTTTAAAAGAAAAGGAAAAGAAAATATTGGGTCATCAGAAAAGTTGTGATATATTTTTCTATGCAAAAATGTGTCATGAGTTTTCCAGCGACTCAATATTACACGTTCACACAGTGAGAAGCAAAGGCCTTTGTAAGTTATAGATATATAAACATAGAGGCAAATTCACAGAGGAAGCTTATGGTTTTAGCTCTAAAATTTTAGCCAGAAGGGCCCAAGTCTGTGTCCCTAGACCTCCCCGCCAGTCAGGTGTGCTTGTGTGTTGTTATCCTAGAGACTAGGGCTGAGAGTGGATCATGATGTGAAAGCTCTGTTGAGAATGTTTTCTCTTTTGTTCCTCTCTTTAAGAGGAAATTTGGATTTTAGCCTATGTCAAAGGTCATACCTACAAATAACTATGACATTTGGTATATGTCATACCTACAAACACAAAATTCATCCAGCTCAGCATAAAATTATTAATAGATTTGAGCTGAAAATAGAAATTGAGCTCAAAATTTGGTTAAACCAAATTTTTAACCAAATTCCCTGTCACCTTTCACATAACAAAATCTCTGTGAGTCATCCAATGTTTACAACCAAGATCATGAGATGATCAGACCATGAAACTAAAAGAAGATGTCATCAGAAACCAAGCAAGTGCTCTAAAAGAGTCAAAAATCAAATCTTTACTGTGCTCCTGTTGGGTACAGCCCAGATACAGGAGTTGAACTCGTTATTGGGTCTCCAAAGCTCTGCTAAGGAGCACAGAGGGCTCCAGCTGCCCTCAATCCTTCGGTGGAGTAAGAGGAATCTGAAGAAGAGGTCCAGTTTATCCAAGTCTTTGTATGCAGCTGAGAGTCATTTTTCAGGAGAGTGGGGAGGACAGGGAGTCAGACCAGCACACATCATTAAAGGAGGAGGTGGCTTGCATGCAGTTAAATGGCTATGAGGTGGTCATTGTGTTCAGATATAGTAGATTCAAATCAGGGTCCACCACTTCATGGCTTTTGGAACTATTTTTTTCTTCCTGAGTCTCCATTTATACATCTGCAATATGAACATAATACCTACCACATGGTGTGATTGTGAAGGTAGACGTTCCATACGTGGAAGACCCAGCCCTGTCGCTTGCATCACCTCAACCCTTCACCAGATGACTCCAACACAGTTGTTCTGTTTATCTTCATCCAGCACCTCTCCTTTCCATTCCTACTATTGTAGGAGACAGTGCTCACATTCCGTGTGCAGTAGAAGTATCTGGAACCTTTGCCAATGTGAAGATTCCTAGGTCACAACCTCTGAAATTATGAACCGGTCCATGGTGGGACTTGGAAATCTCTGCTTCTAGCAAGCATTCAGGTGGTTCGCAATAGGTGTTTTCAGAGACTTGTAAAAGATGTTCTTACCTTGACCGTGAACTTTCTCTTTAGCCTGGCTTTTCTTCTGCTACTTTGTCACAGAAAAATGCATTTTCTTCTTGGTTCTGCTGGTAAAATGTCCGTTATTTTTTAAGACTCTTCAAAAGTTTTTTTCTGAGTGAGGCCTTTCGGACCCCTCAAGGCGAAGGACTTTGCTTTGGTATTTATTTACACGGCTGATTCTCCACTTAACAGAGAGCTCTTGTAGGAGAGGGACTGAGTCTCCTTTATCTCTGTCTTCTCAGCACTGAGAGAAAGCATACTTTAATTGTCTGTTAATGGAAATGCCAACCCCAACACTATACTACAAGGGGAATGATTGGAATCTCTCCTTCATCCTGGTCTCTAAGCCTCAACTGGGAGTGTTACAAAGTCTCAGGCCAGGAGATAGTAATGTCTATCAGGCTGTAGATTGCAAACAATATTTGCAACACATAGTTTGCAATAGACATATGCAAAAGGCGGGACACCACTCTGGGATATCAGTCTCTAAGAAATGGCACTGACCTATCACTGTCCTGAACCAAAAAAACAGTGCCTGCTAACTCAGGTTTCTACGTGCAACTTCTTTCATGACTGGTTATTTGGTCTTCTTCTGCCAAGGTAGATGGGACTCTTGAG
Source organism: Tupaia belangeri chinensis (assembly GCF_000334495.1). NCBI lineage: Eukaryota > Metazoa > Chordata > Mammalia > Scandentia > Tupaiidae > Tupaia > Tupaia belangeri. The sequence continues at coordinate 1,952,845 of NW_006159506.1, read as the reverse complement.
TAAAACTAAAAACACTCCTTCATGACATCAACTGATGGCTGCTGTCTCAACACATGAAAATATCCTCAGGGATGTTGAGGGCTGCTATCATCCAAGCTCAGCCACCAGAGTATCAACCAATGTCAGCAGAACCAAGCAGCCAACAGCCTAAACTCAGAGGAGGTGTGATGAGGTGGCTTGTCCAGGAAACAAAGCTCTGCGATATATATACGTGTCACTGACCTCGACTTCAGAGTAGGAGTAGAAATTGCTCTCTGGCTGCGGGCAGCGGAGTAAGCCATGAAAATGAAAGTCAGCTCCAAAGAAGTTGAAATGGTAAATTTAGTAACATGTGAACATAAAGAGTTTCACAGCTTCGTGAATTCAAAAATAGTTTTAGGCACAGCTATGGTGGCCCACAGTTAGTGCTATTACTTGGGTGGCTGGAGACCAGAGGGGAGGCCTGGATTTGGTTTCTAGACCAACTCAAACACCCAGGGAGTGGGTGCACACACCTGTGATATTAGCTAATTGGGAGGCTGGGACAGGAAGTTCCAACAGTGAGATCCTGTCTCAAATACCTATTTGTGCCTCTTTCCACCTCTCCTTTGTACTTATAAAGTAACACACATGCACATGCACAGACACACACACGTGCACACAGTTTCAATGTTAGAAGGTGGAGTAGCTCCCTCTGGGGGGCAGTAGTGAGCAGAAGAGTTGGGAAGACTTTTGATCTATTTCTTGGTCTGGGTGCTGAGGACATGGGTGCTCACTTTGTAGGAATTCTTTGATACATTGAGTTTTATGCATTACATATGCTCTTTTCTGTACATGTGTTATATTTCTAATAAGCCTTTACTGCCCTCCACTAAAAAACAATTTTCTCCCTTTCCTCCCTAAATAAATGCTGAACAAACACATGAAGTACACTAGTTGGAAGGGGTGCCAGAATTTCAGCCTGCCTCAGGGACCACAGGCACATCAGGTGTTTGTTCATTTCCGCTTGACGCAATTCGTCTCTCTGTCCCAGGACCTCCCTATCCTCTCCGGGGTAAAGGGCTCCCTGTGGCTCCTCCTGAGCATGGTCATCATGGTTTCTGCAGATGGGAAGGTTGCTCCAGTGCCTCTGCTCTTCCCCAGGTTAGTTTCCTTGTACGTGTTGCTGGCTCTGTCAGGTCTTGATGGCATCCTGGAACTGGTAACATGAGCCAAGTGACTTCATCTCTCGTGGCACACCTTGAGGACATTACTTGGGCATGAGCCAATTTACTACTCACAGCCTGGGAGACATTTTTTCCCACGAGCTAATTTACCTCCCCCTCTTCACAAAGAACTTCCCCAATGGGAAAGGACACTTGAAGAATATAGAGCATTATAAGGAGTGGGAAATAGACTTGACATGGGGAGGGAGATGCTGTCCCCACTCTCTCCTTTCCCCACCCACTCCACACGGATGTGTCAACTCTCATTTCTCACCTGATGCTTGGGTTTCACTCTAAGCTCTCTCGCCTTGCTCATGCCCATCAACAAATGTATCCAGGAAAAGGAGCATCAGAGAAGACTGGCCTGGGTGGAAGCAGTTCATTGTCGGTGCTGGCAGTTGTTAGCAGCTCAGACTCCTGAAATTGTGAACAAGAGGAGGGTTCCAATGAACATGTTTCTCTCCACCTGTGGCCCCAAATTAATGATGACAAGGAGCATTCATTGATGGTCAATGTTTATTGATTGACATCTGACTTCCAGTCCTGGGTCTGCTTTTATTTGGTCAATTCCATTGGTTGCCCTACTGTTAGTGCCAAGACTTTCCTAGGGCCAGAGGAACTGAGCATCGTTACTAACTTAGACAAAATTGCAACACCAAAAAGACATAGACTGAAGCACGCACACAGTTGGTGCAGAGAGGCATGTTGTCAGGTGGCGATGGTGTTACAGCCTCTTGGTTTCAGGATGTGTTTGTTTTGTTTCCCTATAATAAGGATTTTCAGAGATTTTGCTACTGTGTTTAAGGGTGTTTTATAAATGATGACTCTTTTAAATTTAAAATATTGTTTGTAAGACGTTGTATTCATTTATTTCTTCCATGAGAGCAAGAGAATGAGTAATGGGCACCCCCAGCTGGGTCCTCACACCACAATCCTCAGCTGGCCTAAATCACAGCACATGTGTACACATGTAGTGTGTGCAAGGAGACCTCAGGACATGCACCTGAAACATTATTGTGTGGCATCAATACTGTGCAGTTCTGCATCACCGCTTGGCCGCTGGGGCTGGCCTCAAATAATTTTAATAATGTAAAATGTGCATGTCACCAATGCCTAGACCTTGATTATTTAGTTTGGTGAAAATGGGCAACAATGTACACCTCTCTACACCAAGAGATAAACATCTCCATCACCGGGAACACATCCTCCATGTCCTTTTCCAGCCAATTCTCTCTCTTGCACACTCTCAGGTCTGCTGGAACATAGAGGAAACTACCATTCCCATTCTTCCCACCATAAATTAGTTTTGCCTATATAAAATGTACTAATATACCATATATATATATTCTTCTGACTCTGGCTAATGGTGTTCAACATCATATTTTTGAGATTTCTCTATGTTAGTGTCTCTATCAACATGTTCTCACTGAATAGTATTTTGTTGTGTGAAGACATCATAATGTGTTTATTGATTCTGCTCAATATGGGTATAATTGGATTGTTTTCAATTTGGAGCTATAACTAAGATTGCTTTGAACATTCTCATAATTGTATCCTTGTGCTCATTTTCTTCTTCTTTTTAAAGCTCTCTTGTGTGATCACATAGGACTAGAATTGCAGGGACATTAGTAAGTGGATGCTTAATTTGACGTGAAATTTTTCCAAAGTGGTTTTACCATTTTATGCTCCTACCAGCAATGCATGGGAGCTCCAATTGTGTCATGCATGGTATTGTCAATATTTATATTCTACTTGGGTCAACATTGGATATTATCACTCTATTTCTTTCCGATGTCCTGGTTTGTATGAAATATCATCTGACTGTGACATTAGTTGGCACTTCTCTGATGACTTACCCCACTGAGGACTTTTCGTAAGCTTACTGGCCACTTGTTCTTTCTGGGTGAGATGGATGTTTAAACCGAATGTTGATGAACAGATGAATGGGTTGAAAAAATGTGGCACATGCACTCTAAAATACTACTTAGCCATGGGAAACAAGGAGACCCAGGCTTTTGATAGAAAGTGGATGGATAGGGAAGACTTACTGTTAAGCAAACAAGCCAGACTATGAAAGAGAGGCATTGTATGTCCTCACTCAATATATACAGAATGTCTGCACTCTATGGCAGAAACTGAAAGACTGGGAGGTATGAAAGCTTGGAGAACAACTGTGGATCCTGGAGACAGGGTGGGAGGAGGATTGGAAAAGGGAGAAGGTGAGAGGGATGGAACCGAGTGGAAAAAGAAAGAAGCAAAATATTTATGGGACATAAAAATGGAAAATAACTGTTGATAATAATGGGTATGGTAATATCTTTGTGCTAATACACAGTGGATTTATGCTGGGAAAATTCATTTTGTATGCTATAATGATATACAGTGATTAAATATGAAAATAAAATTAGATGAAGAAAAGTCTTGCCTATTTTGGGAACCAGCAGTTAGCGTAATGGCTATGTCGCTGGACTCCCACGTAGTCAACCGTGGTTCGCATCCCGGACCCGGTGGCTTAAAACTCACGCTGGGCGCGTGTGCGTGCGTGCCCAAGATCCCGAGAGGAGAATGGAGGAGAAGGGATTGCGGCGTGACCATCCCCCCTGGGGGGTGATTTCTTGCTTTCTGTCTCTATGTCTCTCTCTGTCTGTCTGGCGAGCGCACGTGCCCTATAGCGAAAACCTCTAAAAAAAAAAAAAAAGAAGAAGAAAAGTCTTGCCTATTTTTACAAATTGGGCTATTTGCTCTTTCATAGTTTGTTTTCAATAGTTCTCTATATATCCTGGATATGAGTCCTTTATAAGATATGTATTACATTTATACTTTCTTGTCTGTGGTTTGACAGTTTTATTTATTCATTTGTATTCTAATGACCAGAGGGAATGCACGCTCACTGGAAAGAGGTGGAGAAACAGAGACAGAGAGAAGGAGAAAGCACCCCCACGATGGATGTGGTCATCCCTTCTCTTCCATTTCTCCATCCTGTTGGGGTTTGGAGCACATGTACCCATGTGCCAGTGTGTTTTTCAAGCCATCAGGATGGGACTAGAACCCTGAGTGACAATATGGGATCAGGCTCTCTTCAGTATTGTGCTTTGGGGCCAGCCCCGTGGTTGATTCATAAGGAGAGAGGAGATGTGCTTGTTCTTGCTCTGTCTCCATATTTAATGCCTATGCTGTGTCCAGACTCAGCAGAGACCTCCCTCCTGCAAGTCCTTCATCAGATGTGGCCCCTTGACCTAGAGCCTCCTAAACTCTAAGCTCGATAAACTCCTATATAAATTACCCGGTATGGTAGTAATGAAACAGCGGACTAAAACTAGCAACAAAACAGGTGTTAGCAACAAAAACAGTGGACTGAAACAGACATTCTTGACATTATTTAATTTTCCAGTTTTTAAAAATGGTAAGTCTTCCCATTTGCTTAGGTTGTTAGTTTGTTCTAACAATATTTTGTAGCTTTTAAAGACATGTTGGTAGTTTTAATGCAGAGATTTTTCATGTACACCTTTTATTTCATGTATTCCTAGCTGTTTAGTTTTTTATTGATTTAAAAAAATTCTTTTGCCATTTTTTTATTGTTAGGGCATCGTGTCTATTACATAATAACTTTTTATTCTTAAGCTTTGCTAAATATTAGTCATGTTAATAATATTTGGCAGATTTCATAAAGTTTTATACGTCACTCACATATGTTGTACAGATCTACAGTTTGATTTTTTTCCTTTTAAAATTTGTATGCTTTTTAAAAGTTTATTTATTTATTTACTCCATAAGCAAGAGAGACAGCACCCCAACATAGTCTTGATTCTGGGATCTACCTCCAGCTTAAACCAGCTGCAGATTACAGGCACAAACACAGCCAGCATACTCATGGAGGTCTCTAACACAGATCTGGAACCTTTTAATGTAGGTCAGTCTCAAAGAGGGTTATGTTTTACTGCTGCACCACTAGTTTTTGCTGGAAACTTTATGTGTGTTTTTATTTTTTAGAGAGATTTTTGCCATAGGGTACGTGTGCTCGCTGCAGAGATAGAAAGTGAGAAATTACCCCCTTCTCCTCCATTCTCCTCTTGGGATCTTGGGCACGCATGCACGCGCACCCGGCGTGAGTTTAAGCTACCAGGTCCGGGACTTGAATCAGGGTTGACTACATGGGAGTCCAGCGACATAGCCATTACGACAACTGCTGCTGGTCCCAGCAAATGTTTTAAAATGGTGTTAAAAATCATTAAACAGCTGAGCTTCCACACTACTCAATAAAAAAATTCACACGCTTTCCATTTCTCAGTTTCTCTTAGTTCTTTCCCT
>NW_006159506.1:1889541-1947322 GCF_000334495.1 Tupaia belangeri chinensis | reverse complement strand
CATAGTACTTGACTCTCCTAAGTCAGTGGTTCTCAACTGGGGATGATTTTTCTTCCCAGGGGATAGTTGGCAATGTCTAGAGACATTTTTGGTGTTACCTTGCAGGGTATCTACAGATGTACAGATCAGAGATACTATTAAACATCCCATAGTGAGGAGGGAAGCTCTGAACAACAAAGAACTAACAGGTCCTAAATCCTAAATCACTAACAGGTGCTGAGTTTGAGAAACCCTGTTCTAAGGCAAAATAAACAAAGTCCCTAGCAGATGCAGTCATCGCTTTTCAACCGACAAATTCTGGCAACTACCAAACAAATCAAAAAGGAATGAAAGGGAAATGAAGACTCTGTGCATTATCTTCCTGATCCTGGAGAGCAGTGAGGGGATTTCACAGATGGCCATGTCTCCTGCCATAGTGACTAATCATGGTGGGGCCATGAATGAATGTTTATCGAATGAATATATGAATGAAGAAGTGAGTGAATTATTCAGTGAACGAACTGGCGATTTCACCTGCTATCGGACAGCCTCTTCTATGAAGTTTCTTTCTGAGCACTCCAATATCTGTCAAAGGACGAGAACATTTCAACTTCGTGTCCAATACGATGAAGAAGTACAATAGGTTCTGCTTCCTGAAGTTAACTTAGATGGAGTGTCTCTTCACTTGTTTGAGTGTTCTTTCAAAATCATCCATCGTTTCCACATTCATTACTGGTCACTTACTATGAGGAAGGGTATTGGGTCCTGAAATAATATATGCACTATAGCACGAGTAATATGCTCAACAGAAAAGCATGTCCCCCTTGACTAAACATGGACCCATATACATGACTGTGGCTATTCTGAAAGCATAGTCTCAAATAATGCTTTAAATTCAGAGAGGAAAAAGAAAGGCAATCGTGTCTGCTATAATCTCTTTTTAAAGAATTATGTAGTCTCAATTTTATTTATTATTTTTATTGTTTTTTTTCTTTTATTTTGAATGGAGAGAGACACAAAGAGAGAGAGAGAGGGAAAGTGAGAAAGCAAGCTGCCAGATCTGAGACTTGAACCATGGTCAACCATGTGAAAGTCCAGCGCCTTAATCATCACACTACCTGCTGCCACCCCCTCCCACCTTTTTTTTTTGTCTGCTATAATCTTGACAAATAAATTTCATTTACTTGCTGAAATGCAGCATTTTCATTGTACCTATCATCAATAGAAATTTGTAGTTTCCAAAGTCATCTGGGGACAAGGCACAAGTCTTACACATGAATTTATCCAGCTAGAGAAGGAGTTTGGGCTAGGCTGATGCGGGTTGCTAACTTCTATTTTTACTCTAGCTATCTGATGCAAACATTCAAATAAATGATTTATTGTCGTGCTTAAGTCCTGGGGCTTTTTCGCTGAGGTTGAAGAGTTAGTGAGGAAATATTTTTTCAAATATAGTCCAACTCAAACAATTGAAGTAAATCGTGTGTGTGTGTGTGTGAAAATGTCTTTGTGCTCTACGGGAAAGTTCCAGCACTTTCCCTTTTCCTTTACAAAACTTTCCAGACCAATAAATAATTACAGACGAAATGTATTTTGTTCATCCTTTAGTTCTCCATTAGGTACCCCACCTCCCGTGTGTGAGAGATTTAGAACTTTCTTTCTTTTTTTTTCTTTCTTTCTTGCTATAGGGTGCATGCTATACCAGAGAAACACAGAGAGACAGAGAGGGAGAGGAGAGAGAAAAAGATCCCCTCCCACACCTCCATGGGGTATAATCATGCCACAGTCCCTTCTGTATCTTCACTCTATTGGGAGTGGATACCCATACATATATATGCCTGACATGTTTTTCAAGCCACCAGAGCTGGGATTTGAACCTTGTATGGCCATAGGAGATCCCTGAACCACCAGGGCTAGCCCCAGAACTCTTTCTTAACATTATTATACTGTTGGGTCCAGTTGCAGTGGCACAGGCAGCGGGAGTGCTGTTTCCCATGTGGGAAGGCTCTGGGTTTGGGTCCTGGTTTACCTAAACACACCAGATGTGTCAGTCACCTGGGCTGGCTGCAGGGATGCTGGGAGGATGATCATGCTGTCAAGAGAATGTGTCTTTCTCATGACGGAAGTGAATGAATGAATTAAAACTACTGCAATTCTAAGCTTTCTGGATGAGGAGTAAGGACATAGCATTACCATGTCCCAGGGAAAGGTGGTTTGTGGATGATATGCTTGTTCCCATCAAACATCCTGAAATCAGACCCCAGCTAATCCTGTCTGCCCGTCATCATCGTCACACTCTGTGTATTTGTATACCTAACCCAGATAGATTACTGTGAATGTGGTCTTCTTAGTGACCATGTAAGTCCAAGAAGGGACATCCACTCCTCAATGAAGTCAGCCTGTGGAAAAAGCACAACAGAATGAAGACAGAGCCCAACGACTTGTTTCTATGAGCTTAGGGACTAGGTGTGTCTGGGTGTGATTCATAATCATGGCATTTGCCAAATTAACATAAGAGGCTGCAGGCTAGTATTCATTATCCTTATAGAAACTTCAGAAGCTTGCTGAGTAGGACTGTGTGATTCTGAATTTCAAAGAGATGATCTCTAGGGTTGAAACATCAGAAACGTTATTCATGTTGGTGTACCTACTCTGTCCAGACCATTGGGTGAATAATTTCCTTTTTTTTACTCATAAGATCTAGACTTCGAAATATTGAACTCTTCAACAAGCTTCAAGCATTAGTGGTGCTGCGGTGATCAGTGATAATACAGCACTCCATGATGCTGAGGCCACATGGGAAAGTCCCCAGTTCATGTCCTGAGATCTCCCTGTCCATGCCAGGCACATGTGCATGTTGATGGTCCTGACTGGCTGAGGCTGGGGTACATCATGGTGTTAAGATGCTTTTGGGGGTGTTTCTCTCTCTGTCTCTCACTCTCATAGGAGAAATAAATTAATAAATTTAAAAATAATGGGCTTGACCATAGCCTACTGGTTAAGTAAGCCAGATCCAATATAGCTGATCATGGCTCAAATCCAACCCTCAGTAACTTGAAAAACATGCTGGGTGCATTTGTGTGCATGCCCCAAATTTGGACAGTGGAGAAATGGAGGAGAAGGGATTATAGCCTCACCATACCCCATTGCAGGGGACAGGGGGAAGGAGATTTTTCTCCCTCTGTCTCTCTCCGATGAGTGCATATCCCCTCTAGCAACTAAAAAAAAAAATCAGTATGTCTCTTATTGTAAAGCCTATGTCCTCCATACTTGTCCCTCATCCCCTTTATTCTAAGGAAACAGATAAGGGGTATTTGCTCTTCAGGCTGTTACAATGTCATTACCATGAAGAGTAGGTTAGCAAATATAAGCCAAAAACTTCACAGGACTAACTGAGGCTTTACCTCCTTCTTCTGCTCCTCCACCATGCCAGGTTGGGAAATGCAGAGAAAGAGAGCCTTCCCCACAGGCTGGTAGGTTATCTCCCTGATCTGGAGGTGGCTGTCTTCTTGTGTCTTCTCACCATGTATTCCTCCTGGGGCAAGGCATCTAAAGTGGGCTGTCTATCACCTTCTGGGTGGTAGGAACCTTGCCAGCTCATGGTGGGAGACTCCTGGCTGAGGAGGGACTTGTCAACATCCTGAGGGTGGTAACAGGAGCTTACTCATTATGCCTTTGCCTCAGAATCCCAGCATCAAATTGAGATATTTTTTTCTACTGGAATTACAAGCATTTCTTTTTTAAGTGGTTTAAGAAGAAGGAATAGGAATAAGGTGACAGTATGATAATTTTTACACACATGGTGACTGCTTAGATCTAGAAGAGAGTAATGAGTTCTTGCAAGGATTACTCAGCATTTCATGTGAAAGCGAAAGAACGTTGTGAGATTTGATTCCCTTGCTCTGTTAAAAACCATGATGAAGCATAATTTCTCCACAATTTGGAGCAGCCCCAGAGCAAACACCTGAATGGTAGTTTACTCATGTATGCAGAAAGTCAGTTAAGCACCTGCCATGAGACAGGCAGTGTGCAAGATGGCTCTGGGAAATAGGAATATAAGTTAGATCCAGCCTTTAACCCTCATTGCACTCATATTCTACTTACCATAGAAATCAGTAACTATTGGGAACCAGCAGTTAGCGCAATGGCTGTGTCGCTGGACTCCCACGTAGTCGACCATGGTTCGTGTCCTGGACCCAGTGGCTTAAAACTCATGCCGGGCGCATGTGCGTGCGTGCCCAAGATCCCGAGAGGAGAATGGAAGAGAAGGGATTGTGGCGTGACCATCCCCTCTTGGGGGTGATTTCTCGCTTTCTGTCTCTATGTCTCTCTCTCTCTGGTGAGCGCACGCGCCCTATAGCAAAAATCTCTAAAAAAAAAAAATCAGTAACTATTTATTGAAGTTACTCACTTTTTATTTTTCTAAATCCATGGTAATATTAATAAACTGTGTTTTAATGCATGGCATTATATATAGATCAGGCTAAATGCTAATATCTGATAAGCTTTGCAATGTGTCTGTTTCAAGATCCATTTGACAGATGAGATGACAGAGAGGTAAACAGGGAGAGGGCAAAAGTAGAACATGTGACCATCAGTCAGCAATAGTTATTGGGTACCTTTGTGCAAAGCTCTATAACCAGATGTTGTAGATCAGGGGAAGCTACTGAATTAAGTAATTCAGTCATTTTCTGCTCAGTATGAATAGACACCTTGCTAGGAGAATGCTATATCCTGGAGTATCATCAAGAGCAACATGTACCAGGTACTGAGTGGAACATGGAGAGACAAGATACCTATCCTTGAGAAGTTTCCATTCTCCGTGAAACACTGATAGTTCCTCCTAAGAGTACTGCAAGCAATTTAATTGACAAAGCAAAGAGGGAGACTCAGCCACCAGTGCAAGCTATCCAGGGAAGAAAGAAGAGAAGAGGGAGATGACGATTTTATTGTTGTCTCAGTGAAGAACTATGGATACTCCAACTCCTGTAACTCCACTTTGAAGTCCTGAGTTCCTGGTTTGCATGCAGTTTTACCAAGTTTAGGAAAAAGAAAACCAACTCCCAAATCTATGGCGTGCAGCTCCTCAGAAGAAAGGGAGATTAGATTTCTGTCCACTATTTCCTGTTCCATCAATGTTTGCTAAGTGACAGATTCTGTGCTAATGCTGAAGGTATGAGGTAAGCAAGACTGCCTCTTCTTAGGAAGTTCAAGTCTACGGGAGGACACCATCATAAACAAGCACAATTATTAAAAGATGATAAGAGATATTCCTATATGTTAAATATAGATGTGATGATGTAGAAAATTTCAACCAGTGGAACTCTTTTCAGAAAAAAAATACTTCATTTGGATGCACTGTTTGAAGAAGAGAGTTGACTTAACACACTCAAATGAAGATAGATAATCTATACCTTGCCTTAAGTAGATAGTAGATCTTGTTGATTGAAGGGCATTTATTCTTTGAATACTATAAGGAATTAGATTATGTGCTCCTTTGGGAGTAGGAACTGGGGCACAGGTGAATTTTTTTTTCTAGTAGAGAAAAAGGAATTCTAAGTTGAAAGGGATCAGGAATGCAGGAAGAAGAGAACTATCAACCAAAGAGGGGCTAAGGAGAAAATAACACCCACTCTAGTCCTCATGTTAAAATGACAATGTGATGTGGTTAAAAAGTGTGAATTATTAGACATGAAGAGACTTACTTCTTTGCAAAATAAGGTCCAAGTGTTAGAACTGTAAAGGAGACTCTGGGAGCTGGCAGATGGTGTGATGGTTGGGGCACTGGACTCCCACATGGCCAACCATGTTTTGAATCCCTGGCCTGGTGACTTGCTTTCTCACTTTCCCTCTCTCTGCCTTTCTCTGTTCGAATTAAACAATAATAATAATAAGTAAAATTTAAAAATTCTAAGAAAAGAAAAAAGGAAATTCTATTCCAGCATTGAAGTCACTTGGGTGAAAGAAAGGAAGAAAGAAAACATGTCAAAATAAGGAGGTTGTGAGGAAGCAAGGTCTGTTTGCAGACCCATTCTTTTTTTTTAATTTTTTTATTTTTAAGAGGTTTTTACCTTCGGATATGTGTGCTCGTCCAAGAGAGAGAGAGAGACAGAAATAGTGAGAGGGAAAGTGAGAAATCACTTCCCGGGGGATGGCCATGCTGCAATCCCATCTTCTCCATTCTTTTCCTGGGATCTTGGGTACACGCACACACACACACACGTGCCTACTGTGAGTTTCAAACTACTGAGTCTAAGACTTGAATTGTGATTGGCCATATGGGAGTCCAGTGATGTAACTACTGTGTCATCTGCTAGCCCCTGAAGACTCATTCTTATTTGTTTTTCATAAAGTATATTTATTTATTTCTTCAATGACTCAAACAGACAGGGGATGAGGACGGGGTCGAGCACACCTCCAACAGGGTCTTCACATCCTGATCAACTCCCAGCCTTAAGCAACTCAGATCATGGGCAGGTATATGCCTAGTGTGGACAAAGATGCTTTAGGATATAAGTTTAGAATCTTCCCGTGTTGGCCAGCATTGCAGAGTGTAGCATTACCACTGTTCCACCAGCTGCCCCCAAGAACAAATCTTGATTACGCATTATGAGGCTCAGGAAAAAAAAAAAGGCAGGAAACATACAAATGCAAAAGAACTCTCCAAGACTCACTTAATTTATCATTTCCTCTAGCAAATCTTGGAAGACTGCTAAAGAGCAGTTACAGTCGTGTTTTGCTTTCCTTCTGTAGCTTTGCTCTCAATTACGTTGTGACTTTATCACAGAATGGTCAAGGTTTGGTTGCAATATGACACAAGGAAGGGAGGCTATTCTGTTTTTCTAGTGTGGCTGAAGGCTGTCTGGTCGATCCGATGACTACATAAGAAACTTGCTAATTCGTCCATTAAAAGATTTGTCAACTAAACCGCCTACTACATAAGAGCTGCCCTGGGCTTCAGAGCCAAGAAGTCAAAACAAACATTAGTGGGGCCCATGGCTTTGGGTCACTGGGATAAAAGGAAAAGAAATGGCTTTGCTGCCTGGCTGTGTTATCTCTTCCCAGGCTGCTGCTCTTGGAGTTGACTGCTAGGAGACCAAGTAGAAAGACAATGTTCCTGGCCCAAAAGACTAGATCATTCATTCACCTTTTACTTCCTTTTTTTTTCTTTTTTTTGGAGAGGTTTTTTTTTTTTTTCTTTGCTATAGGGCATGTGTGCTCGCCAGAAAGACAGAGAGAGACAGAGAGACAGAAAGCGAGAAATCACTCCCCAGGGGGGATGGCCATGCCGCAATCCCTTCTCCTCCATTCTCCTCTCGGGATCTTGGGCATGCACACACACGCACCCAGCATGAGTTTAAGCCACTGGGTCCGGGACTCAAACTGCGGTCGACTACATGGGAGACCAGCGATATAGCCACTACTCTAACTGCTGGTCACATTCACCCTTCACTTCTTGTAATTCTTTGAGCCATTTATTCATCTAGCCATTCATCCACCCAGAAACTCTAAAGGTTGGGTCTTTGGAGAGTACAGAGCCACACTCAAGAGTCTCAAACACACTGGATTATGATAGACTTTGCCTCACTTTGCATATAAAAGAAATGCTTTTGATAAACCCTTGCCTGGCATGTGGGGGGCAGAGGGTAGATGAATAGCCCAGAAACTTACTATTCACTTAAGGCCTAAAGCTTTCACCTATTTTAGCCCTTATCACACTGTGGTGTAACCACCTATTTGTTTATCTGTCTTCCACTCAGCAGTAAGCTCCTTGAGGCTTTGTATCCCAGCTCCCAGCACAGCTCTTGGCAAGTAGGAGGAGCTCAACAAATATTTGTTCAGTAAATTGAATGAGATTGGATGAATTCCCATGATGTCAGCCCAAGAAGTCACTCAACTAGGCAGCTAGGCAGCTCCTCTGGAACATTCTAGAAGGACGAGCAATTACCTTGGGGACAAGGACTGCATCTCATTTATCTCTGTATCCTGGAGCACAGTGTTTGCTTCACGAATAAATGAAGGTCTGTCATTGTACGAAGTGTGGGAGGGGATGGATAATAACTCTTGGGATAGTCTTACCCCATCCACAGCTTAGAAGACCTTCAGGAGATCTTGCATAGAAAAGTGTCAGACAGGTAGATGCCTAGTTGTTGCTAAAAACCTCCAGAGGGATGCAAATAGGGGCACTTTCTACAGGTTTTGATTTGAATTTTGAAGCTGTTCACGGTAGCTTGATAACTTGAAAAGGTGGTTGGCGGGGCAAAAGGCCAGGTCTCCTAGGTAGGAGACAGAAGTAACAGCAGTAGAAGGAATGGATTTAGCAATAGCATTTTATTACGACCACAAGAAAACTACCCAGGAAACACATACCCAACTGTTGATAACCACACAAGCAGAAAATGAACAAAACCAGTGATAAGGTGAAGAAAGAAATGAGTGACTTAATCAAGGGGGCTCAAGTCTCATAAATGCACCATGAGTGCACTTGACCTAAGACCACGCATTAACGTCAAATTCCAGGGGCCAATAGGTACATGGTGGTTAAGGTGTTGGATTCCACATGGCTCGTGTGGTTTGAGTCCTGGATCTGGCAGCTTGAAAATCATACTGGGTGCATGTGCATGAATTCCCAAAATCCCATGAGGAGAATCGAGGGGAAGGGACTGTGGTATGGCCACCATGCAGGGGATAATTTCCCTTTTTCTGTCTCTCTCCAGCAGTGGCAGTGCATGTGCCCTAGGGCAAAAATCTAAAGCTAATAAATAAATGAATTCCATATGGACTTAAGAGTTAAATATAAAAACTAAAATCATAGAAGAACTATAATAAAATACAGAAGCAGTAAGCCAGTGACAAGAGAGCACCCATGTGTGTTATGTGCAGAACACGTAAAAAAAGTTGCCTTCTTTAAGCCTTCACCTCCATATTTTAAACAATGACACATGTCATTCTTGAAATCAGAAAAAAGTATGCTTTTAACCATTAAAGTTAAAAAAAAAAAAGGAGGCATTTATACTCTAACATCTCACATCATCACCCAGGCAAAAACTACTGGAATCATCTTGGCTTCCAGGATTCCCTTCGGTAGACTGGTTCACTGAGCTTCCTAAGGGTGACCCAGTGGGACACCTGCCGACTGGAACAAATGTCAAAGTCCAGGAGGGAGTAGCAAGGAGGCACTCTGAGCTGTGGTCAGTCTCCCCCAGGATTACCTGCCCTGGGCAGTGTGATAGCTGTGTCCTATTCTGCAGTTATCTCTGGGTTTTTCTTTTTCTCTGTGGCCCAGATTTTTCATTGTCATAGGTCAATTTTTCAGTCTTTGCCACTCTCAAAGATCCTTATTTGCATGCCTGTTCCTCTTTTGCTGATTTAGAATGGAATGAGGAAAGGTCGCAGTCCGGATTTACCATCAGTAGGTCAGGGGCGTGAAATGACCCTTTTCTTTGCAGAGTCCTTCAGGGCAGAGCCTGGCTGGGAGCTGACATAACCTCACATACCTACCCATCAACAAATAAACAAAGGAGGCGCTCTCACTGGTGGCCGTACAAGAGAACAAACAGAGAAGTCGCTGGAAGCCAAGAGAGCACTGGAAACTGCTTCTGTAGTCACGCAGCCCTGTGGCCTTAAGCCTGGAAGAATTGAGAAACGGCCCTTGAAACTGTTGCAGGCAACTAAATTCCACCTGCTCGAAGGCCACAAGGAGGGCTCTCAACACAGCAGGGAAGAAGGCAGGTTTGTCTGACTCATTTCTCACCTTTCCCTGAAGCAGGGCTGAGTATCAGTTGCCAACTACTAAGGGCTTTCTCTTATCACTTTCCTGCAGAGAGAAATTGGCCTTTTGACAGGTGAAGTGGGGGAAGTCCTCCAGTACCCTTTAGTGTGTTTGTTTCCTCTTGTCCAGTGCTATTGCATTATTTTTCTCTTCCTAATTAGAATCGATGGGTACTTCCTCAAATAAGCACTGAACAAAGCCTTTTCCATTCCCAACACTGTCCAATGTCAACTCTCGGGCTGCCCATGCGAGTTCTTCTTCACACACGTAGCTCCTAGTTTGGGTCAAACAACACTCAGAGATTTGTGGGCTGTTCGAGCTCCGAGGTTGATCAGAGAATATTAACAATTATAACTAACATTGACGAGGTGTTCTCTATTGACCACCATATTCACTACATTTTATATTACGTTATTTTATTTAAACCTTACAATCGCTTACATATTTTAATAGAACCTTAAGTCTTTTTTGTTTTAAAAAGTTTATTTATTACATGAATGAGTGAGTAAGAGAGAGAGAGAGAAAGCATTCCCAAGATGTTGATGCCACCATCCACCCCCAGCTTCAGCCAGCCCCAAATCATGGGGACACATAGGCCCAGTGTACTCAGGTAGGTCTCTGGACACAGACTCAGAACTTTCCCCCATGAGCTTGCCTTGCAAAAGCATCAGATCTTACCACTGCACCACCATCTGGCCCCATAATAGCTTAGTTACCTCCACTTGATGGTAGAGGAGGCCGAGACTAGAGAGGTTAAAAAACTTTCCCAAGTCCGTTCTTCCATCCCATACTGCTCCTTACACTCCCCATTTAACAGAGGCCTGGAGAAGTTGGATGACTGCTACGGTCACACAGTGAGTTACTGCTTGTGTTGCTTTTATTAATTGCCCAAAGCCTATAAGTGGTGGTTAAAGCAGCTGGAGCCCACATGGCAGACTGTGCATTTCAAGTCCTGAATCCTGCAGCTTGAAAAGCATGCAGGGCTAGTATGCATGCATGCCCAAAATGCTGAGGGGAGAATGGAGGAGAAGGGATTGGGGTTCAGCCATCCCCTGGGGGGAGCAATTTCTCACTTTCCCACTATCTCTCTCTGTTCTCTCTGGCGGGCACAGGTGCCCTCTAGCAAATTAAAAAAAAAAAAAAAAGAAAAAGAAAAAGAAAAAAGAACCTTACAAGCAAGCGTCTACCCTCCTACTGGAATAAATTCTAGACCTTTGCCCATCTTGGCTGGGTGCCTGAAGGACCTGCACCCAATGGGAAATAAAATGCAGCAAAACAAATTCAAGGTCCTTGGTTTGGGAGGGGTAGACTATAACGCACAATGCCGGAAGTAAGCTGCAAGGCAACTTCATTTAACCCCAGCAGTTTTTAAACAAGAAAATTGAAGCCCAGAGATTGAAGGGACTGATCCATGCGTGCAGAGTTGCAAGACCCCAGCAGGGACCAGAGGTGGCCCCAGAGGCTCTCAGTACCTCACTGTGTAATTTTTTTTTTTTTAAGAATTATTTAACTTTATTTATTTATTTTAATTTGACCAGATAGGGACATGTTGAGAGTGATGTTAGGGGCTGCTGAATGGGCTAGGCGCCATGGCAAATGCCCATGATGCAAGACAGATCCCTTGCCTGGGGCAGTGGACAGGGCCTCTTGGCTGTTCTCAAGTTCTGCGTCTCCTTGGTATCTGGTGTTGGCAACCCCCTCTAGGCAGGCCAGAGGGCTCTGGCTATTCAGCATTACCTTTTGTTGAGGGGTGAGGGGCAGAGGGCAAAAGAGACTGCACTTGTCTGGAGAATACTGACTTTCTGCCTGTCTCCCCATTCTCACTCACGGGAGGCCCATGCATCAGTTAGAAATCAACACTTGGAAACATCAAAGGTTCATCAGGACACCCAGTCATTCTGGTGATTTATCAGCTGTTTGGGTTTGTCTGGGTGGAAAAAGGAAGGACAGTTCTGCTTGAGGTGTCACCAAAGTGCAGCCTGTATGGCAGCAGAGCCCTTTATCGATGAGGAGAGTCATTCTGATTCCTGACTTCTTGTTAGGTAGGCAGATGGGAAGGAGGAATTCCACTTGGTGATAAGTTGTCTGGATTGACCTTTCTCCATCAATCAGCAGGGAGGGAAAATCCTATGCCATAGCAAAGAGGCAAAACAAATGCAAAAGGCACAGCCACTTGCAACCACAGAAGAGAGACAAGAGTCCTCAATATCTTCTCTTGGCCTTAGGGATATTTTTGTCCTCTAGTGGAGCCAAAGTGTTCATTGTTCCAATGAAACAACCATTTTATTAGTTATCATGTAACGACTAGTCTTGTTTGGCCCAAGACTATACCTTAATAAGGCAAGGACAGATGCAATATACTTCAGGGAAAATCTGTCAAAACATTAATCATTATAATATAAAAAATGTTAGTCTGGAAACTTCCTTTATGAAGACTGTGTCACTCTCTAACAATACAAATGAACAAAGCATTTCTGTGTTTGTAAATTATCCTGCATTAGGTGAGGAAGTTGAAATGGTGTTTACAGCTAATTTAATACTAAACCTTTCCATTCCCACAATTATCAATGCTCCTTCATGAGTAACAGAGCGCTGGCAGAGGCTTCTTTTTTTTTCTTTTTTCTTTTTTTTTAATTGCCAAAGGGCACACACATTTGCCAGAGAAAGATGGAGGGAAAGAAGAGAGAGAGGAAGAAAGAGAGAGAGAGAAAGCACTCCCTGTGAGGCAAGGTGATGCTGCAACCTGTTCTCCATGTCTCTATCTCATCCAGATTTGGGGCACACACACACACACACACACAAACACACACACACACGTGCCCCTGGTGTGTTTTTCAAGCTGCTGGGGTGGCATTAAAATGCCACCATGTGTCAGCCATGTGAGATCTGGTCCCCTTAACCACTAGGCAATGGGGCCCATTCAGAGATGCTCCTTTATTATTATTATTATTATTATTATTATTATTATTTGTTTGTATTTGCCATAGGGTGCTTGCACACACTGGAGAGAGATGGAGAGAGGGAGACAGAGATGGAAAGTGAGAAATCCCTCCCTTAGAGAGGATGGCTACGTTGCAATCTTTCCCTTCCATTATCCTCTCAGGATTTTGGGCATGCACATTCACATGTCCAGTGTATTTTTCAAGCAACTAGGTCCAGGACTTGAACTGTGCATTCAACCAAATGGGATCCAGCCTTAACTATCATGCCAGTGGCTGGTCCCAGAGACTCCTTTTTAAACCTGTTTTACACTAAGAGTGAGTCAAGTTCCCTGATTTCCAGATGCAAGGTTTCTCCCAATACCTAGAGGAAGACATTCATTTTTTCCTGGCCCTTAGGAGCACATCAGGAATTGCTAAGTTAGCTGTCCAGCAACTCTTCTTACATCAAGGAAATATGACAAATGAATGCTATACACATTAACACCCAGGGTACTGAGACAGCAGGCTACTACTGGTGGGCGATTCCTACGAGGGCAGTTGCAATCGGTCCCAATATGTGTAAATGTGTGGTTGTTCACAGTTTTGGTGACTGTGCAAATGTGCAATGCCAACACGTTGAGAGAAGAGAGAGAGAGAGGAGAGAGAGACTGCTTGAATGTTTATAGTGTGAATTCAGCCATCTTGGCTTCCACAGTTCCAAGAGGCTTTGGATTTGGGTGGATACTTATTTGCCTTTGACCTGCGTTGCCAGCCTCCCAGCCAGCTGGCATTGCCACAGCTGCTCTGTTGTCAACTGGAGCTGGTATGTACTTGGCTAACAACCTATTGTAATTAATGATTAACTCTACAGGTTAGATTATTGTTTTATGTTATTAATTGCATCGCAGGGGGGCTTTCAGATGCCGCAGCCTGCTAGGACCTTCTGAGGTTTTGCTCCTGGGTGCTCCCAGGAACCCAAGAACGGCATGGTGGCCCCACACTGGGACTGACCCAGTTTCTAAGGGGGAAGTGCTTTGTAAGGGAGGACAGGGAGGGCAGAGAGTGCAGTCTGTCCTTAGTCTGGCTTCCTGATCCAACACCAGGAACCATAAGCAGCCAAAATCCTTGAGGCAATAAGGTTCAGGTTTCACATAGAGTTGTTCTATTTAGTGAAAATAAGCAGCCTGTTCACCTATATTTTGGACCTTCCCTCTGGGCCGCCTGAGGACACCTCGTAATCTGTTATGCAACTTGTTTGTTGTGGAGGGTTAGGGAAGAAAATTCTAAAAAGGTGTGCAAAGTCAGTCAGCTGAGACTGTGTATTGAGGATCTTTCTGAACAGACTCTCTGTGGGCTCTAGAAGGTAGGGAGGGGAGCTTGGGGATGAAGAGTAGAGAGGAAGGTGACAAGGACAGGGACTAGAGTGAGATAACTGCTGGTTTTTTTGCCCCTGAGTAGTGAGTATGTAGCACAGGAGATGGTACCCATTACCCATGCTCATCTAACACTTCAAGAGACAGAAGGGACAGATTGCATTTCTACTTGGTCATCGGAAACAGTCTGAGGAAAACTGGACTGGACTCTTTCCTAGGAAGCTCGATATCCTTGAGTGTGCATGTCACTATGAGTACACTACAAAGATCATTACCCAGTTATTTTTGATTCATTTCTAGGCATTGAATACTAATTCATATAAAAACCATCAAACTGAACATAAGTACTGTTGTAGAAGTGGCTCCACTTTCAGTGGCTGGGGCCCCACATTTTGTATATGTATGTGCATGCGTGTGTATGTGAATGCATGTGTGTGTGTGTATATATATATATATACGCACACACTTTTTTGGAGGGATTTTTGCTATAGAGAACATGTGCTCGCCAGAGAGACAGAAAGCAAGAAATCAACTCTCAGAGAGGATGACCATGCCACAATCCCTTATCCTCTGTTCTCCTCCTGGAATTGTGGGCATGCACAAACTCATGCCTGGTTTGTCTTTCAAGTGACAGAAAAAAAAAATATATATATATATATAGAGAGAGAGAGAGAGAAAGAGACAGCAGCCTCAATGAGGTCTTCAAACCATGATTCACCCCTGGCCCCAGCCAACCCTGGATCATGGGCATATGCATACCCAAGGTGCCCAGGAAAACCTCAGTACACGGACCCAAGACCTTCCCATATGGCCTCAGAATCACAGGGTGTTGAATTACTGATAGACTCCCATGGTTAGCCCTAAGTACATTTTTTAGAAAATTATTTTATTTTACTTTATTTATTTATTTATTTTAATTTGACCGGGGGTTGGGGGAGAGAGAGAGAGAGAGAGAAAGTGAGAAATCAAGCTACCAGGTCTGGGATTCGAACCATGGTTGGCCATGTGCGAGTCCAGTGCTCTTAACCACCATGCCACCTGCTGGCCCCAGCCCTAAGTACATTTTTAATATAGCATTTCAAGAAAGCTTCTGTATTAAGAGTTTGACTAAAAATAAAATTTCAAAATAACTTCTTTGGGAAAAGAATATCTTTCAAAGATTTAAGCAGGGGGTAATGTGGTCATATGCACTTTGTAAAATATCACTCTGAGGCTGTACTGAGAACAAATTGAGCTGAGAAACAGAGCTGTAGAAGGGAGGTGTGGAGGTCCTGAACTATGGCAGCACCACCGGGATGAGGACAGAGAACGGTGAGCGTGTGTGGGGAGGTCGGCCTTCCAGATGCTGTTGCGTCAGTGTGTTTTCTCACCAGCAGCCTCTGCATCACTTGGCAGATTGTGAGACGTGCAAAATCTTAGGCCCTACTCCAAACCTACTGAATAAAAGCCTGGATTTTGACAAGACCCTCAGAGATCCACTTTTGCCAGAAGCACTGTTTCCAGATTGATTGCCTGGTGGAGAGGGATTGGGAAAAGAATGTACAATGACTCAGACCCTGGCCCAAGTGTCGGGCACTAGGTCAGACCTTTCAGAACAACGTGAGTGAGACTTTTCTTTCGGGATGTTTTCCCCTTGGGACTAGGTTGGTGGTACAGCGGTGATGCGACTGGATCCACATGGGAGGAGTCCTAGGTTCAAATCCCTAAGCATGTCGGGTACAGGTGCATGGGATCTGGACCAGCTGAGACTGGGGTGGATCTTGGCGTGTGGACCCTGTTTGGGGATACTTGTCTCTCTGTCTCTGTATGTCTCTCTCTCTCTCTATCACTCTTTCTCTCATGGAAGAAATAAATAAATAAAAGATAAAACTTAAAAAACAATGTTTTTCCCTCATCAGCACACCAGTTATAGCGAGGGCTTCCTGGTAGCACGACATCTCACGAAACGAGACGGCAATGATGACACTGCTGTTGTCGAGGTCGTCTGCTCCCTTGTACTCTCCTTTTCTCTGTTGGCACAGATTTCTACCAGGATCTAGGACCAGCCTTCCTGATTTGGGGTGTCTTACTGAACTGGCCCATTATAAGCCGTTTATCCCTAGACTATTCTTGACTTTCTTTTTTTCTTGCCTAATGCTTTCATTTCTAAGCTTTTGTTCTCCCTGGACTTGCAAAGCCAAAATGGTGGTAGCTAGTACACTCAGATTTGTTTTTGTTTTTTTTTCCTAAAGAAATATTTCAGTATTAATAGAGCCTGTTTCTTTTTCTTTCCTTCTTTCCTTCTTTCTTTCTTTCTTTCTTTCTTTCTTTCTTTCTTTCTTTCTTTCTCTCTCTCTCTCTTTCTTTTTCTTTCTTTCTTTCTTTCTTTCTTTCTTTCTTTCTTCCTTTCTCTCTTTCTTTTTCTTCCTTTCTCTCTTTCTTTTTCTTCCTTTCTCTTTCTTTCTTTCTTTCTTATCTTCTCTCTTTCTTTCTTTCTTTTTAGAGAGATTTTTGCTATATGGCGCATGCACTCACCAGCAAGACAGAGAGAGACAGAGAAACAGAAAGTGAGAAATCATCCCCCAGAGGTAATGGACATGATGCGATCCCTTCTCCTCTGTTATCCTCTTGTGAGCTTGGGCATGCACGCACACACATCTGGAATGAGTTTCAAGGTGCCGGGTCCGGGACTTGAACCATGGTTGACTACGTGGGAGTCCAGTGACATAAACATTATGCCATCTGCAGGTCCCAGAGATTGTTTCTTAATTCAAAGACAATAGAGATAGGACTATTTCAAACATCCAATGAAATACACGTATGTGTGTGTGTGTGTGTGCATGTGTGAGTGTGTGTATATGCATATATGTATGTATTTATAAATACGGGTCTTTTTTTAAGTCCCCTTAGACTAGATGGTGTTGTCTCCTGTTGCACTAGCTCTTACAACTTGTGTCCCTGAGTTTCTCTGTGTCCTTTGTACCTGCTTGTGTTTTCTGCTCTGGTGCTCTCTGCCTGGAATGCTTCTCCCGGGGCTGGGTTGGACAACCCCACCTGTGTGGTCTCCTTGGGCATTCCTCCATCATGGTGTGCCTTCACACAACACTCTAATTGTTGGTTTACATGTCCCTCCCACACTTGATTCTGTGTCTTTTCATCTTTATACCCTCAAAGCATAACAGAAGACCTAGCTCATACCAGAGGTACAATAAATATTTGTTAAATGAGTCAATGAAAGAATGTGTGGCTATGGACAAGAATGGGTTTGGGAAATTAGAACAATAGTGCATTTAACAGTAGGCAGTGGGATTAGAACTCAGGAACGTGCAGACTTATATTGAGGTCGGGAAGCTATTTTATGATTTCTTATAAACATTTAACCATTGTACATACTTATAGCATACAATATTGTTTTTCAAAGCATATATGCAGTATGTGCCGAAGCTACTCAGTATTCTGATGTGGGTTTGTGAATATCTCTGAATTACTCATCATTCCCTAATGGGCCTTTCTGGTAAGGTGTAAGCTGGGCTAGTGCTCCCCACCTTCACATTATGGGTGAGTCTTGAAACCAGCCCAGTGTTATTTCCCCTCAGAAGTCTGCACAGTGCTGACTGTAAAGTGGGTTTGGTCATTTATTTTTACTTTTATTAGTGTTTTCTTCTTGTCTGCAGAGGAAGCTTTACTAAGCTTTAACACGTAGAGCCTGAGGAATAATAGACATGCCCATTGCAGACTTGCCCAGAACCTAAGTCGACTCCATCACCTTTGTTTGCTGAGGGATTGCAGCCTTAAGAAATGATGCACTCCTACCCCGTCTAGCTACCCCAACAAATTCCCAGACAATTCGAGGAATGCCAAGAATACCAAAGCCAGAAAATACTTTTGTTGTAGCTGCAAGCCTAGAAGACACATTCCTTGACTTAAATCATCTTTCTACAGAAGGAGGAAACAAAGACAGGTCCCTAGGAACAAAGAGTCGTAGAGAATGTGCTTGCATGAATGGATACATGTGCACGGTTTGCTGTTGTCTCTCGTGATCCTTTGTTGTTGCAAAACAGACTATAATATGAGCCTGATTGGCAGGCCTAGTGATTTATCTCTTAATTCTCCTCCACTAATGATCCTTTGAAAGGAGCCTGCTGACCACCTTTTTCTTGCCCTTCATTCTTTGTTGAAAACACCTCTGAAATGGTTTATCTGTTATTGATAACATGTATTCTCAACTGGACTGATCTGAGAAGTATTTCCAGGAAGGAAGGAAGTACCCAAATTAATTATGCATTAATTGCACTTCAGTGACAAGAAAAGATCTTTTATAACATCTGCAGAGTGGGCACACATATGTTATCATGGGGATGCCTCATTTTATTTAAAAAAACCTACAGTACTTTTGAAATTCCATATTGCAAAGGACATTATGACTTGCTCTATCTTAATTTCTTCATGTCCTTTTCGTGTGTGGTGTCTGGGAGATGACAAATTGTATATTTCAGTGACTTACCTGAACAATTTACCAGAGATATTCCTGGCAGAAAAGGCCCCATGCTTTTGTGCTCCCTTCTTTGCTGCTGGGAGAACACTGTGTCCCTCTGGAGCCGAGAGCAGGGCTGGGCAGTATGAGTTTCACATGCACGGTCCACTGCTCAGATACCCGAAAGGTAGGGCCCACCCTCCCACTCTCTCTGTCTAAGAACGGGCATACCAGACTTTATGATGGCCCCTCAGTTCTGCTCTTCTGCCTCCAGTAATGTTTGGTATTTGATAATTCAGGAGAAAGAGACCACTGGTTATGCACCTGGACAGTTATAAAATAAATGCAGTCCGTGCTATGGCAGACTTCATGAATTCTAGCCTGTGATCTGTTCTTACTCTGACGAATGTGTGATAGTTGTGTTTATCCTTGCTGGCATATCTACGAATAAGAGAGAAACATAGTTATTCATCATCTGGCACATTTTGAAAAAGACTTATTAAATTAATAGTTAATTAATTAATATTTGCTCAGAGAAAGAGAGAGTGAGAAAGCAAGGCTCCAAGTCCAGGACTTGAACTTCAGTTGGTTATATGGGGATACCACCATGCCACCTGCTGGCCCTCCATCTAGCACCTTTTACAGAGACATGATCATCTGCTGTCTAATGTGTTATGCTATTAAAGTCTAACATACAGTTGGGAGATGTTCTGGAACTTTCCTTTATTGGCTCTCAATCAAGGAAGGTCTCAGCTAAACTTGGAGCTACAAAGGCCCCTTCAACCCGGTCGGCAAGTGCTAGCCCACCAGTTTTGCCACACGCATCCTCATCGTCTCTTTCCTTTGTCTCCTGGAGGGCAGAGGTGCAAATACATGAACTATGACTAGAAGATAACAAGCAGGGGTAAAATAGTCTTAACCCCTTTGCTGTGGAGTTGGGAAATGTCTCAGGTCAGGACACAGAGTGGGATTACCTTCCTCTTTCTTTCTCTGTGGTCTAATTGTTCTGGATGTGTACTTGGTATTGCTCAAGTACCACACTAAGGTGCTCCCACCAAACAGAAGAGTGAGTTGACACCATCAGTTTCTCCCTAACATAATCACCTTGCCCTACATTTCCTATTTAGAAAATTTGGGGAAAATGTTGGGATAATTTTCCCCTTCACCTTCTCTTGCTCCTAGTCATCAATACCAACCACCCAACTCAGTCCACCTCTGGGCTGGGGCGGCAGCTCTTGATGATTTTTCCTGCAGCCATTCTTTCTCTTTGTCCTCTGCACAGTGATCAGAACACACTTCCATAGATGTGGCTAGCCGCACATCCCGAGAGCCAAAGTTTAGCCTCTCACTTAAGATCTCTATCTACCGGCTTTATTTTTCTTTCTCTTTCCTCTATTATTTTTCTTTTCCTGTTTATAATTCAATGTGCTTTCATTTCCTTTCCCAAGTGTCACCAGAGGTTGGTCCTTAAATCTTAGCTTAGTCTTGTCACCATGTCTGGAATGTTTTCTTTTCTATTCTCTCTGTAGCTCTCAAGACCTGTACTTGTCATCCAAAAAATCACTTTTTCATTAGGTGCTCACTCTGATAATTTATTCAATCTGTTTTTCCTTTCCCTTGTAAGATTTTTGGCTATTGGAATTTGGGTTGGGATCAGCATACAGTGAAATGATTACACACTGGACTCCCATGTGGTTGACCGTGGTTTGAGTCCCCGACCTGATGGCTTAAAACCCATGCAGGGCACTTGTGTGTGTGTGTGGCCAGAATCCCGAAAGGAGAAGGGATTGCAGCATGGCTATCCTCCCTGGGGGGGTGATTTCTCACTTTCTGTCTCTGTGTCTCCAGTGAGTGCACAGCACCCTATAGCAAAAAATCTCTCTTTAAAAAAAAGGAATTTGGGTCAATTTTTGATAATTTTTGTACCTAATAATATCTTGTATAGTTATTTACAAAGTGCTTCTAGAGTATTTAGAATTCACCTCAACCAAACTCTCCTCCTATTTACATGATAGAAAACGTCCTGTCTTCTACTGTTTTTCTATACCCCCAAGTATTGTGTTTCTATTTAGTATTCATTCAATAAATTCCTATATGCACACAGTGCTATAGATACACGAGTGAAAAAGACAGACCTGGTCATTGCCCTCAAGAACCACTGTGGAGTGGGCTTATAGAGATGACATCGTGATGACCTAAAGATAAAATTGGGCACACGTTTTCCAAACGAATAAGAAAAGTATGTGTTACAGCTTCACAAAAAGGAGCCAAAGCAAATACTGCATTATACCTAATGGTAAGAAAAACGCGAGAATTGTATCCCCAACTATGGGATGAAATAACATGGCCACCATTGGATACAGGCCATCTGTCAGATTCTGTTGACCTCCTATATCCTCTGAAAAATAAAATAATAGGACCAACTTTCTGGTGGGTTGGAAATGTATTGATTGGGTACATAGCTACACAGGTCTGTACATATACAAAAAATTCATCTTCCTATACCTAGACAGTTTTTTTTTTTTAATTAAAAGAGAAAAAAATGTAAGAAAAGAAAAGCCAAACTTGGCTTGGATATGTCCTCTTATTCCCAAAAAATCCCCAAGAATCAACAGGGCATATATCCTAGGAACCAAGTTGGAGACATTTTTTTCTGGCCATGAAGTGAACATGAAGGCATTTGAATGGATTCCTGTCTCCTTCTGGGCATGTGAAGCCTGGGCATAACTGGAAGGGTTGGTACAAAGCCTGAAGACCAATGAACTCTGGCTGCACCTTCAAACCACCTAGAGCTTTTCAAAAGAAACATGCTTGATTTATAGGGTCCTGCATTGGTGTTTTCATAAGAGTGCCCCAGGAGTTTTTTAAAAAAGAATTATTTAGTTTATTAATTATTATTATTATTAGTTTTTAACCTGCTATAGGCATCAGAGAGAGATAAAAAAAGAGAGAGGAAAAGGGAAAGTGAGAAAGCAAGCCACCAGATCCGGGACTGGATCCCCAGTCAGTCACCTGGGAGTCCAGAGCCCTAATCACCATGCCACCTCTGGCCCCAGGTATTTTTAATGAGCAGCAAGAAATCCGTATCTCTAGCGAGTCCCATCGTCTCTACGAAGAGTTAAGGGAATGGAATTTCTCAAGGTCGAAGTGATCTGCCTAAGGCAGTGCTTCTCAGTAGTCATCTTGCTCATCCAAAGAGCATGTCCAGTCTACCCATGCCTAGAAAGAACCACTGGTCTGTGGTGACCAAGAGTGAGTAGTCAGAACCGGGAATCAAATGGGAGTGTTCTGGTGCCTAACCTCTAGTTTGTTCCACTTCATCTCCTTCAAATGGAGACATCATTACTGGCGAGAGCTTTTGACATAACAATTACAGCTATTGGTTTCATCTACATTTGAGCTCTCTTTTTAAAAATTCACTTTATACCTTTAATTACTAGACATCATTTTGCTAGTAACTTATTTACCCAACATGAATATGCTCCACACTAGTCCAGTTGAGGATACAAAACACATTGTCATTGACAGATAATAAGCATTTTGATGTCCCATAAATGTCTTGCTTCTCTATTGTCCTCCTTAATTTTAACTCTTCAGAGCAACCTCACTAGCTGAAAACATTAGAAAAATCCAGGAGGATGGAATTTTCTTTCCGTTTTTATTTTTCTTGATAAAAACAATATCAATGACTTTCTCAGTCCTTATTCTCCATCTCCCTCCTTACCAGCCTATCACTAGTCCTCCATTGATAAAATCTGTCAGTTGGGATAATGCTTTTGACTTAACAGATTTTGTGACATCACTCTGGCATACTCCCACGTTAAAATATAGTAATTCAAGAAACCAGAAAAATTTGTTAGAAAAAGATGAATGAAACTGATATATCTTGAAACATCTATTTGAGAAAGATCAGTGAAATTTTTACAAGCTAGCTTCAGATCTCTTGCAATATACAAAGGATTTGCAATATACAAAGGAGGGGCCAGCAGGCGGCAAGGATGTTAAGGCAACTGGATCCCACAGAGCTGACTCCATGGTTCAAGTCCCGGACCTAGCAACTTGGAAAACATGCCAGGTGCATGTATGTGCAGCAATCTTAAGAGGAGAATGGAGGAAAAGGGATCTCAGAGAGGCCATTCCTTTGGGGGGGGAGGGGTGACTTCTTTCTCTCTCTCTCTCTCTCTCTCTCAGTCTCTCTCTGGTGAGGAGACAAACCTTATATCAACAATAAATTAAAACAAATAGTTGATGAGAAAAGTATATTATGAAAAATTATGCATGGACTTCAATTTTTTAAAAATAAAGTCTATCTCTTTCTTGAAAAAAAAAAAAGTGATTTACTTATTTTTTGATTTGACCAAAGAGGGACAGAGTGAGAGAGAGAAATGAGAAAGCAAGCCACCAGGCCCAGGACTCTAACTGTGATTGGCCATGTGGGAGTCCAGCACCCTTTAACCACCATGCCACCTGCCAGACCCTCTATTTTTTTTTTCACCACAATAAACTCATAGTTTAATCCCATTTCCCACTAACACTTTGAAGTCCCCTTGTAGGAAATGTCCGACATGGCTTAGAGACCCTGTAATTGTAACTTGAAATTTCCAGAAAACTATTGAAGACATTGAATGAAATGTACATTTCTATCCATAGAAAATTCGCTAATGAGATAACCATTTAGACGCGAATGTGTAAAACTGTCTCAGAAATCCATCATTCAGATGGACTAAACCCAGTGTATTTGCCAAGTTCTTTTTATCATTTACTCTTTTAAGGTAATCAAGTAATTTCTGCATTCCTATGTGATGATTTTTAAATTTTTTTATCTTGTGTTAGCTAAATGAACATTGCATTTTTAACAAGGACGTATAGTTATATTCACATACAAGAGAAAAATATATCTCTAAGCTCTGTATCAATATTATTAGATATAAGTGTATAGATACGAGTTTGGTTTAGAGTAGACCTGAACTTATTTCTGGGTTGGCTGTGTGAGAAATTACTATGGAGTTTTGGTCCTGGGTAACACATTCAATACAGCTTCTGACTTTTACAAGAATTGGCATGGAAAATTTGTCTTTATTTTAAAGCATATCTTTAATTACCAGAGGGTGCATGCACTTGCCAGAGAGAGACAGAGAGACAGAGATTAAGAGAGAAGGAAAGGGAGGAAACACCCTCAGTGGACATAGTCACATGCCATCTCTTCTCTTCCATGTCTTCTTTCCACTTGGATTTTGGGCACAAGCATACATATGCCCGGCATGTTTTTTAAACCCCCGAGACTGGGATTGAAACCACAGTTAGTCACATGAATTTAGCTCCCTTAACCACTAGGCTACTGGGCCAGTCTGAGAATTTATTTTTAGGTGCTTTGTTTCTTCCCTTCTATTTTAGAGGAATAGTTGTTTCATATTCCTTCCAGCACTGGTCCCTTTCTACTTTCTGTTGTCTTCCCATCTGGCTTCCACCAGAAACTTCCTATCTCTGTCATCTCCTTTCTTTATCCTCTTTAATTTCTTACTGCCATCAAGGTTTTAATCTCTGCCAGAATTCTGAAATGGTCCACTTTCTTTGAAGAGCAAGAAACCAGGGACCAGCAGACGGTGTAATGGCTATGTCAGTGGACTCCCATGTAGTCTACTGCCGTTCGAGTCCTGGATCTGGTGGCTTAAACGCCGAATATGTGTGTGTGTGTGTGTGCGTCCAAGATCCTGAGAGGAGAATGGAGGAGAAAGGATTGTGGCATGGCCATCCCCCCTGGGGGCGGGGGTGATTTCTCGCTTTCTGTCTTTCTGTCTCTCTGTCTTTCTGGCAAGTGCAAAAACCTCTTAAAAAACAAACCAAACCAAACCAAACAAAGAAACAAATACACAGACAAACTAAACCAACAAACTGATGCCAATCCTTCAAGCTCTCACTTACTCAGTGTTTTCCATTGGCTCCCAAATACCGTACTACATGCATCGTGCAGACACTTTGAGTTCTCTGTATCGTTTACTCTCCGTGACGAATCCCTTGAAATTCTCATTTCTCTTGGTCTCTAGATAGCATCACTCTTCTTGTCCTTATCCTTCCTCTGCAACTTTTACATTTTCTTTTGTTTATAAGCTAGCATGTACTTGCTAGAGAGAAAAAGAGAGACAGAAAGAGAGAGAAAGAGTCCCTCTGTATGGCATGGTCACACTGCAATCACGTCTCCATTTCTCTACCCTGGCAGAATTTCAAGCACGCTTGCATAAATGCCTGGTGTGTTTTTCAAGGCCACTGGGGCTGGGCTTTGAACTGTGATCAGCTCTGCCGGAACTGGCTCCCTTGTCCACTAGGTCATGGGACACGCCTTATGCTTTCTTTATAAGTATTTCTTTCCCTTCTCTACTTCCTACATTTAAAGATCACTCTTGATTTTACTTTTGTCTTTTTATAGACTTTCTACCCCTAGACCTCATTCACTTTCAGTTTGACTACCCTTTCTTAGTGGAATCACTTTCTCTATCTCTGGTCCTGACAGTCCTTCCTTAGACTAATCTCACCTACTTCACCATTTTTAAAGTGATTTCACTCAGTCTTCTGCTCCCTATCAGAATTCACATCCTTCGGTCTAATATACAAGGGGACGTTGACAAGTTTCTGGAAAAATGAAATTAAAGTGCAAGTTTATTTTGTTTTAAATTACTTTTTAATCTATGTTAATGTTTACATAATGGACATTTTTTAGTGAACTTTAAAAAAAACTTGATTGTTTTAGTTTGCTATAGGGCATGTGTGCTTGCCAGAGAGAAAGAGAGAGAAACCACCCTCCAGGGAGAAGGGCTACATCACAATCTCTTCTCTTGGGATTTTTGGCATGCGTGTGCATGCACCTGGTGTGTTTTCTTTTCTTTCTTTCTTTCTTTTTTTTTTTAAAGACAAGATTTTTGATATAATGTGCATGCACGTGCTAGAGAGACAGAGACAGACAGAAAATGAGAAATTGTCCCCCAGAGGTGATGGCCATGCAGCAATCCCTTCTCCTCCAGTTTCCTCTCAGGATTTTGGGCAAACACACACACACATATGCCCGGTGTGTTTCAAGCTGCCTGTTCTGGGATTTGAACCGTGGTAGACTATGTGGGAATCCAGAGATGTACTATTTCACCACCTGCTGGTCCCATCCTGGTGTGATTTTCAAGGCTCCACTTTGGGACTCAAACCACACAATAGGCCATGTGGGATTCAGCTGGCTTAACCACCACACCACCTGCTGGCCCTTCTCACAAATTTTTTGAAGACTCCTCATACCAGCTCCTTTTGTTGGAATTCTCACTTTGGCAACTGGTGTGTTAGTTCCTCCAGCACTCAGGTTCCAAACCCTTGTCTCATCTTGCCCTTTACTGGTGTTTGACTTCTAGGAACAATTAAGGACCTGTTGCTGATTTGTTTCTCTAAAATCTTGCTCTCATTTTCCTTTTATTTCAACTTTCATTGTCTGATCAAAGACAGACCTTTACATGTTTCCAGTACAAATGTAATAACCTCGTCATCCCAGACTCTCACCGACGTGTATGTTTTAGACTACTCAACTGAGTTGTTCTTGGATATCATCATTTGTATACTGTCTCTTCAACTGGATTGTAAGCACAGCCAAGCCTTAAACCAAATGCACACATTTTAGCTACTCAAATACTGCTTGTACATCCATTTATTCATTCATCTAACCAATATCTGTAAAGGAGACAAGTCTGACAAGCTCTGATAGGTGTTGGAATCTACATATGAATAAAACACAGTTTATGAGCATAAATGTTGTTGTGGATTCTTCACTGGATAAATGCATCTAAAAATGAAGCGTCTGAGGAAGTAATAGCCGAGCAGGGTTGGGAAACATGAGTTCCGTGTCAGTGAGCTGTGAGTTTGAATCGAAGGATCATGTCTTGCCAACCACATGTTTGCAGTGCGTCAGTCAGGAGAGCTTGTGTTACTTGGGGTCCTTTAAGAAAGAGAAGTTAAGATTTACTGGAGAAAACCTCTGTGAAGGATAAAGAAGGAAGGAGAAGTCATTAGAGCTGTTGACTGATGGTCTCACTCTGTGAAGGAGAGAAGGAAGACTTTTGCATAGGGGCACCCTTAGATTCAGAGCAGTTGTAGGAAAACTTTGGACAGGCTGGTGGAAATCCTCGAGCCCAAGTCCCCTGTCGGGAGAGTTTTGCATCTCAGATGAATGACATCTGCACTCAGTCCTTGAGACTGTAGAAAGTGTGGCTCCTGAGAATGAGACTGGGGTTCCAGAGGGCAGCAGTGGGGGCCAGCAGTCAGACTCCTGCAGCCAGACCCCTGAGCAGCACCGAGCCAGCACAACACATTCAGCTGAAAACATCAGAAACTCACCTCACACTTGCTGAAATCAAGAGTTGTCATCCTTAGCTCAATAAGGGTCTTGTGGGGCACACAACTGTGGCAGTACCAGCACTGCTGCATGGCCATATTCTAGTACAACTTTATTTGCTATAACAGGTAGGAAGCATAGTTTGCAGAGACCTAATTTCAAGCTCCCTGACCAGGGAGCTTGCAAAACACACTGGTCATGTATGAATGCCCAAAATTCCCAAAGGAGAAGAAAGGAGAAGAGATTACAACATGGCCATCCTTGCTGGAAGGTACTTTCTCACTCCCTCTTCCCACAAATGCCAGCGTCCTATAACAAACTTTAAAAAAAAGAGAGAGAGAAAGAGAAGGCAAGGATGGCCAAGTTGTTGGCTCAGTGCACCTAAGAACTGAGTTGCCATTTACAGAGTGACAAAGACCAGAGAAGAGGCAGATATACTGAGGAAGGTCAGGGTGGATTTGGATGTGCTGGGCTGAGATTATTCTTAGTTGCTCTGTTGAGGATCTGAAATAGGCAGGTGGATACTTAGGTCTGGAATTAGACTAGAAGCCTGGGCTGTAGGTGCAAATTGGGAAATCCTGCAAAGTGGTACTTATCAATAGTGAGCACTTCGTCATGGAGTCAGGCTGTATGACCTCTGGGGGCAGAGCAGGCAGAGAAAACAATTGTGTGTCTTTCCCAGGTTCTGTAAGAGAGAAAAGGATTGGCCATTCACCAGCGAGGTTCTGTTATTATGGACTTCTCAGCTCTTCATGTACAAAATAATGAGATCGATGCCCCCTGATTATGGTAAAAATGACGTGAGTTGAGTTGTAGAAGACAGGTGGTATATCACACAGATCCTTTAAATAGTCCTTTAAATATTTGAGTTTCTCTTCCTTTCGTTTCGTTGACCTGGGATATCATGGAAAGCCAGTAGATTCTTGCTTTTGGCCTTTCATATTTAACCAACTGGTGATGCTGTTATTTTTACAACCATCACTGTGATGAGAGACGGATACTTGATGCCTAGCCCTCTCAAAGCCACAACGTTCCTAGAGTAAGACTGACCAAATTAGGTTCTTTCCCTCTCAGCCATTCTTTCCTCTCATCTTGGGGATTTTGTTTTGAATTTTACAGCTTGATTTCTGTGCATGAAGATGGTGAAGGATTTCCAAATTCTTGGTAATCATTAACCATCCCCAGACAGGCATAACCCTCCTCCAGCTTCCCTCCCGGCCGAGACTTCACTGGAGAATGTCTGGGAAGGATATTCACAGAGTACAGAGAAGTCCAGAGACAAAAGAAGGTATCTGGGGAGAGGCGGGTGGAGGCACCCACATGGGCCGCTTCATGGAACAGAGGTCAAAGAGAATCCAATGGCCATCAGTGGAACAATAACGAAAGAGATTATTCTCTAGGAAAGAGAACCCTCACTCCCAAGTCTGGCAGAGAGCTATGTGGTAGCATTCCTAGGCCCTTCCCCAGCCTTATCAGTTGACACGATATTTACTTTACACTCCTTTCTCCCAGTGCATGGATAAGGCTGAGATATTTGTACTTGTTTATGCCTACAGAGGGTGACCATAAAGTCTTGACTCTTAGATAATATTGTTTCATCATATTTTGTACTGTGAACACAATAAATCTTTTAAAACGTGTTTGTGTTTCCAGACTGGTAACCATTGTGTGTGTGTGTGCATGTGTGTGTTTGTGTGAGCTTGTTTGAGCTGCCGTAAGGGCCATAGACTGGGTGCCTTAAAGAACAGGAATGGTTTTCCTCACAGTTCCGAAGGCCAGGGGTCCATGATCAAGGGCCTGATTCGGCAGGGCTGGTTCTCCCCAGGGCCCCCTGCTTGGCTTGCAGATGGCCCTCTTCTTTTCACATCCACATCTGGTCTTCCCTCTGTTTGAAGTTAGTCTGCGTCTTCTTAAAAGGACACTAGTCATCGTGGATTAGGGTCCCCCCATATGACCTCATGTTATCGTAATCACCTCTTCAAAGTCTCTATGTCCCAGGGGCTAAATAGAGGGGTCTCTGTAAGGCGATCCTACATGGGAAGGTCCCCAGGTCAAGTTCGGAACACTCCTCAAATACACACCAGTACGGTACCCCTGGCACGTGTGTGCCCATGATCTGGGACCAACTGATGGCGGAGTGTGGGTCATGGTGTTGGGGCCCTGTTGGTGTGCTAGTTCTCTGTCTCTATCCCTTAAAAAAAATCTCCCTGTCTCTAAATACAGCCACATTCTGAGTACTGAGGGTTAGGACTTCAATGCTTGAATTTTGAAAAGACACAGCTTAGCTCTTAACAGTATGCATATGTCTGTATGTGTGTGTTTGTACACATGTGTGTATGCATATGTCTGTATGTGTGTGTTTGTACACATGTGTGTATGTACTGTCTTATATTTACTACACACAAAAACTAAAATATAATTACGTATATAATAAATAAAACTTTAATATACATTCCCTTTACTTCTTACACACACCTTCACATGTACGCTAGCCGCACATGAGTCTGAGATGCTGTCCAGTGTGTGCTTCCTCCTGTCTGAAGGCCCTTGGTCCTTCAGGTCACTTCCGTCAGTGTCTGTAGACCTCACATTCCTCACCCTGCCAGAGGTTTGTTATCTTGGCGAAAAGCTCTGAAAAGGAGACTTTCTTAACCTTCCAACTTTAGCATTCCTATTAAGAGTGGCGTGGGGGTTAAGGCACTGGACTCCCACATGGTCAACTGTGGTTTGAGTACCAGAACTGGTGGCTTGCTTTCTCAGCTACTCTCTCTCTGTCTCTGTGTCTCTCTGGTGAGCATATGTGCCCTATAGCAAATTAAATAATAATAATAATAAATTAAATAATTCTTTAAAAAGAAAAAAAAAGAAGAAGAGAAATGCAGTGGAGGCCCCCTGCTCTCTGCTTGGAAGGCTTCTCCTGTGGGTCCTATCAGCCGCATCTCAAAGTGAAAATGCCTCCTGGGTGGGACCCGAGGGGGTGAGCAGGCCTCCTGCGTTTGTTCCTCTGAAATCCCTCTCAGGGCTAGCAGGGAAAGCGGCCTCAGCAGGAGTCTCTCATAGGGGAGACTTGTGTCTAGGCCAAGGAAGCAGGGATCAAGCCCAAGACCAGGAAGAGCCTGGTGCTCGGGTTAAAGATAAACCCGAAAGGTATTTTAAGAGCTAGTTGTTGGTCCCGTGGGGCAAATAGATAAGTTAAAGGTCTGGGGATCAAGCCAATTTCAACTCCAACCAATTTTGTGAGGGAACTATAAATGACATAAGAATTGGCAATGGCGGTACACTTGAAAAGAGGTTTTTGAAACAATCTTGACTTTTTTCTTGGCATATGGTCAAAATGGGTAGAGAGAGCATCTTTCATTATCGGCCACACTTCACTCATTTGGGGCGACCTCTCCACTTGCCAATTACAGATTGTAGTTATTCTTAGTTTTTGCTAGCAGGCATGTGCTCACCAGAAAAAGAGGAGAAAGTACACACACACACACACACACACACACACACACACACATACACACACATGGGGGATGGTCACACTGCAATTCCTTCTCCTCCATCTCTTCCTTCTTTTGGGATTTCGGACACACACCTACAAGCACCCAGTGTGTTTCTCAAGCTGCTGAGTCCAAACAGTGCAGTTGGCCAC
Source organism: Tupaia belangeri chinensis (assembly GCF_000334495.1). Lineage (NCBI taxonomy): Eukaryota > Metazoa > Chordata > Mammalia > Scandentia > Tupaiidae > Tupaia > Tupaia belangeri. The sequence continues at coordinate 1,916,822 of NW_006159506.1, read as the reverse complement.
GTAGGACTGGGTTGCCTTAACCACCAGGCCACAGAACTGGCCCAGATTGGTCAATTAAAATAAAAATGTTTCGGGACCAACAGATGGCATGATGGTTATGTCACTGGAGACTGCGGTTCAAGTCCTGGACCAGGTGACTTAAACTCATGCCAGGTGCATGTGCAGGCATGCCCAAGATCCCAAGAGGAGAATGGAGGAGCAGGGATTGTAGCATGGCCATCCCCCTGGGAGAGTGATTTCTTGCTTTCTGTCTCTCTGTCCCTCTGGCGAGCGCACATGCCCTAAAGCAAAAATATCTCTCTTAAAAAAAAAAAAAGTTTTTTCTTAAGAGAGAGAGAGAGAAAGCCAAGCATGCTCAGTCAGAAGGGCCTCAGGCTGCCATCCTCTCCTGCCCCAGCCTTCCCAGTCAGCCAGAAGCATGGGCACACCTACCTGGCCTGTCCGGGTAGACTAAGGAGCCACATTCACAATCTTCCGTGTGGATCCAGCATTGCTTGGGCATGTTACTGTGCATCTTCTAGATGGTCCCAGACTGGTCCATTTAAAAATAGTCATATGTAGGTCCCACTTTGTCCAAGTCCTTGCTACTCAAAGTTGCAAACAGGAACCACCAGCAGCAGCAATTCCTGGGAGTATATGACAGATATACACATCTCCAGACTCAGCCGGAGCTATCTGCATTTTAGCAAGGCTCCACCCACAGCTGATTTCTATATGAAAGGCAGAGATCTAAGGCCCGAACAGCCCGTCGGTGACTCTTTTGGAAGGGAGAAACCACATACAAAAGTACCATACCCTGATGAGAGATGGTTCCACAATGTTGAGTAGATGATCAACAGATAGGCTTGTTTTTGATGACTGGTAGATCCAGCTTTGTGCATTGGCGGCTTTATTATTTATCTGATTACACCATTTTTATCTGGTGCTATCAGTTACTCGACTTTCTTTTTTTTTCTTTCAGAGAGGTTTTTGCTATAGGGCAGGTGCCCTCACCAGGGAAACAGAGAGAAACAGGGAGACAGAAAGTGAGAAATCCCCCTCCAGGGGAGGATGGCCAGGCTACACTTCCTTCTCCTCCATTCTCCTCTCAAGATTTTGGGCCCACATGCACGCACACACACCAGTCATGAGCTAGTTACTGGGCTTTTTTATGACTCAGTTTTATCTTTTCTAAAATGAGATTTTAAACAGTATTTACCTCATAATATTCTAGTGAGTTGCAACTGGGCTAATACCTGTGGAGCACTTGAAGTGATGTCTGGCAGATTATAAGAGCTCGATAAATGTTCTAAAAATATCTGGCAGGACTTCCTTAAATACTGTTATTAGACTCTTTCTGGATGAGAATTGCTATGATGCTCTCTAAAGTGTTGTCTGCTTTCTCCCTACCATTTGCTTACCAGCTTCCTTATTGCGTTTTAGGTTTCTTTTTTCTTTTTTTTGGAAAGGTTTCTTTTTGCTATAGGGCGTGTGCGCTCGCCAGACAGACAGAGAGAGACATAGAGACAGAAAGCGAGAAATCACCCCCCAGGCGGGATGGTCACGCTGCAATCCCTTCTCTTCCATTCTCCTCTCGGGATCTTGGACACGCACGCACACACGCCCGGCGTGAGTTTTCAGCCACCGGGTCTGGGACGCGAACTGCGGTCGACTACATGGGAGTCCAGCGACATAGCCATTATGCTAACTGCTGGTTCCCTAGGTTTCTTGAGAAAAGAATAAAAGCAACAATTTTCATATAACACTGTATAACCCAATGCTTAGCATGCAGTCAATTCTCTTTCTTTCTTTCTTTCTTTCTTTCTTTCTTTCTTTCTTTCTTTCTTTCTTTCTTTCTTTCTTTCTTTCTTTTTCTTTTTTTTAGAGAGATTTTTACTATAGGGAGTGTGCACTTGCCAGAGAAAGGCAGAGACAGAAAGTGAGAAATCACTCCCCAGGTGGGATGGTCATGTCACAATCCCTTCTCCATTGTCCTCTCAAAATTTGGGGCACACACACACACACACACACACACACACACACGTGGTGTAAGTTTTAAGTCACTGAGTCCAGGACTCGAACCACAGTCAACTATGTGGGAGTTCTGACAACATAACCATTACATCATCTGCTAGGCCAGCATATAGTAGATTCTTAGTCGGTATGGTGAAATTATCTATGTTCGTGTGCATAACTGATTGGGTAGTTAAAGCTGATTTGGCTTGTTTGATATTTACCACCGTTGCAATGACTACCCTTGGTTGCATTCATTCCAGCCTTCATACACCTCATTTGGCAATTTGAGTGCTGCCATGTGACAGATTATGCTCTTGACGCTATCAATACAGGAGGGACAAATCAAAATCCCTGCTGTCATGGAGATTGCATTCTCTGGAGGGAGGCACACAGGAAGTATGTAAATATAATATTTAACATGCTGATATGTGCCATAGGGAAAAATAAGGCATGGAAAGAGGAGAAGAGCTGTTGGGTGGAAACTGATACCACAAAGGCTGGGTGGAGAGCTAGCCCCGAAGCACACTGGTTAAGCTCTGTGCATGGGGAGCTGGATCCTCCATGGCCACACACAGTTAGAATCCTGGCCCTGGCAGCTTCAGAATCATGCAGGATGCATGAGCATGAATGTCCCAGATCCTGGGGAGATGGAGAAATAGAGGAAAGGAATTGCAGTGTGATTATACCCCACTGAAGGGTGCTGTCTCTGTCTCTCTGGCAAGTGTACATGCCCTCTGATGACATACAATAAATAAATGCATACTTAAAACTAAAAATACGAAAGAGAGGTGCTGGCGCTCACGTGGTGACTGCAGTGTGAATCCCTGAACTGGGTAGCCTGAAACATGCCAGACGTGCACAGGAGTGTCCAAGACCCACTGGGCTAAAGGACTGGAGGAGAGAAATTATGGTATGGCCAGGTGCTACAGAGGGTGCACTTTCCTTTCTCGCTCACTCTCACTCTTAAGTGCACACATGCTTGTCATGAACAAGAGGAAAACAATTAAAAGAAAAAAGACAAAGAGTGTGTAGACAAGATCCAAAAAAAAAAAGACCATCAGCAGACCACTGGACTATCTGGGAGGAAGAGGGCAAACACCTTGCAGAGGAGCTTATCTATCATGTTAAAGAGGTAGATAGGAGGTTATTGTGGCCTGAGTAGAGTGAACTAGGGGAAACATGCAGGGGATGAGGACAGACAGGTGTGAGGTGGGGGTCACGCATTTTTCAATGATTACTCTAGTCTTCCTATGTAGAAATGAAAGGGCATAGATTAAAACCAGTGAATATGCATTAAACCATTACTGATTTTCTTCTATGCTTTGTTTTCCAAATTTAAGGATTTTGTCTTGCCTTGAGTTCCCGATAGGTTCAGGTACCTACTATTTGAACAGAATCCTAACCTGCTTCCTGGCTTTAAGTTTTAAGCAAAGCTCTCTTAACATTTTTTTATTTGATTTATTAAAAGTCTGTGGTGGTCTTGTTAGCAGTCATGACTGATTATCAATAGCAGAAGGAGTATGCACATTTTATGGATGGGTATGATTGCTAGCAGTTGGGCAGATGTGTTCGTGGCAGAATGGAGAATCTCCCTTCTAATTCTTTCTTAATAATTCTTCAAAACATGTATATATATATTAAAACATGACATTATACATGATAAATATACATAATTTTTCACACACAAAAAAAGAAAATTGAAATAGGAGACCAGAAGATGGCATAATGGTTATGTCACTGGACTCCCATGTGGTCAACTGCGGTTCGAGTCCCAGACCCAATGACTTAAAATGCATGCTGGGCGTGCATGCGTGCATACCCAAGATCCTAAGAAGAAATTGAAGAGCAGGGATTACGGCATGGCCATGCTCCCTGAGGGTTGATTTCTTGCTTTCTGTCTCTCTGTCTCTTGGGCAAGCTCTTGTGCCCTACAGCAAAAATCTCTCTAAGAAAAGAAAAAGAAAAAAAAAATTGAAATAGGAAGCATGGGATCAGCTAAAGGGAGATCAGCTGAAGGGAGAGAGACTGAGTTCTCCTGGACAAAGAAGATGGGAAATACACCTCAAGCATGGTGGCAGAGGAAATGGAGTTGGACATGCAGAATTCTTGCCCATTAAGGTGGCATTAAGGTCCACTCGAGGTTTGTGGTTATGAGCTTCAAGTGTGACCAGGCAGTATATAAACATGTTTTTCTTAAGTCTCTTTTTGCTGCCAAGTGCGTGCGTGAAATTGGTCAAGAGCTGTCATTTTCTAAGTTATCCTCATGGTTGGGTACATGTGGACACAGTCACGGGAAGCTCTAGATGGCCAATTTCTTAGGAAACTCACAGCACAACGACACAGGGTATGCATATTTGCATGAATGAAAATCATTTACTCCCCAGGAGTATGCTGTTTTCCTGATATTTAGTTCATGTTAGAGTTTTTTTCAAAGTTTATTTATTTCTGCGATGAGAGAGATTGAGAGACAGAGAAGAAGAGAGGTACTCCCAAGGGTGTCTTCACACCATGGTCACTTCCAGTCTCAGCCAGCCCGGATCACAGATACACACGCCTGAGCCCGGCTTGCGCAGGGATGTCCTGATACACGGACCTAGGACCTTCCTGTGTGAGTACGGTTGCATTACTACTGCAGCACTGCCTAGTCTCCAGTTCATGTTAGATTTTTATATTATTTTATTTATTTATTTATTTTTACATTTTTCCGCATTTACTTTACAAATCAAAATGTTTTTGCTCATACTCCATCGTTCTTGACAGTTAATAGACAACTTTCAAAAATTCAAAATATTGAATTTTAAAGATAATGTTCTGGGCATTTGCTTTTCAACAATTTCAGTAGTTGACATGTAAATATTTTCTCAAAAATATTTAAAACCAGACTGTCTCTGTTGTTACAAACAAAATTACATTCTTATTTGTAATGACATTAATACTTGAGGAAGCCTAGGTAATTTTTTTTTTTTGAGTGTGGTTGCTTTAGGGTATGTGTGGTGGTTGGAGAGAGAGTGAGAGAGACTGAGACAGTGAGAGGGAAAGTGAGAAATTATCCCTCATGGGGAATGGTAATACTGGAATCTCTTTTCTTCCATTCTTCTCCCTGGATCTTGGGCATGCATACATAGGTGCGTGGTATGAGTTTCAAGTCACCAGGCCCAAGACTTGAACCACAGTTGACCATGTGGGAATCCAGCAATGTAACCACTATGCCATCTGCTAGCCCCAAACCTATGTAATTTAAAAATTATGGAGTTTAAGAAGAATTTTTGTGTCTGTTAAAACATGGTGGCCTCGGGGTCAACAGGTGGCATAGTGGTTAAGGTGGTTGGATTCCCACATGACCAATCATAGTTCAAGTCCTGGAGTCCAGTGGCTTGAAAATCATGCCAGGTGTGTATGTGCGTGTGCCCAAAATTCCAACAGGAGAGTGGAGCAGAAGGAAATGTGGTGTGGCCGTCTCTCCGGGGGGGGGGGATATCTCACGGTTCCTCTCTCTGTCGCTCTCCTCTCCAGTGAGTGCATGCACTCGATAGCAAAAAGCAAAATACAAAAAAAAATCATGGTGGCCTTATTTAGTACCTATACCCTAGAAAAGGCTGTTCCCAACCAGAAAGCCATTTCCATAGCTCGTAGAAAAGCCTCCAAGAATGAATGCAGCTATTTCTGGATCTTACAATACACCCTCCATGCCAGGATATTGCTTATTTTATAATGAAGAATTGCAACTTTTGTTTGTTCCATGAGGTTGAGAAAGCCCTTAAACATAGATTTATGTCACCCAAATGTCTTTCCCTGTCTCTTCCTCCACAGTGTCGACTTCCATTCTTACCCAACTTGCATAATTGTACGTTACCTAGCAGAACAGCAATGAAAAAGAGGCTTTTAAAATGAGGACCCAGGCAAGGAGGAAATGAATGAGCCTTAATCTCTTGAAAATCTTTCGCAACTTCCTATGGCAAGTGCAGGGCTTCTCAATTCTCCCTGGGCTACCCTTGGGCAATGGGAAGCTGACTACGCCTGTGGTCACTAAACAGCCCTTGACACAAGGTGGTTTGCGCTCTTCCCTGCTTGTGGGCTGTGTATTTTTATGATGCACAGGTGCAGGAAATACCCAGAGGGTTTCCCCACAGATCAGTACTCGGCACATCTTTGAGTGGATCACAGCCTGTACTCTTTCACACCTCCCCTCTCTCAATTCTCCCTCGATAATGCCAGGGCAGGGACATTCTGTTCCCAGCTCATTAGGCAAGAATGTTACCAGACCGCCCTGAAGAAGGTTTCTGATGTGGACTTTCCCTGGTCGGGCAAAGAAATCTGAAAATCATGCTGTTTTTACATGAGTCCGGTTCGGGAATGTATTTTCTCATCTGTGATCAGCCACTGGATATCAGATGCCTTATAACTCCCAATGAATTCTCAAAAAATGCCATCAATAATAGCTGATGTGCAGATGGAAGAGTTAGATTGATCTCTGGGATAGTTATCCTTGAATGCACTTCTCCATGTGGCTCATGATTTGGCTTCAATTTGCTGGAAAAGTAGGTCTTCTAGGGGTAAGGTGGAGGAGGACAACATTCCCGGTAGCCCAGAGCTTCCTTGCAAGAATCCCTGGGAAAGCAAAAGGGACCAGCATGTAATTCCCCAATATTTATCAAGTGCCTTCCCTCTGCCAGGCACTGTACTCAGATAAGTGATTATTAGATGTTGCTGCTTTTAAGAATTTCCTGGGAGCTTAAAATAAAGATTGATGACCAAGTTATAGCCTATACAAAATGAATCTCTGGGAGATGAGATCCAGGCATCAGGATTTTTTAATGTTCCTCAGGGGACTCCAATATGCTGTCAAGGTTAATACCTGTGTTTTTTGAGAGTGTTCCTCAACCTTTTTATTTAATATTTTAAAGTTTATTTGTTTCCTGAAAGAGAGAGAGAGGGGGGAACCTTCAACAGAGTCTTCATGCTGTGATGCTGCCACTTCCCCTACCCCCAAGTTCTGCAGACACTCAGGATCACAGGCACACCCAGGGTGTTCAAGTGGACCCAGGACAAGAACCTGGACTCTTCCTATATGGCTTCCAGCATTGCAAGCAGTGCTCTGCTGCCTGAACCCTTCTCCTAGTCCAGTGCTCCTTAACTTTAAGGCAAAAATCAGTCACCTAGGCATTTGAGTTAAATGGAGATTTTATCCAGAAGGTGTGGGATGGAGTCTGAGATTCTACATTCCCCTAAAGCTCTCAGCATACACGGGCCACACTTTGAATAGCAAGCAAAGGACTTCTTTCTTTTTGTTCTTCCTTTCCTCCCTCTTTCCTTCCTTCTCTCATCTTTTCTCTCCTTCCTTTCTTCCTTCCTTCTTCCCTTCTTGTCTTATTTTGTCCTTCCTTCCTTCTCTCCCTCCTGACTTCTTTTCTTCCCCCATTCTTTCCCTCTTAACATCCTTCCCTCTCTCCTTCCCTCTTCCCTCCAGCCTTCTTTGAGACAGAGACTCCTGATAGGGTCTTGTCATGCACCTGTCTTCTTCTACCCTTCCAGCTAGCTGGTATCATGGGCATACCCGTGGGTGTGCCCAGCATCTTCAGGTCAAGTTGGGTCTAAACCCCAGGCCCTACCATATGGTTCCAGTACCCTGCAGCAGCACCCCATCTCCACATCACCACAGCCGAGCCAGTACAGTTCTGTTATTCCTCAGTGCATCCAACTTTCCTGCTCTAGGACCATTGCATATGCTATTTCTTTTTGCCCCTGAACTGTCTCCCTGGAACTCCCCAGGAAAGATGCCTCCCCACTTTTCAGAACTTCTGGTTTCTCCTCACCACTGACTGTAGAGTAATCTACACTCTCTTGTTCTATCATCCTATATCACTGTACTCTGTGTGCTTACTTCCTAGAAAGATCACAACTAATAATGATCTATTTTTCATTTCTTTGTTTTCTCAATGATCTCTCCTACTAGTGCAAGCACTAAAAAGACAATAACACTTTTACATTGATCTGCATACATTATACCCCACACTTGGCACAGGGGTTAGTACAGAGCAGGGATCCGAGAGATGCTTGTTGAGTAATTGACAGCCGGGTATCCTGACCAGTTTGGTCAATTTTTCTAATTTTAAGTGAGACAAGAAATAATAGTGATAGAAGTGTGTATCTCTGAGCATGTCTTACTGGCTGTTTTCCTAAAATGCACACTTACTAAAGATGTGTATGGTCTAGCTGGAAAGACGTAGATCTTTTCCTGAAAACAGAGCTTGAAGAAACACTCCAGGAATATTGACTGTGCTGCTGAGGGAAGCCCTGTCCCTACAAAGGATGAGTCATCAGTTTGCCATTATTATCTTTTCGAGTCATTTCAGCTCACTAAAATAGCACCGAAGGTAAATAATCAACAGAGAAATGCCATAAATGTCTCAGAAATTGAGGTAACCTTGGAGTTGGTTCATTACTAACCTGATATCATATCAGAAGTCTTAACTTGCCAAGGGCAGCGGTCTGTTCTCTGCCAAATCTGAGATTTAGATGGCGAGGACACCACATCTTGTTTAACTCATTTTAAATTTAATTTGTGGGATCGGCTCTGTAGAGCGGAGGTTAAGAGCACTACACAGAGAGCCAAATCCCACATGGTGAACCACAGTTCAAATCCCAGCCCAGATGACTTGTAAAACATACCGAGTATGTGCACATGTGTAGTCAGAATCCTGATGGGATGGGGAAATGGAGGAAAAAAGGATTGGAGTGTGACCATGCCCCATTGGGGATTACTTTCTCTTTCTCTCTGTCTAGTGCATGTGCTTTCTGGCAATAAAAATAAAGTTAAAAGAAAAAGAAAGCAAAACATTTAACAGACACTCAAGTGAAACATTATGTGTTAATGATGATGTGTTTAGTAATATCTTTGACTGGACTAATACGCAGTGTATTCATGCTGGGAAGACCCATTTTGTAGGCTACAAAGATGTGCAGTGATTAAATGTAAGCTAAACAAGAAAATAAAAAGTAAAAATAAAAAAAATAAGATAAATTTAATTTGTGAAAACACACATTCACAAAGAGTCATATTCACTTTCCATGAATGTGCAGAAGTCAGGGATGTCTCAAGGGTTTAATGTGGTCCTGATGAAGAACTTCAAGAGTCTAGCTACAGTGTTTAGTGGGAGTTAGGCATGAGGTTCAAGTGTGCCAGATCTTACAAAAGTCCAGGGTGGGAGAAGAGGTGGTAAGATTGGATCCCTTAATCTTGAGAAAACTTAGGTTTGGAAGGACTAACTTATTGCCTAAAGTCACCAAACCACCTTGGGCTGAGAAGGTGGGATAGATGAGTAGGACTAGAGCACCTCTCTGTTCCATCGGAAATGTTAATCTACTCAACCATTGTTTCCTAATTCAGTGCAAGGGATTTATGAATTATGTTTTTTTTTTAATTTTCTAAATGGGACATGACAAAATCACAAACCTGTTTCAGTAATATGCATTCTGAAGACAATGTATTTTTGTGTTTGCCAAAAGTATTTATTTAGTTTTCATTTTGAAAAATTGGCTGTCACCGTCAACCTTCTGCTTGGTACTGAGAATACCCATGGGCTCTATATGTTGGTGGGTACGTGTTAGTGATGCCTTGTTTTCCACATTATAAAACAATAAACAGAGAAATGGTCACAAGGCATTGGGATGGTATTTAGGGACAGGACAAATGCCATCTACGTACTTGATGACATTGCTTGAATCAGTGCCACTGCATTATTTAATCTGATCCATATGTGGAAAAGGCAAATTTTGGTGAGATTATCCATCTCTAGCTCATAGTTCCAAAGTCCGGAAGTCTCTACAATGCCCAATGCTGAGATAATCTGTGTAATTGGTGTAATTAAAGCTTCTAGAAATCTCTAAGCAAAAATATAGAGCAGTAGTTGTCCTTTGACCAATTCATTCCAATTCTAAAAAACAGAGATGAAATCCATCCCCTTGTGGGCTCCAGGATAATCTTCGAGGAATGGGAATTTGTTCAGGATGTAATATCTCACAATACTGGCAGAGGTGAAGCCTCCCTGAGTAATCCTTGAAGTCCTAAGATCACAGCATTGAGTAACACCTGGGAGGTCTTATCACCAGACTCCTTAGATAGTATCCCTACATGCCCTGTGAAGGACAGAGAGCTCAGATCTTTGGGGAAAGATCTTCATTCTTTGTTGGTTTTAATTCCAGAAAAGATCGTTCCTAATTTGGGCCAATATCTGTATTACTCTAACTTCTACACATTTATCTAAATTCTCATCTCTAAAGCAATATATAGGAAGGGACCTGATGAAGTTCATGGAAGAATGAAAAAGAACAAGTTTATTTTGGTGCAACGTAATCTTGAGGAGCTAGGTAGTGGCATGGTGGGAATGCAACTGGACACACATGGGAAGGTCCTGAGTTCATGTCCCAGGGCTTTCCTATGCATGCTGGGTTCACACTCACATACTCACGTTCTGGATTGGCTGAGGTTGGGGGTTGATGATGACACAAAGACCATGTTGGGGCCATCCCTCTTTCTTAGAGGAAAAAAATACAAAAAACTAAAAATTGCTCTAAATCTATGCATTTTTTTTTCCAGAATGTCCATTGCCCATTAATTTTTTGAAGAGCACTAATAGAAAACCAGTCCTTCTTTGGGTCTTCTTATTCCTTATAGAAGTTAATAGCCTTTAATTTGTAAATTTACAAGCCAAAGTCTTCTGCTCAACAACAGTCCTCTGGACACTTGGACATAGATATAAAGATTTGCCCTACTTACGCAGAATATGGGAGGACTATTTCCTCCCTTCTATCTTCTACCAAGCAGGTTCATTGTGTGTCAACTTTTTTATTAACTGCTTTGTTTTTAATTTTGCCAGGTGTACCTATGCTCACTGAAGATGAGAGATGGTATTGTAAATAGAATGGAATTGTTTTCTAGTCTTGCTATTAATTTTCTATTTTATAGGTGAAGATACTGAAGCACAGTGACATTAAGTGACCTGTCCCACTAATAGCAGTAGATAATGTTACCACTAAACTGTGAAGCCAGGATTTGAACTTGTACAGGAACCCAGTGTTGTGTTTTTTTTTTTTTCCTTCTTTTTAGTTTGCTTTATAGGTCATGTGCAGTCATTGGAGAAAGACAGACAGAGAGAGAGAGAGAGAGAGAGAGAGAGAGGCGAGCTATCACCCCCAGGGGGGATAGCCATGTCTCAGTTTCTTCTCTTCCATTTTTTTTCTTGAGATTTCTGGGCACAGATATACACACATGCCCAGCGTGATTTTCAAGTCCCCAGGTCCAGAGCTCAAACCACACAGTTGGGCATGTGGGATCCAGCAGCCTTAACCTCCATGCCATGTGTTGTTCCCGAAGTTGTGTTGAGTGCCCCATTGTATGGTCCCTAAAGGAAGTAGTCCAGCCTTCAAGGGCTTTCATGGAGGTAAAGAATTCTAACTAATTTTCACTGGAAAAGTCAGGGTTATTGCAGTTTTTGCACATTCCTCTCTGTCCTTCCTTTACCTTTCCAGTTTACCTTTCTCCAACAGTTTATTATGAAAGTGAGACGAGATGTAAACAACAGACTTCGGCTCTCAACTTTAGAACCTTGACGGAGATTTACAGCCCATTCTTCAGGGTATCCCTTTTCCTTCCTTTCTTAAATGTAAATAGCTCTTATCTACTTCTGTCCTTTTATTTATTTATTTGTCTTACACTTTACTCCAATTTCCTAGAATAATTTCCATAAATAATTGGAAACTGGTTTGGAGACAGAGCAATAAATTTTTTTTTTTTTAACGGTACTTTGTAGCAGTGACTTTGGCATTTTCCTTATTATGAATATGTCTGGATCATACAAGGATCCCTTTGTACGGTCAACCTCAATAAACTGATGAACCAAACAGAGGCTTTATTTATCTCTGGCCCAGTAGCACCAGCCTCCTTTAGGAGTCTGACATGAATTTAATAACCTTTCTCATGAGCAGTTATCAAAGTCTTGAAAGTGGAAATACCCTAATGTTTTACCTATTTTATCAGGGCGAGGTTCTAAGAACTCAATGGGGAAGCCCAAAATGAGAGTACTGGAAAAATGTTTATGTTGTAACACCTTCTATGCAGTTATATGAAGAAATGCTAAAAGAAAAAAAAAAGTTCTTCACTCCTTCTGGCTCTCTCTCTCCATCCATCTAATTAATGACTAGATTCTATTCATCCTTATTCCTAAATAGTCCTCTGGTTCATTCTTTTGTATCTTTGCTGCACTGCCTCATTCAGGCCACCATTATCCCTGGTGTAAATGACTACCATAAACCTCCCAAGTGGAGCCTCTTCTTCTTGTCTCCTCCTGTCCTTTTATTCCATACAACACTGTGTTGTGAGCGTGGAACTCTTCATCAGTGGATCTTCTCATCTGCAGACACTGGAACTTGAATTATCTCACTCCCCTTTCTCTTACTTCTCTCAACCACATTGCCTTCATTCTTTTCCTTTAACTAAACTTACCTTTAGGCCATCCTATTCTCTCAGAGCATTGGCCCTCTTTATCTGGTGTATTTAGATCCATTTCAGAGGATGAAAACTACTATACTTCCAGAGAAAAAGGAAATTTAACCCCGGGAATTGGTCACACAGATGGTGAAAGAATACATAGACACAGATACTGGTTGAATGGGAAACTGGTCTTATATACTTGCAGACAAAAATAAATTTAATCCAGAGAATTGTTCACAGAAATGATGGAAAAATACATAGTAACAGATATTTATTGAATGGAAACTGATCTTGGGGTTACCTCCTGTAGAAGTCCTACTAGTTTGTACTCACTGAAACAATCTAAGCACTTTTGCTCAATATCTTTGCCGGAGTGTAGAAGTAAATTGCTTTGTTCTCAAAATGGAACTACCATGTGATCTAGTAATCCCTCTACTGGGTATATACCCAAAGGAAGGAGATCAGTAGGTTGAAGAGATATTGGCACTCCCATGATTGTTACAACACTGTTTACAATAGCCAAGACATAGAATCAACCTAAGTGCCCAACGACAAATGAATGGATTTAAAAAAAATGTGAGTGGGCCAGCAGGTGGCATGGAGGTTAAGTTGAATAGATCCCGTATGTTCAATTCAGAAGTTCAAGTCCTGGATCTGGCAGCTTAAAGAATATGCTAGACATGTGTGTGTCTGTGTGCATGCTCAAAATCCTGAGAGGATAATGGAAGAGAAGGGGTTGCAGAATGGCCATCCTTCCTGGGAGGGTGGGTGGTGATATCTCACTTTTCCTCTTTCTCTGTGTCTCTCCAACAAGTGCATGTGCGCTACAGCAAAAATCTAAAAAAAAAAAAAAAAAAAAAAAGAAAGACGAAAGATGTTTATCAAAATTCTAAATAATACTCTGATATAGCAGAAGTATCATGATAATTGTGCACTTAAGAAGGAGAAATATTGGGCCAGCAGGTGATGTAGTGGTTAGTGTGCTGGACTTCCATGTGGTTGACCACAGTTCAAATCCTGGACCTGACATCTTGAAACTCATGCCAGGAGCATATGTGTGTGTGCCCAAAATCCAGAGGGAAGAATGAAGGAGAAGGGATTGCAGCATGGCCATCCCCCTGGGGGTGATTTCTGTCTCTCTGTATATCTCTGTCTCTCCCACAAACACATACACCCTATAGCAAAAATCTCTCAAAAAAGAAAAAAAAAGAGAAAGAGAGAAATAAATAATCTAAGTTTAGTGGACCTAAAATGATGCTAGTTCTTGGAAATTCAAAATAATACCATGATTTACCAGAAGCACCTATGGCTTCTACCTACTAAATGACAGTAGTATTCCTATCCCCATTATGACCTCCGAAAAACGTCTGTAGATGTTTCCATACAACCCTGATGGGAGTACATTGTCTTGATTGACACCAGTGCTTTAGAGGAAGAAGTGTGGAGGCTCAAGGGGTGGGAAAGTGGCATAGATGTATTACTGCAACCCTGAGCAGCGACTTCCTACCTACCATCCCTGGTATCACCTGGGGGACACTTCCTCTACGAAGGTTAAATAACTGCACAGGGAGTAGGGATATTGATATTCCTAAGAAAAACTATGCCATGGTTTTCCTTGAAAGGTTGAAGATAACTGAGGGATTCTGCAAAGAAACAGAGTTCTTCAACCTCAGAGGAATAATGAGAACTGCAAATGGTAGAGACCAGGTGGCTATGCTCTATTGTCAGAGACAATGTGGGTTTAGTTGCTACAATAATGTAGAGAATGGAGTGATATTCAGTGTGCCTTGACCCACAGGGATCTATGATGATGGCTCACTGATCACAAGATCTCTGGGAATGAGATGAATGGACAGTACCCTCGCATACTCCTGGATGTTCACTGATGGAAAGAGTCTAGGTCTGATGGGTAGAAAACTAACTCTACTTGCCATAGTGGGAGTTCACAAGGTCTTACTCTGTTTTCAAATGTAAGCCAGTACATAAAGAACCCCCAATTAAAAGAGATGTCACATTCCTTTAAAAAGGGATTCTTTAATGAGGCCACAAATGCATGTTATAAATTTTTCCTAAATACTATGACTTTTTTCCCTATCATTTATCATGATAATTATGAGCTTAAGAAAGAGAAATACCCAAATCATCTGAGTTTAATAGACCTGAACTGATGCTAATCCTTGAAAATTCAAAGTAATACTATGATCTGTGAGTTCAAGTGGGGCTTATGGAGATCACCCAACAGGTGGAATTTGGGCCTGAGTTTGTAACAGAGTCAAAAGGGATCTCAAGAGACTAGCAGATGGCATAATGGTTACATTGCTGGGCTTGCATGTAATTGACCACAGTTCGAGTCCCAGACCCCATGGCTTGAAACTCATGCTGGGTGTGTGTGTGTGCATGTATGCCCAAAATTCTGAGAGGAGAATGGAGGAGAAGGGATTGTGGCATGGCCATCCCTTCTGGGGAGAGGGAGTGATTTCTTTCTTTCTTTCTTTCTTTCTTTCTTTCTTTCTTTCTTTCTTTCTTTCTTTCTTTCTTTCTGTGTCTCTTTGGAGAGTGTACATGCCCTATAGCAAAAATCTCTCTTAGGAAAAAAAAAAGATCTCAGACATATTCTGTCATCATCTATCTAGTCACACAATATGTAGTGGAAATTGATACACTTACTAACTGTCAAAATTCCCATGTTAGTTTCTCAACTCTGGTCGTGAAGTCTACTGTGGTAGGAAGGTCCAAAGGGAAGCTCTTGGAATAGGCCCTTCGCTGCTTAGCTAAGAGAGTAAATCAAAGACAATACTACAGACCCTAAGGAACTGCAGAAATCAGTGCCACCACCCAAGCCTTGAAAGATGCCCGGGGTGGAATTCCTGTCACATTGCCATTTAACTTACCTATTTGGTGCAAAAGCCAAATGTATGTAATTATGGTACCCTCGACATTTGTTAAGAAGGTAGATCTCCAGTTAAGGGTTCTTACCATGATGAAAAGACTTGGAGGTGATTTGTTGCCCAGAAAAGGAAGAGGACACTACACTCCTGCTAAGGTGCTAATACAGTCACTGATACACAAGCAGGTTCAAGCATTCAACAAGAAGCCTGGGCCCCCTGGCTGACAAATGAATGAAGTGAGATTCTAGGGCTGCAGAGGTAATTTCGGTCTTCACATTTGCACTTGCCATGTCTCAGGCAGACTCCAGAGTAAGACATGCACTTCTGCTCTCTGAGTTATATTCCCCAAATGTAAAGCTTATGTCATTTGTTTTCTTCTTTGCATACCCATTGTTCTTTCTTCCTACTCCCTCCAAAGCTGTTTGGCATTTCTTTCAGCAATATTTACCCTGGGGGGGGCACCCTGTCGTGGTTAATGTTGTGCATTAGGACCTGCATCCCACATGGGCAAAATGCTTGGCATGTATGTGCCCCAAATCCTGAGAGGATGGAGAAAAGCAGGAAGAAGGATTTTAGTGTGACCATTCCCCCCAGTGGAGGGTGTTTCCCCCACCCCGTCTCTCTGGTGAGCGTGTGCACCTTCTGTCTATAAAAAGGCAGTTGTTAACACTATGGATTTAGGATAGAAGAAGCCTGTAAAAGAGGTAAGTTTGGCACTGTGGCCTCCATTCTTCTCTGGGACACTTGTCTTTTATAGACTTACCATTCAAAGTAGTCTCAGTTTCTCTTAAATTCTCTGTAATGCCTAAAAACAGACTGCAAAGGGACCCTTTGGATCCTCTGCAAGATGCAGACAACATCGCATCTACATAGGACAAAAGGAATCAAATGTTGAAACAGCCCAGGCTGCTCCCCCCTCTCCGAGGAGGTCTTCATGAGCGCCAGTGAGAAGACACAAAGAGGAGCCTGCCCAGCCTCCACACATCTGGATGGCTTCCCCAATCTGTTTGCATGAAGCTGCTGGCTAAGGACCAGTGTACCCTGGCTCTGCAGTCTCAGCATCATGGCACATCATGAGCCTTTCCCTGGGAGAGGTGTCGAGCTGCCCACTCTTGCAGCTTCAGCTTCAGCCACCCAGCTGATGAGTATTTGTCATGACCAAGGCACCCTGTCCCCTAGGCTGCTGAGGGACTGTGTGCTGTGGACGTGACACGCCTGGGCATTCTGGGAGCTAGAGCACTCATTGCAGGGGCACATCTGCCCAGACTCCATCCCTGTTTCTGTCCCCTGTTTCTTGTGGGTGTGTCCGATTTTGGCAGTCAAACTGCAAGTCTGAATTATGTCCTCTTCCGGGTCGTCCATGTCACCCTCCTGTCTGCCTGCTGCTTTGCTGGCTCTTTTGCCAGTTGATTCAGGTCAAAGTCATTTGTCAGGTGTTGAGCTCGATTAATCAGTGTAATTAGGAAATCAAATTTTCACCAAAGACCTCTACTCAGTCCCACTGTGGGCTCCTTGACCAGGTCAGCATTGTAATGGTGTCCACTGTAAGGGGTCTGCAGCAGATAACATGAGCATCTTGGCTGGGATGGTCTGCCTATTTCTCCCAGGGATGTGGTTAGGCACAATCTGTACCCACAAGCTGCCTTTTATGTAAACCAGATAGCATGCAGTATCATGTGGCCATTTCCTTTGTCACTATGGGTTCAAATCCCCAGAGGAGGATTAAAATTAAAATAAAAAAATTCTCGTCTCTCTTGTTTTTGAGTTCAACATTTAAAATCTTTATAAAAATAAATAAATTCTGATATTTTCCTTTACTTTATAATTGAAAAATGAAATCACTTAACATGAATACTTGATACATTTTTCTCTTTACATTTCTCTATGGTGAAACAAAACTGTACATATTTAGAGTGTGTTGAGACAGAAAGCAAGAAATCACCTTCCAGGAGGAATGGCTATGCCACAGTCTCTTGTCCTCTATTCTCCTTTCAGGATTTGGGGTATCCGCAAACATGTGCCCAGCGTGAGTTTCAGTCCACTGGGTCTGGGACTCAAACCGCAGTCGACTATGTAGGAGTCCAGTGATGTAACCATTATGCCATCTACTGGTCCCTAGATTTGCTAATCTTGACTTATACTTTGATGTCCTTGCTGAGCTGTCATTCTTCCATACCATACAGTAATAAGTTCTTATGAAGGAAGTTTGTGAAGCCACTTGCTTGGGAGGTTTTTAATAAGAAGAAAGGCTGAACAAACTTGCTTAGATAGCGTGAGTCGGGCTTTGGAATCAGCAGTAGGCTTATAATTTTACAACCCTTACCAGCACAAACCACAGTGTTGCTACAAACCACATAATGCTACCCTAGAAACAAAAAAATTTCTGTGGGTTGCAAGAACGCTCTTACAGTCTCATCTCAGGTTCAATTTTAGGTTCCCTTCACACGAGATGTGTCATGCACGTGTGGATATAGGCCTTACAAATGCTAACAATAGCAATAAATGTGTCCAGCCATTGGTGGCACCAGCAATAAGGCACTGTTGTGCAATGCTGGAGCCACATGGGAGGCCCGGGTTTGGATTCCTGGTGACCTGAACACACCAGGTGCACTCATGCACACTTGTGATCCTGGCCGACAGGGAGGCCGGAGAGGATCATGGCATGGAGAGATCCTGTCAGGAGTATTTCTCTCTTCCTCATGAAATAAATACATTTAAAAAAATTGTTATTACTGTGAATAAGTTTATATCTTCAGTTTGTTTATTATACACTGTATACACTGAAAACCATTCTATACCCTCAAAAATATATAATGATTATATATAAATCAGAAATTACAAAAAATTAAGTAATAAAAATGTGTAATTATAATGATTTAAACCAAATGTGTAATTATAATGATATAAACCAAAGCAAAAAATTACCCCAAAAAAGAACTTTTATTTCTCTTCTAACTGTTAAATATGACTAATAAGAAATCCTTATTAACATCCTTATTTCATTTGCAGAGAGATTTTTGAACTCTCAAAGACACTTGATGTAAATTGTTGTGGCTCAATTTTTGTTGAAAGAGTGGGGGAATAAAAGTGGGGGAATAAAAAATTCATTTCTGAATGAAGCTTTTGCACACACACCCGTATAAAAGAGAGGGAAAGATGTACAGTCTTGAAGAGCCTTTTATAGGTGGTCTTGGTGGCTAGAAAAGATCAAGGGCAGGGAACGTCTTGCAGACACAGATGCGTTGACATCGGACACTGCAGCATGAAGAGCTCCCGTGGTTCACCCAGGGAGCCATCTCCAGGTAATTCATCTCACTTCAGTTCATCTAATTCAGACACTGTCCAATGTTTTCCCATCAGAGCTGACATCCTACTCCACCGACTGGCCACCAGACAGCCTGGGCCAAGGCATTTCCTTCAGCAGTGCTAATTCCTGGGATCTTTACAGGAATCCTGACCCAGAAAGTCACCTCAATAGGTAAGAGGTTAAAAAAACACAAACAAACAGGGGAAACAAACAGAGATTAAAAAAAAAAAAATTCTTGAGCCCTGAGGAACTCAGAAAGAGTATTTGGAGCACAATTCACACTTGGGTCAGCCAGCTCTGTTCATGCTGATAAGTCAGTTTTGAGAAAAACAAATGAATTCATATCTGATAAACCAGCACATTGATAATACCAAATTCCTTTGGCTTTCTAAGGCTCTGTCCGGGAGGGGGGATAGATTAGTTCTTGCTGTGCAAAGGCCAAGAGAGGTAATATTTGCTGTAGATGCTACACAAAGGAATATTTTTCAGTTTAATCTGTTTCACAGGAATTGTACTTTGTAACTCTTCCAAAGAATTAAGACATGCTTTCAGGTCTCCCTACCTGTTGTTAGAACAGTAGTTGTTTAAAATCTGTATCAAGACTGTCCATTGTTTTAGTCATAAGTAAAAGCAGCTTACTTGGTCCCAGGAGAGATTTTATAGTTCTTATGTTTTTGAAGGGGTAAGTCTGCTGCTGTTCCTCTCACATAACATTTGTTCTCATCGGCGCATGCATACAAGGGTCTTCTAATAGTCATGGAAAATAAGCACTATGAAAAAGCTATGCATGCATTATTGTTTTATTTTGGTACCAAAATAAGTTCTTACTTGAGTGCCATTCTCCCCCAGATAGTTTTGAAGCTCCCTCATATATACGCATAGACACCTAAAAGACACTCTTTTTGTAATCATCTTCAGATAGCTGGCAGTCGAGTGACCCCTCCCCCCCCCAAAGAAAACCTGGGTACATACAATGAGACTGAGTCTGGATTCTAAATGGTAGTTCCCTAGGTTATAGAGCAACTTTAGATTTTTGCATCTAGACTTAGCACACCCTTACAGCTGACATTATTCTTAGCTATTTAGAAAGTAGAATATAAAGTAAAAAATGCACAGATAATCTAGTAAGCAGGGCATATACAAAGGAGAAAGGAGCCTGGGAGAGAAATCTCTGATTCTTTCTGGGCAATTTGAAGATTTGTTTCTATGAAAGATGATATTTTAATGGGATCTTATGAGATGGGTAGGGAAAAAATGCAAGTGAAAGTTCTTTTCCAAATATGAGGGGTCTTCAAACAGTTCATGGAAAAAGCACATTATGAAGAAATTATGCATAGATTTCAAAAAATGTTTGCACTCAAAATAAACTTGCACTTTAATTCTATTGTTCCCACAAACATTTTGAAGGCCCCTCCTACACCTAGCACAATATAGGTATGTTTATTCATTCAGCAGAAAAACACTATATAAGGGACCAGCAGATGGTGTAATGGTTATGTCACTGGACTTCCACGGAGTCGACCGTGGTTTGAGTCCTGGACTCGGTGGCTTGAAACTCATACCGGGCACATATGTGTGCATTCCCAAAATACTGAGAAGAGAATGGAGAAGGGATTGCAGTGTGGTCATACCCCCGGGGGTGTGATTTCTTGCTTTCTGTCTCTCTCTCTCTCTCTGTCTCTCTGGCAAGCACACGTGCTCTATAGCAAAAAAAAAAAAAAAAAAAAAAAAAAAAAAAAAAAAAAAAAAAAAAAAAAAAAAAACAAACTCTCTCAAATAAAAGAGAAAAGCTTTCTAAGCACTGGGATATGGCAGACAGTGAGATGGACTAAGTTGTTTTCAGCATAGGGCAGGATACGGTTATAGGAAGGCTGACCGAGGTGAACGGACAGTTGTAACACGGTCTGATCATTACTACAAAGGAGGAGAGAGGACAGGCAGGAAGGCTGCTTAGAGCAGAAGGACAAGGAAATGGGGCTCCCGTTCTGCCCGTGTCATCCCTTCCCCACTAAAAGGCAGATGAGTAAGTCTCCTGTTACTGTTTGCCCGGCGATAGGTGGGCTTCTTGGAATCTTTTAAAAGAATTGTTTAACATCATTCTGGTCAAAAACCCCAGAATCCTTCTGGGTTTTCTCTTAAGTCCAAATGAATGCATGTGTCTATTCTTTTTTTTTTTTTTTTCTTTTTTATTACCAGAGGATAATTACAGAGAAAGACAGAGAGAGAGAGAAACTTCAATTGGGTATAATCATGCTAGTCTCCTCTCTTCCATTTCTTCATCCATTCAGATTTTCAGGCACATGTGCACACGTGTTTTTCCAACCACTGTGATCAGCCATGTAAGATCTGGCTCCTTAAGCCACTAGTCCACGAGGCCAGCCCGATGGGTCTTTCTCAAAACATGGATTAGAAGCTGTTTTCCAGCACTGAGTACAGGCCCTGGCACTTCCCACTGCTCTCTGCGGCAAGTTCTAAGGCAGGTCTCAGCCCCAGAGAGCTCCCCCTGGTCTGTGTTAGGAGGTAGAGGGGGCCCATCTCTCATCTGCAGCTAGGGAACGTGGCCTAGGCTTCTCTGGGCCTCAGTTTCCCTAACTTCTAAAGAGGAGGTTCAGATGAGGTGAGCACTAAGGTCTTTTTCAACCCTCTTACATTCTGAATTTCCCTTTCTGTTCATTTGTTAGCAGACATGTCTTTGGAATCAATGGTGCTTTTGCATCATTAGAGGGCAGACTTCCCTTGGAATAGGAAATAAAGGAGAGTTTTGAGAAATTAAAATATTTGATATGAAGCCGTGGATTCCTCTCTTGGTGGTGAGGATCAGAGAGGGGTGGGATGGGGGAGGGCAGTGAAGGCGAGGAAGGGATTGTCTGGTTACTTGCAGCCAATGTCCCCTGTCAATCAGACTCTTAATCTAGAGCTTGAAGTTTATGGAATCAATTTGTGGAATCACAAGTAGCATTAATAAATGAAATAAAACAGGATGGCATAGAAAAGAGACTAGAATCCATATAGAAAGAAAAAATATTGATTTGTGAAATTTTATTTCATATATGTGTGTGGATTTGGTTATTGGTTATACCATAATAGATAATGTATTACTATTTCTAATTATGTGGAGGTCAAACATTTTGAGAAATATTGAACTAAGGGATCAAATGTAACTTTTAGGATTAAAAGATTTGTACACTATTATAGAACTGGGAGTTTAAATGTTTAAAATAATTTACAAACTAATTTGGAAATGGGAGTTTAAGGCCTGGTTATAGTACAGGCAGACACGGGCAGGTAAACAAGACAGTAGAGATGGAATAATCTTGAGGAAATAGAATGTATCCCATCTCATCACAGAGACTAACATCTCCTGCTTGGGAATTTCTAGCACATTTCTTCTCTTATAACTCCTTTCTGAAAAATGTTTTTCTTCATATCTTACAAACTGAATGTTGGCTTTGAAGTCAGATAGACCTGCCTTCAGATCCCAATTCTACCATTCTCTAGATTTTTTAAAAGAATTATTTTATTTAACTTTATTGATTTATTTTAATTTGATCAGAGAGGGACACAGAGAGAGAGCAAGAGAGGGAGAGAGGGAAAGCGAGAAAGCAAACCACCAGGTCTGGGACTTGAACCACTATCAGCCATGAGGGGTATCCAGGGCCCTTAACCACCATGCAACCTGCCGGCCCCCATTCTCTAGGTGTTTAACTTTAGGAAGGTTACTTGGCTTCTTTCTGCCCAATTGCTTTATGTTTAGGAAAATCAGGGCCAGCCAATGGTGTAGAGATTAAGGAGGCTAGATCCTACATGGCCAGCCTCACAGTTCAAGTCTCAGACCTGGAGACCTGAAAAACACGCCAGGCATGTGTATGTGTGTGCCCAAAGTCCTAAAAGGAGAGAGATGAAAGAGAAGTAATTGTAGTGTGACCATTTCCCATGGGAGGGGGGACATTTCTCACTTTCTCTCTCTCTTTTTGTCTCTCTGTCTCTCTCTTTTTGTCTCCAGCAAGTACACATACCCTCTGGAGAAAAAAATAAAAAATAAAAAAAATGAAAGATTAGGTTAATCATACATTACACACAGAGTTGTTTTGATAACCAAATTAGCTAATGTATATGTATGTTTAGCCTAGTCTCAGCACATAAGTTCTTGATAAATGATAGTTCTCATGGCTGAATGAAAATAAACAGTTTTCCCTCTTTCTCACTTAGGAAATAGAAGGACAGAGCAAGACTGTGATGGCTGATAAAACCATGCTGAGATCATCTCTGAGCAAGTTGCAGCTTTGTCCTCACCTGTCCCTGAGAAACGATTAGGTGAGAATAATAAATTAGTACAGATAGCAATAAAAGTTGATCTCAGCTCATATTCATCTACTTTGAAGTGCCTCTTCAGTCTGGCTAAGAGTTGTCTCATTCCCCAGCTCTTTTCCAGTTGCATAATAAAAGAAAACCATGCCTCCATTGGGAGTAAGTGCACTGTTGTCGTGGGACAGCTCACGGCCCTGAGTGGGATCCTGCTTCTCACCACTGCTTTCGGTTATGATCATGAAGAATAGCATCAAATGTCATGTTCGCATGCAGGGGCTCTTAGCGTGCCCTATGCCAGAGGAATATCATACAGGTTATGCAGTTGTTTTTAAAATGAGCATCTAAAAGTCTTATTGTTTTGAATATCTCCAGTTGGAAGTGATGAATTTCACGAAATATGGACCTCTCTTTACTTGAAGGTTATCTCGAGCCTTCTGTTATGCTTAACAGATTTCAAAGAACCCAGACCTGGAACTTTGCAGAGATGGAGCTGATGGGGCATCAGCAGATGGAGTAATGGTTATATCACTGGACTTCCACATGGTCAATTGTGGTTCAAGTCCTGGACCTGGCGGCTTAAAACTCACACCAGACGTGTGTGTGTGTGTGCCCGAGATCCCAAGAGGAGAATGGAGGAGAAGGGATTGTGGTGTGGCCATCCTCCATGTGGGATAATTGCTTGCTTTCTATCTCTCTGTCTCTCTGGCTAGTACACACACCCTATAGCAAAAATCTCTCTCTAATAATAAAAAGAGATGGAGCTGACAGAACACAAATTTCCATGTGATGGTAGAGAGGGTGATGGTTTGCTTAAAACACATATAACAGGTTATTTAATTTTGAGTTGTTAGACAAGTCTTTATAACTCACCTAACACAAACCCTAGCACAAATCTTTTATTTTACAGGTGACATTAATGCTCAGAGATGTTAGATGATCTGACCCATTCTGCCCTGAGGTTAGTGTATGGCTCAGGACTGGAATTCAGACATCCTGTCTCCAAGTCCAGTACAGTCTGCTGTAGTCTAGATGCTCAACAATGCGAATGAAATAAAGGCAGTCTTTAGAGTTCAAGGTCATGGCAGGAGTGTTTGGAGTGGCCTGCACAAAACATTGCCAGCCTGTTCTCACTCAGCCTGGCCATAAGACAGACTTTCCAGGGGAGGCAGGAAACTGGGCTCTCTGCCATTCCACATCCTATATTTCTCATGAAAGTGTAAAAAATAACCAATTCCCTTTAACTATATAGCTTGAAAGCTCCCTACATGCTTATAACCTTTAACTCAATGATTCCACTCCTAGAAACTAACCAGATAAAAAAGAATATCAATAAGGGAAAAGATTTAGTTGTGAGAATGGCACGGCATTTTTTTTTTTATAACAAAGATCCTGCACCCAAAAGAATTGTTCAAATAAACTCTGATATATTTATATCATGATTTATTTTATTTTACAGCCATAAAAATGGTGCTGTAAGAAAATAACATCTAATCACCTAGGGAAATGTTCTTGATAGATTGCTCAGGAAGAGCACCTTACCAAACAACATGTGCAGAAAGATTCTAATTTTGTAACGAAAATCTATATTTGTGCCTGTATTTGTTTAAACGAAGGACTCTGATGAAATATTCCCATGTATCAAGGGTGGGTGGTAACGTGACTGGCCATTAATATTTTGGCCTGTTGGTTTTGTTATAGTTTCCACAATTTTGAACGTGGACATCGTTATTTTCATAATGAGAGTCACATGTTAAAGTTAGAGTCTTAGGCCAGCCTCACAGCACAGCGGTTAAGCTCTGTGGGCAGAGAACTGGATCTCACATGGTCTGGCCCTGGCAGCTTGAAAGTCAGACTTGGCACGTGTGTGTGTGGCCAAAATAGGATGAAAAATGGAGGGAAAGGATTCTATGTGATCACAGTTCGCTGGGGGATGCCTTTTCTCTCTCTCTCTCTTTGGTAAGTGCATGTGCCCTCTGACAATACAAAACAATAATAAATAAAAATTATAAAATTTTCAATTATAATAATTTCTTCCCTTGATATGGTGCTGGAGTGGTGCCAACAGGCTGAAGACATGGGACGTGGAGTGGGACTGCTGCTCTGGGGGTGACAGTGGTGGGACAGGGGAGACACATGGCCTGAGGATATACTACATGCAATTTCCAGTTCTTTGAGTCTATTGTAAGCATGATCAAACACAAGATTTTTGGTTTTTATTTGAGCGATTTATGCACTGCTTTAACGTTAAGGGTCTTGAACTTTTTAGATCCAGTCCAGTTAGGCAGGAAAAAAAGCCCATGACCTAACCAATCCAACCAGTCTGACTTTCCATGAAGAACACAAACCGCTTGGTCACATAAAATTGGAGAAGAATAAAAGAGAACACATTGCAGTAAGCTGATGAACTATACACTGCATTACTTATTTACTTTATCCAACAGCATGTTTCCACAATTTTGAACATGGATGTCATTATTTTTTTAATTTTTTATTTTTTGGAGAGGTTTTTGCTATAGGGCACAAGCACTCGCCAGAAAGACAGAGAGAGACAGAGAGACAGAAAGCGAGAAATCACCCCCCAGGGGGGATGGCCATGCCGCAATCCCTTCTCCTCCATTCTCCTCTCGGGATCTTGAGCATGCACACACACGTGCCTGGCTTGAGTTTAAGCCACCGGGCCCAGGATTCAAACCGCAGTCAACTACATGGAAGTCCAGTGACATAGCCATTATGCCAACTGCTGGTCCTGATATCATTATTTTTATAATGAGAATCAAATGTTAAATTTAGAGTTATTAAAGTTATATTTCTAGTTAGGTTGTCTTCTCATGGAAATCTACCACTAAACCCCATAATATCTACATATTCATCTCGGATCCCTGCAATGGCTTCAATGGGACAGGGATAGCACCTGTCTCCTCAGGGTATCACCATTCAAACACAAGTGAGAGCTTATATCTACTCCAATGTAAGCATGTGGGTGATTCATGTTTGAACCACCGCACACACATTGCTTCCTTTAGGGATTGGGAAATTACAGACCCCAAATTGACTTCATGAAACAGTGCATGACCACACACACACACGATGGCGCCTATCTCATAAACTGCATTGGAACCATTTGGTAGCAATAAAGCTAGCCCAAGGGTGATTTATCATTCAAGAGCAGGCATGATCATCACCAGAGCTCTGTTCAAACGAGACAACAGTGACGAGGCCCTAATCTGAAAGGCACTAGCTCAGAAGTTACAGAACTCCAAATACCACTCTGTGCATCTGTGGGCAGGAGCTGGGCAGTGCTGCCCTGATGCTCAACTTCTTGGGATTAGGATCCTCAGAAAACCCCAAGACAAGGCCGCTCCTGTTGTATGGACAGGAAGTTTGTACAACTTGTGAAGCTTTCCTTAGCGGGTTCTCCCTGAGTGGCCCTGTGTGAAGAGTATGGCTTGTGCTATCATCTGGCTGTAAGTGTTTTAGGGAAGGATTCTGCTTTTACAATCCATGTTTTGGGGGCCAGCAGATGGGGTAATGATTACGGCGCTCGACTCCCATGTAGACGACCATGGTTTAAGTCCTGGATTCAGTGACTTGAAACTCATGCTGGGTGCATGTGCATGCATGCCTAAGATCCCAAGAGGAGACTGGAGGAGAAGGTATTACAGTATGACCACCTCCCCTATGGGGTGATTTCTTGTTTCCTGTCTCTCTGTCCCTCCAGCAACCGCATGCACCCTATAGCAAAAATCTTTCTCTCTCAAAAATAAATAGATAGATAAATAAATAAAATTAAACAAACAAACAATTCATGTCTGAAGACCATCAATGTCCCAGGCTACATCACTGTGAGTTCAGAAGATTCTTATTTTTTAAGAATTATTCATTCCATTTTACTATTATTACCATTTTAAATTTTCTATAGGCACATGTGCTCACCAGATACACGCACACACACACACACACACACACACAGAGAAAGAAAGTGAGAAAGCAAGTCACCAGGTCTAAGACTCGAACTGCAGTCAGCAACGTGGGAGTACAGTGCCTCAACTCCCCCACCACCTGCTGGCCCTGATTCCTTTTGATTTTTTAAAAAATATTTATTTTCATACTATTGAGGTTTCCTGAATTTTATTTCTTCTGAGTTGGGGGGAAGAAATAGAACCCCCTAACAGGGTCCTGGTGTCAGGATCTGTGGGAGGCTGCGCACCAGCGAGTCTGCCGAGGCCACTTTTTTTTTTTGGAGAGGGTTTTTTTTTTTTTTTTTTTTTTTCTCTTAGGGCCGTCACCTCTCGCA
>NW_006159506.1:1873503-1889331 GCF_000334495.1 Tupaia belangeri chinensis | reverse complement strand
CAATTGGCTCCCCTTCAAAAACCTCACCTTCAAAACCATACTCTGATTGGCCACTTCCCATAGCAAATCGGTGAGCTTAGAATCCCTCAGATTTGCATATCCAGCACCTCATGATTGGTCCACAAAGCAACCAATCATAACCCACCTTTTACTATCCTTCATTCAACCAATCACGGCCCACCAACATGTATATAACCACAATCCCTGGCCCACAATCTCCAGACGGCCCTGAAGAGTTGTGATACCACGTCATCTCCGGACGACCCTGAAGAGTTGTAACACTGTGTCTTCTCTGTGCTGCCCACAATAAACGGACAACCCTGAAGAGGTGTAACACTGCGTCGTCGTCTCCGCGCTTTGACAGTGCACCGCTCCTCCCATCTCTCACTCCTTCCCTCAGGAAACCTGTTCGACTGTCCCGCGGTTCCGGACAAGGATCCACCCCGGTTTCCAGCCAGACTCACATCACAGACATGTATGTGCCTTGAATACTCAGGGAGGTTTATGGACTTGAACTTGGAACCATTCATGAGAGTCAGCCTCACCGAACATCGCCTTTCACCACCATGCTGCCGTCTGGCCCCTCGTTCCGAGGATTCTTGATGGATGTGAACTGAGAAAACGAGGAAGGGCCTGATTCCATGGGGCGCCCAGCACTGTGAATGTCGGCCACAGGGTCCGAGTGCAGAGGAGGAAGGCTGCTTGGAAGGAGGCAAAACTGCAGGAAGTGCTTCTATGTTTCTTTCTGCACTCCCCCTCTGCCTCTCTCCCCCTCCCTGCTCCAAGTCTGAGCAGGGACAGGAATAGAAGGTAAGTTGTGGAGAACATCCCATTCCAGTACGTTTGTTATTCTCATGATGGTGATTTTTCATTTCCTTGTTTCTTTATGAGCTATCTTTACTCTCTGAGGAATAACTTTCCTTTTCAGTTCCTGCCATCCATATTCCACAGAAGTGAAGGGGGAGTTTGAGGGTTTCAAAACAAAGACAAGTTGCGGGAACCAGCAGTTAGCGTAATGGCTATGTCGCTGGACTCCCACGTAGTCGACCGCGGTTCGTGTCCCAGACCGGGTGGCTTAAAACTCACGCCGGGCGCGTGTGCGTGCGTGCCCAAGATCCCGAGAGGAGAATGGAGGAGAAGGAATTGCGGCGTGACCATCCCCCCTGGGGGGTGATTTCTCGCTTTCTGTCTCTATGTCTCTCTCTGTCTGTCTGGCGAGCACACGTGCCCTATAGTGAAAATCTCTCCAAAAAAAAAAAAAACAAACAAAAAAACAAAAAAAAAACAAAGACAAGTTGGGAACCAGCAGTTAATGTAATGGCTATGTCGCTGGACTCCCATGTAGTCGACCGCGGTTCGCGTCCCGGACCCGGTGGCTGAGAACTCACGCTGGGCACATGTGCGTGCGTGCCCAAGATCCCGAGAGGAGAATGAAGGAGAAGGGATTGCGGTGTGGCCATCCCCCCTGGGGGGTGATTTCTCGCTTTCTGTCTCTATGTCTCTCTCCGTCTGGCGAGCGGAGATTCCTCACTAGGCCCAAGGACAAAAACGGAGGAACTCTGAGCCCTAGACAGGCCCCATGATGCTCGAGTCTTGGAAGTAGCATTGAAGAATTAACTGGGGTTATGTAACGGGGTGGAGGAAGGGTATGAATTCTAACATCTGAAAAGACTTTGTGTAGACCCCTCCCTTCGAACATAGCTTGGCTTGTCAGCTGTCATTTGGGTTTGACAATTCACCGCCTCCCTGCAGAGAAAGAGAATGAAGCCAGCCGTGGCCGCAGCCTGGACATCATGACCACACGGGCACCAGGAGGACAGTCAGTTAGGGTCAGGGTAGGCATCGGCCGTGTGGTTGCAGCGCCAGGCTCCGAGGCTCATTAGGGTTGGCAGACTGGAGGGCGCCGTGATCGCCCCTGCCCTCTGCAGCTCCCCCAAATTGCTGAAACCGCCCCACCAGGCTGAGTCACCCTCAGACGCGTAGGAGGTTTGCCTTCTGACACCCTCCCTCCTTCTGCCTTTCCTGCCCTGTGCCATCTCTGCACTTTTCAACTCTTTTGCTACCCAAACTTGTTCTCAGAAAAGGTGCTGCTCCTGCTAGGTTGAATGGTGGAGCCGTGGTAAAATGTGAGGCTCGGCAAGGGTTTCAAAACAAAGACAAGTTGTTGGCACCTCCTTAATAGCCTCCGTCTTTGGAAACCAGTGATGATGAGGAGATTCCTCACTAGGCCCAAGGACAAAAATGGAGGAACTCTGAGCCCTAGACAGGCCCCGCGAGGCTGACCCATGTAGGAGGGTTCTAGATCCCTCCCTGAGTCCGCCAGGCATGTGCGCACCCAGGATCTGGGGCTGGCTACGGCTGGGGGTGGATCACTGTATCAAGACCTGACCCTGTTGGGGGTGCTGTTTTCTGTTTCCTTCACTTATGGAAGAAATAAATGGAATTAATACACTATTTTTTTTTTAATAAAAAGAGAGAAAAGGTGCTGATCTTCACTGGATATTTGAGTATAGATTTAGGCTGAGCCCTTCTTTCTGGTTGGAATGATCATTTTTATACTTTCCTAAAATGTCATATTCCCTGGGAAAGTCAATACTTTGAGGGTCAGAGGGGTTTCCCAGATTCCCTGAAATCGGGGATGGCTCCTTCCTTGGATAAGGTGAGTCCAGGGGGAATTGCTGAAAGGTGTAAATTCAAACCAGAATCTTTCAGTTGCACCTCCTGGTGGACATTGAGCTTCCAACCAGGAACTCTGTTTTTCAGGGCAGAAGCCGGGCCAAAGCAGAGGGCCTTCTGCTCATGCTGTGGCTTAGGCTTTCCTGGCTCCAGGGAGGGATCTGAGCGAGCTGCCTAAGTGAGTGAGAGCCTTCAGTTTTCTTCATCTATTAAAATGAGTATAATCTACGAGTAGTGCCATCTGATAAGAGAGTCAAATGTGACAATGTGTGAAAAAATACTTCTTTTTTTTTTTTTTTTTTTTGAGAAATGGGGAAAAAAACTTTTTTTTTTTTTTTTTTTTTTTTTTTTGAGAGGTTTTCGCTAAAGGGTGCGTGCACTTGCCAGACAGAGAGAGACAGAGAGACAGAAAGCGAGAAATCACCCCCCAGGGGGGATGGCCACGCCGCAATCCCTTCTTCTCCATTCTCCTCTCGGGTTGTTGGGCACTCACGCACACATGCCTGGCGTGAGTTTTAAGCCACCGGGTCCGGGACGCGAACCACGGTCGACTACATGGGAGTCCAGCGACATAGCCACTACGCTAACTGCTAGTCCCTGAAAGAATACTTCTAAGAGTGTTGGACACACAGAATTCACTGTTGGGCCTAGTGACTGCTATCTTTGAGGCTTAAAGGATAAAGAACTGGGATGTGACTTTGGGATGGTGCTACTGGAGACAGCTTTTTGTTTTTGTTTTAAACAGAAAGGATAAAATGATGTAGCATACTCCCTTTTCTCACGTTGGGCATTTGGGGAACCACGGGGTACAAATTTCGCTCTAGAAACTCCTTTGGCCATACCAGGAGATGGCATGGAGATTAAGGTGTCTGCATCCTACATGGCTGACTACACAGTTCAAGTCCTGGACTTGGCAACTTGAAAAAATGCTGGCTTGGGTGCACATGTGCCCAAAATCCCAAGAGGAGAATGGAGGAGAAGAGATTGCGGCATAGCCATCCCTCTGGGGCAATGCTTTCTTCCTTTCTCTCTCTCTCTGTTTCTGCCAAGAGCACATGCCCTGTCACATTAAAATAAAACAATAAAAGTAAAGAAACCTTTTTGGTTTCGAGATGGTTCTCCTGTCCAGCCTAGCAAATGCAGACGCAGTTGCATTCAATATGCCGGCTTGGCTGGCCATGCACCTCTATATATTAACTTTGTTTTGACTTTGCTTCATACCATGTTAACCACTGTCCCGGACCAGGAGCCAAATTCTCTCTTAATACACAATATTTAGAAGGAATGAAAGAAAAGAAAGGAAGGAAAGAAGGAAGGAATGAAGGGAGTGAGGGAGGAAGAAATGGAGGAAGGAGAAAGGAAAAGAGGAAGAAAAAAGGAAGGGGAAAAGTTTGAGGACATGTTAATCTGCTATTATGAAATTTTTCCACAAATCCTAATAAACCAGTGTATGTTTTAGCCACGGTTGTGCTGGCTAAGGAGTTTCCTAGCACAGATGACATTTCGCTATTGCAATTTTATGCTTGTCTGTTTGTCTATCCTGCTGGACCCAGCTTCCTGAGGTCTCCAATGTCCTCTTTGTATTTTCAGAAGCCAGCACAGGAAGTCTGACAAGGATGTCTGAAGCTTTCATGAGGTACTTATTTAAAATTTGGTTGCATTGTATGTCCCTACTTAACATATAATGAATGTCCCCTCTCTATAGTGGAAACGGAAAGATTGGAGGGCATAGAAGCATGGAGAACAGTTGTGGATACTGAAAACAGTGTGAAAAGAGGGTGGGAGGTGGGGGGACGTGAGAAAAAGGGAAACAAGGAAAAAAATAGAGAGACAAGACGTTTAAGGGACACAGAAATGGAGGATTGTCTGGTGATGATAACGTGTATGCTAATATCATGAGCTGGACTGGTGTGTAGTATATTTATGTAGGAGAAATTCATTTTATAAGCTGTGGTGATGTACAATGATTGCATGTGGAAAATAAATGAAAAAGGTAAACTTTGGTTCCAGAGAACAGTCAGGAAAAGCTTAGTAATACCCTCTCTTTTGGGAATGTCAACTTCTTCTGCTACGATACCTTTGCACTCCTTTGATCTGCAGTTCTCAGAAGGGTGCTGATGGCTGCCTGGGAGCCGAGATGTGGGTGGGGAAGGACCAAGTGTCTGCTCCATCTAGTTCCAGGAGCCCCAGATGTCTCTCAGTCCTCCCTCTGTGGCCTAAAGTGGATGAAGAAAAGCAAACAGCCCCACTGACCAACAAGGTCCTGGTGGGCCCTTTTCCCACCTACTAGTGATGTGGGATTAGCCAGGATTAGAATCACAATTTGGGGCCCAGCTGCTTTGATACAGGCAGTGGTGTGCTGATCTGTAGAGCTGGAGGCCATATGGCCAACCCCTGGTCCAGATCCTGAGTTGTCTGGAAGCAGTGCCAAGTGCACACACCCAGGTTCCTGATGAGGAGGAAGGTGGGGCCAGAGAATCACAAGATAGCAAGGCCCTGTCAGGGGTACCTGTGTGGCTTCTCTCCCTCTCTTTCTCTCTCAGTAAAATAAATAAACAAAAAAAGTATGCAGTCAGGATTTGGGACAAGGTTATTTTTATGTTTACTCCAGTGGCTAACTATTGACAGATATGACAATACCTGGAAACAATGCCTGGGATGGGGACTGTCGTATCTCAAAGGAGTCAGCCAGTCTTTCACGTTCTGTCCCATTCTGGCCTGTCCCATTCCATCTGTAGCTAGTCATCTCTTTAATGCCCAGAGAGCAACCACATGCTCTCACTAGCGATGAAAGGACAGAAATGTGCACCTGAAGAGAAAAGAAATCTCCCAAGGCTCTGGTCAGAGTTGGTTTGAATCACCTGAACAGAACGCTGCCCTTGTGCTGTTTAATTTTCTCTCAACCTTTTGGGTTCAGATGATCCTGGGCTCTACAAGATGTGGGGGGAAGAAAGCTGCATGGAATTCATAAGGCAAGAGATTTGAGAGGGTGCAGAGAAGGAAGGTGGGAGATTGAGTCTAAGGATGGTGAACGCCAAGAGTTGAAATGCTGCTTTAGTAAATACATGAAAACTTGGTACATGTCCTATCAGAAACTTTGTCCTTTTTTCCTCAACTCTGCCTTTCGGGGATAGAGAAAAAACGCCCCATTAACATGGGAAGGGGTCCCCATGTGCCACTCTCCCTCCTGCACACCCCTCACCCCAGATCCCAGTGGAAATATGTTACCTGCTCTTGCCACACCTTATTGAAGTCAGCCCTGTTTCCTGACAATGATTGCATGTGGAAAATAAATGAAAAAGGTAAACTTTGGTTCCAGAGAACAGTCAGGAAAAGCTTAGTAATACCCTCTCTTTTGGGAATGTCAACTTCTTCTGCTACGATACCTTTGCACTCCTTTGATCTGCAGTTCTCAGAAGGGTGCTGATGGCTGCCTGGGAGCCGAGATGTGGGTGGGGAAGGACCAAGTGTCTGCTCCATCTAGTTCCAGGAGCCCCAGATGTCTCTCAGTCCTCCCTCTGTGGCCTAAAGTGGATGAAGAAAAGCAAACAGCCCCACTGACCAACAAGGTCCTGGTGGGCCCTTTTCCCACCTACTAGTGATGTGGGATTAGCCAGGATTAGAATCACAATTTGGGGCCCAGCTGCTTTGATACAGGCAGTGGTGTGCTGATCTGTAGAGCTGGAGGCCATATGGCCAACCCCTGGTCCAGATCCTGAGTTGTCTGGAAGCAGTGCCAAGTGCACACACCCAGGTTCCTGATGAGGAGGAAGGTGGGGCCAGAGAATCACAAGATAGCAAGGCCCTGTCAGGGGTACCTGTGTGGCTTCTCTCCCTCTCTTTCTCTCTCAGTAAAATAAATAAACAAAAAAAGTATGCAGTCAGGATTTGGGACAAGGTTATTTTTATGTTTACTCCAGTGGCTAACTATTGACAGATATGACAATACCTGGAAACAATGCCTGGGATGGGGACTGTCGTATCTCAAAGGAGTCAGCCAGTCTTTCACGTTCTGTCCCATTCTGGCCTGTCCCATTCCATCTGTAGCTAGTCATCTCTTTAATGCCCAGAGAGCAACCACATGCTCTCACTAGCGATGAAAGGACAGAAATGTGCACCTGAAGAGAAAAGAAATCTCCCAAGGCTCTGGTCAGAGTTGGTTTGAATCACCTGAACAGAACGCTGCCCTTGTGCTGTTTAATTTTCTCTCAACCTTTTGGGTTCAGATGATCCTGGGCTCTACAAGATGTGGGGGGAAGAAAGCTGCATGGAATTCATAAGGCAAGAGATTTGAGAGGGTGCAGAGAAGGAAGGTGGGAGATTGAGTCTAAGGATGGTGAACGCCAAGAGTTGAAATGCTGCTTTAGTAAATACATGAAAACTTGGTACATGTCCTATCAGAAACTTTGTCCTTTTTTCCTCAACTCTGCCTTTCGGGGATAGAGAAAAAACGCCCCATTAACATGGGAAGGGGTCCCCATGTGCCACTCTCCCTCCTGCACACCCCTCACCCCAGATCCCAGTGGAAATATGTTACCTGCTCTTGCCACACCTTATTGAAGTCAGCCCTGTTTCCTGACATGACAGCGTCAGATCCCTCAAACATGGAACCAGTTTACTCACCTTCATCCCTTCAGAGCCCTGTCCCAGGATGTTGAAGAAATATTGTTGAAATTTCCTCTGATGAAACACAGTGCAAAGGGGCCAGCCAGGTGGCATGGTGGTTAAGGCAACTGGGTTCCACATGGCTGACTGACGGTTCAAGTCTCTGACTTGGCAGCTTGAAAAACACACCAGACACAAGCATTTGTGAGTGCCAAATCCCAAGAGCACAGAGGAGAAGGGATTGTGGCATGGCCATCCCAACTCAGGGGTGCTTTCTCACCTTCTCTCTCTCTCTCTGTTCTTCTCCCTCTCTCCAGTGAATACACATACTCTCTCTTCAGTGAATACAAAGAACAAACAAAAAAAAATCCAGAAGTGTCCCCCCAAAAAGTGAAAAAATATTTCTATTTGCCAAATTGCTTTTAAATCCATGAACTGGAAGCCCTCTATCACGTTTTTACCTCTGTAATCCTGTGAGTGAGGAGAGTGTCAGTCTTCAATGTAGATAGAGCAGAGCAGACCGAGTGCAAGGATCTAGTGAAGTAAGGGACAACATCTCTTGCCAGGTTGAGTTGGTTGGCAAGTCCATACGTCCCGAGTATCTCCAGCAGGTGCACGTGGCACAGAAAGTTCATGTGATCAATGAACGCCAAGGAAAGCCAATCTTTAATGGCATCAGAGCAAAACGGAAGATATTTTTGCTAGCACAGAGCTTTTAAAACCAACATTCATCCTGATTTGAGAGTTCTTTTTCCTCCCCAGGTTCCATTCTTCCTCTTTCAGATTTCCTGATGAGTTGTCATAAAATATTTAGGGGTAGGACTGGGGCCAGCAGATGGCATGGTAGTCACCTGCGCTTCAAGTCCTGGACCTGGTGGCTTGCTTTTTCACTTTGCTTCTCTCTCTCTCTCTCTTTGTTCAGTGTGCATTCTCTGTAGAAAATTAAAAATAATAGTAAATAAAATTAAATAATAAAATAATTAAAAAAAAATAGTTACGGGTAGAACAAATATTCCTGCGAAGCTAATTGTTAGCCTTGATAATAATAGCAATGACAAAACCTCCCAGGACGACTCATTGTCTTTAATACTCACATCTAAAGTAGCTCTTATTTCAAATGGTCTTAAATGAAGGAAGGAAGTGAGATGGGTCACACTCCGGATAATATCTTCATTGCCGTCTCTACCTCTCCATCCCGACGCCAACACCTCTGCCTCGTCTTCCTGCTGGGCCCCTCACATTGGGCACGCCTGGACTCGTCTTCCCAATGCTATTTGGCGGTCTCTGTTCCACTTGGAATGGCATACAAATTGATTGCTGGTGGGACCACTCTCCATTGTTAGGGAGACAATAAGAGGATGTCTGATAAGCATCTTACGACAGACGTTTCTACTGGCTGAAGCACATTGGCGACACGATTTTCCAAATTTGCATTCTACCTGCGGCTCCATGGAGCTAACCAAGACTCCTTGCCAAGAGAAGACCATTGTTCCTTCATTTCTAGAGATGGCAAGCACTTACCGGATTGTTGTGGAGATTGTCTTAAAGTTGGCTCATTCTCACACTACTCACTGGCAGCTATAAATCTCTGGTTGTTCAAAGGACTTTTCAACTTTTCCAGTGTTTCAGGAAGACCTATGGTTGACAAGCGCAGAAGCAGGTACAATAGAGCCTGTGTTTTCAAGGAGTAGATTTAATGAAATGCATAAAAAATCTGGGTTCTTTTTTAAAAGGTAGATTGGAAATGGTGCTTTGCTTTATAGAAGAGTCATATATGGAAGACAGAAAATTTTCTGGCAGTTTTTTCTTAAGAAAGCAGACCAGGTGCTTTGCACAGTAAGGCCTACCTTTTTTTTTTTTTTTTTTTGGAGAGATTTTCACTGTAGGGCGCGTGTGCTCGCCAGACAGACAGAGAGAGACATAGAGACAGAAAGCGAGAAATCACCCCCCAGGGGGGATGGTCATGCCGCAATCCCTACTCCTCCATTCTCCTCTCGGGATCTTGGGCACACACGCACACGTGCCCGGCGTGAGTTTTAAGCCACTGGGTCCGGGACACGAACCGCGGTCAACTACGTGGGAGTCCAGCGACATAGCCATTACGCTAACTGCTGGTTCCCTGGCAGTTTTTATAACAGTTATTTTTCTTTTACTAAAGATTTTTAACAGAGACTTGTTGCCCATTTTCAAGAACATTCTTGAAGGACATTTTTAGGTGGGTTGGAAACTACACTAGAGGTTTTTTTTTTTTTTTTTTTTTTTTTAATGCCAACTCTAAGATTCAGTATTTTTAAAAAGAATTCTTTATTTAGTTTAATTTTATTTGTTATTATTATTTATTACTATTATTATTTTTTAATTTGACCACAGAGAGAGAGAGAGAGAAAGTGAGAAAGTAAGCCACCAGGTCTGGGACTTGAACTGTAGTCAGCCATGTGGGAGTATACCTCAACTACTACACCACCTGCTGGCCTCAAGATCCAAGTTTTCTATGACCCCTTTAAACGTGAGCATCCTCTATATAGTTACCATATAATTAAATGAAAGAAACTTTAACATATATGCCAATCCTTAGAGATATCTGTTGACTGAAACAAGATTCTAGTTTACTAACCTCTGGTCAACTTGATAATTCTGTGTGTGCCTGTGCGTGCAATATATCACTATAAGGCATTATGCGAAGCATTTCTAAAGTTTATTTTTTTATTCCATGAGAGAGGGAGACAGAGAGAGAGTACATGTACCCCAGGCTCCCCCTACAGGATCTTCACTCCTCCAACCCCCAGTCTCAGGTAACCAGGATCACATGCACACACATGTACTTGGCATGCAGAAGGAGATCTTAGGACAAGAACTCCAGACCTTTCCATATGGCCCCAAAATTACAGCGTGTTGAACTGGCATTGCACCACCGCAGCTGGCCTGCATTATACTATGCAGAGGGGAGAGACCCTCCATTGGGATCTCAGTGCTGCAATCCATCCCCAGCATTAGCCGGCCTTGAGTCACAGCCATGCGCATGCCCAGTGTACTCAGTGAGGCCTCTAGACAGATCCCAGGACCCCACCATGTGGGTCCTCCCCCAGAACCTCACATTTACTGTGCTGTGTCACCATCTGGCCCCTAACACTGAACATTCAGAGTACCAAGAAGCTAAAGACACCCCACACTTGAAATAGCGATTGAAAAGACAAGTCATCGGTAGCTAGAAAATAACCTTTGAAGTACCAAATGATGGCTCAATAGTCTCGGTAGGTAATTCAGTGTTTCAGATTGAAGAGACCATTCCAGGCCAGGACACTGAACAGGGTCCATTAGAGAAGCTGGATGTCAACTGTCGTCTTTGAAGACATTTTTCACCTGTGTGTTCCCATTGCTTGTTTAAGTGTGTATATTTGGTAAATCCGAACTAAGTCTTGAATTTCTTTTGTGGCTTCTCACATCTCTTGGAAGATCACCAAAAGTAAGCAAGAAGACAGAGAATAACTCAGAAGTAGGTTTTCAGGACAACTGAGATTTCAGAAGGTAAATGGGACTGGGAGAAGTTGTTATTCATTGACTACCCGTATCATTAAGAATCTTGGTAATTAGCTAGCATCTTGATTTTATAAATTCAGTGTAACCTTAAGTGTTTTTAATATAATAGTAACCAAAATGAGAAGAAACACCAGGAGACTCTGAAACTCCCGGTCAGAATCATCTTTACAACATTTTTAAACGGTCAAGAATAGCTAGTGTGGTTCCTTCTAATAGAACGTGAATGGTAAGGAAGAATTTCAGAGATTGGATTGAATTTCTGCATTTTGTAACATTTGCTTAACACAAAGTTCTTCCATTTTCTGTTCACCATATGTGGCATATTTTCTGTTAGCGTAAAATTCCAGTGACCCTTAAACCATCCAGATTCTGTGACATAATATGATTCCAACTCTGTTAAAATTAAATAGATGAACAAAATTCCATTTAGGCGCTTCCTTTGAAAGTAAAACAGCTTTTTGAGGCCACTTATATACATTTTGAGTAGAAAAATTATCTTTCTTGCAAATATTTCAATAATATAAACTATCATTTAGAAACCAGATACTCATTACAAATGGGTTTCACAATGGAATAATGCTTTTCGCTTGACCTGTTCATTATTGTAAACATGTTATAAGAATTGATAAGATGTGCTTCTCACTTATTTCAGTTGTTCTCTATGTGCGCGTAGGAAAAAACATCATATATGCAGGGTTTGGTACTATCCGTGGTTTTAGGCACTCGCTGGGAATCTTACATGTGTCCTCCATCCGCAAAGGGGGACTGTCGGGACCAGCAGTTAGCGTAATGGCTATGTTGCTGGACTCCCACGTAGTCGACCACGGTTTGAATCCCAGACCAGGCGGCTTAAACTCATGCCAGGCATGTGTGCGTGCATGTCCAAGATCCTGAGAGGAGAATGGAGGAGACAGGATTGCGACATGGCCATCCCCCCCGGGGGGTGATTTCTCGCTTTCTATCTCTCTGTCTCTCTCTGTCTGTCTGGCGAGCGCACGCACCCTATAGCAAAAACCTCTCTAAAAAAAACAAAAAGGGGGGGGACTGTCATCATCGGAGTCATCAAAGAACCATTGAGGAAGCAGGAGGAGAGGAGCTGATCTTTGAGATGAATTTCATTTTGGAAAAGTATGAGCCAACAGATATTGGAAAGAGGCCATCATGTTTGTGGGCTGGTAAAACACAATCATCACTTAAACAAAGAAACAGAAAGCAGCATTAAAAGCAAACCAATAGGGTCTGGCAGGTGTTTGGTGGTTAAGGGTGCTAGACTCCCCCTTAGCTGACTATGGTTCGAATCCCAGACTTGGAGGCTTGCTTTCTCGCTTTCCCTCTCTGCCTTGAGCTCTCTTGCTCTCTCGCTCGCTCTGTCCCTCCAGTTAAATCAAAAATAAGTAAATAAATAAATTAAGTTAAATAAAATAATTCTTTAAAAAAAAGTAAACAAATAAAAAACCCTTCCTGCCTGGAGCACAGGTACCCTTTAGGAGGGTAGACACAGGTGAGTCAGTAGTGCAGGTGTGGGCACACAATGGCAGGCTCTAAAATGTGGGCAGAAGAGTGTGATATGGTGATCTCTTGCCTCTTACACAATCCTCCAGAAGATTGCACTATTAGTAGAAAATAATATGTATTTTTTTCCCAATATATTCTAGAAGTCAGTTGGGAGAGAAAATGATTTCATTCTAAGTGGTAAATTTTTTTTTAAGAATTTTTTTACTTTTAAAATTTACATTTAATCACTGTGCATCTTTACAGGGTACTGTTTTTTGTTCTTTTTTTCTAGCATGGATGCAATACATATCAATCAAGTGCCATAGATATTACCAGTTACATCATCATAAACAGATGATTTCATTCATGCATTTGTTAAATGTTTTTGTCTTTTTTTTTTTTGAATCCATAACTTTTCTTGAATTTTTAGTGACTGTTGCTGGTTGTTTTCTAGCTTAATTCTAAAAGACATTAGGAGTAAAAGAGCCAATGTATCGTTTGGTATTTGACAACTTATGTTTTTATTTTTAAGGAAAGTTTGTACATGGGGTTCTACTTTTTGTTACATATATCATATATTTACTTACGTCTTTTAAAAAAGAATTATCTATTTATTTGATTTTATTTACCATTATCATTTTTATTTTTAATTTGACCAGAGAGAGGAAAGGGGAAAGTGAGAAAGCAAGCTGCCAGGTCTGGGACTTGAACGACGGTTAGCCATCTGAAAGTCCAGCGTCTTAACCACCCCATCACCTGCTGGCCCCTGTCATATATTTATTACAGGCAGCTGTGGCATCTGTTCTGAGTAATAACTAAGAACAAAGACTTTAAAATCAGAGTTAGTTGGGATTGAATCCTAGCTCCACCTCTTGACAGTGTATCACCTTGAAGAAGTTGTTTTAATTATTTACCTGTTTCCGGTTTCCTCATGCACCAAATGGGATTGATGATGATTGATAATGATGATGATGATACCCATCTTGGGGCAGCAGGTGGCATGGAAGTTAAGGCACTGGATCCCACATGGCCAATTGAGCAGTTCAAGTCCTGCACTTAGCAGCTTGAAAAACACACCCGATGGGTGTGCATGCATGCCCAAAATCCTGAGAAGAGAATGGAGAAGACAGGATTGCAGCATGGCCAACCACCCTGGGAAGTGATTTCTCACTTTTCCTCTCTCTTCGTGTCTCTCTGTCTCCAGAGAGTGCACTCACTCTATGGCAAAATAAAACAAAACCTACCTCATAGGACTAAGTGTGTATATGTAAGATATTTATAATATATATAAATAGCTCTATAACTATATATATAACTATATATATATAGTTATATATATATGTATAGTTTTATATATATATATATATAGTTATAGTGTTTGACATAGAAGCAATAAATAGCTACTAAGTATGATAGAAAGTAATTGTAATTATTTTATAAAAGCAAAAGTGTCTTTAATATTAATAGTTGAGTGTTTAATATTTCATGGTATCTACAAAGAGCACTATAAATTCTAAGTATTAGATAAAAATGCTTGAGAACCACTGAGCCAAAAATAGGAAGTGATTATAATTTTGGATTAAAAAGTGATATAGTGAAAATGATTTAGTTTCCTTCTCTTTTCCCTTCCTCCTCACTATATTCATATTTTACCTGAATGATCTCCATCTGCATGGTTTCATTGTATGATGTCTTCCATGTTGACATCCAACTTCTTATCTCCAATCTGACTTTTTCTCCGCGCCTAGCCTGGTAATGATGCAGCAGAAAAAGAAAACTTTAGCTCTTAATTTGAACTAAGGAAAAATCATTTCAAAAGGAAAACATTACATATTGAACTAAATAGTGTGATTAGGTTAGAACATGCCATTCATGTACTAAAGATGGTTTATGTTTATTTCTCTCAAAAAAAGAAAACAAAAAAGAATGGCAGTCAGAAACTACAGAAAAAAGTCTATTTTTTAAATAAACTAATTCTAACATAAACATGAAGCAAACAAAAATTTGGCATGCTTTAGAGAAAAGTACATGTGGTTAAAAAAAACCCGCACATATGGGGAAAGCAAAGAGCTTTCTTTTCTCCTTATACTTGTAATAATTGTGATTTGAGTGTTACAGATTTAAAAGACAGAATTTATTTTCACTCCAATCATACTAGTTGGTTTTATTGTGAAAAATATCTTTGCAATTTTAAAATTCTAAGGACTGTTTGTTGGTTTTCTTTTTCAATGGTTTCTACTTCCCTGCTGAAATTCTCGATTTTGTCTTTTAGTGCCTTGGACATATTAAGCAAGGTCATCTTAATGTTTGTATCTAGTACTGATTTCTAGATTTTTTGTGGGTCTGTATCTTCTTCTCTTCTTTTTCTCCCTTCCTCATCTTTTATCCTCTCTTTTCTTCTTCTTTAATCTATGATTGTCTCCTTGATTCCTGATCATTTTCATTTGAATGCAGAACACTGTTTATGAAAACTTGTAGAATTAATTTGAGGTTTAAAATAATGTTAGGTTTCTTGGGAGTATTTATGTCTGCTTAGAAGAGATTGAGATATTTTAGTGCCAGTAGTTTTATTTAGTCTTGTCATTTGTCTCTAAAAAGAGACTACCATACTGAGTCCATTGTAAAGAAGAGGGTTTCTTTAGCTCCTGGGTTTGGAGCTCCATGGTCAAAGGGCTGCATGTGGTCAGGGCCTCTTGCTGATGGGATCTCTCTGAAAAGTCTTAAAGCAGTGCAGGGGCATCACAGAGCAAGAAGCAGAGCCTGTGAATGTTCCTGGCCCCTCTGGTCTCCTGTTATAAACCCACCAGGAATTAATCATGATAACCTTAGCCAATCCAAATCAACTCCCAAAGACCCACCTCTCAACGCCATAGTCAGATTAAGT
This sequence comes from Tupaia belangeri chinensis, assembly GCF_000334495.1. Lineage (NCBI taxonomy): Eukaryota > Metazoa > Chordata > Mammalia > Scandentia > Tupaiidae > Tupaia > Tupaia belangeri. The sequence continues at coordinate 1,874,135 of NW_006159506.1, read as the reverse complement.
TTTCACTCTCTTAATCCTGTCAACGCCATAGTCAGATGAAGTTTTCACTCTTAATTCTATCACAAAAATTTCAAAACATGAATTTTGGGGAGATATATTCAAACTGTAACAGTTGGACATTATTTTCATCCTATTTCTGGTTCACTGTTTAACCTTTCACAGTCCTAAATCAGTCTTAATGGTTTGCTAGGACTCATTCAACTTGCAGGTTCCAAACTTTTAATTTCTACCCCAGCATGGCAAGATTATTGAACATCTAGCTCATCTTCTCAGCAATAGATGCTTGAATAGAAGCTACTGCTAAGGTAAAAGTGGCCCCTTGGAAGCAAAATTTGGATTTTTTTAAATGTATATATATTTTATCAGATGAATTAAATTCACATTCTACATAAAGTCTCCATCATGTGTATTTTTTCAACAGAGAACTTTACATTTTTGTCTGTTAAATGTTTCTTCTCTTTGCACCTCACATCTACCCTCTACCACTCACCCTCTACCATCCGCTCCCTTCCCTACAGTGTCCGGTATCTACACTTAGCCTCTGTAGTATCATATCTTCTGACAGTTTCAAAAACCTTTGATTGTTTTTTTTTTATTTTTAAAGAATTATTTTTTATTTAACTTTTCTTTTC
>NW_006159506.1:1871104-1873331 GCF_000334495.1 Tupaia belangeri chinensis | reverse complement strand
CTCCTTCTCTCTCTCTCTCTCTCTCTCTTTCTTTCTTTCTTTCTTTCTTTCTTTCTTTCTTTCTTTCTTTCTTTCTTTCTTTCTTTCTTTCTTTTAATTCGACCAGAGAGAGGGGAGAAAATGAGAAAGCAAGCTACCGGGTCTGGGACTCAAACTGCAGTTGGCCATGTGGAAGTCCTATGCCCTTAACCACCATGCCACCTGCTGGCCTCCTGGTTTTTAATTAAGACAAAATGCTATCCAAAAAGTGTAGAAGCTTTACATATAGCTTCAGTACAAATATGATAAAGCTTGACAATGCAGAAGTAATAATTTCTGTGAAAGAAGAAAATGGAGAATGAAAGAAAAACGAGGGTAGTAGAAGGCTTATAATTTCCTTTCTTTACAAACTTGATATTCAAGATATACTGTCTAACGTTCATAGTATCGAAGCTTTTTGTTGGTTGTTTGTTCATTTGAAGTTTTGCCACAGGGTGTGTGTGCTCCCCAGGGAGAGGCAGAGACAGTGACTTCGGGAGGGGGCAGAATGGCCATGCCACAATCCCTTCTCCTCCATTCCCTTCCTGGAATTTTGAGCACAGCATGCAATCCCAGTGTGATGTTCTAGCCCCACCAGATCTGGGACTTGTGGAGTACAGCATAGTTAAGGTTCTAAAATTAGTAGATGAATCTAATACCAATAGCAACAACGTAACTGAAAAATTTAGAGAATTAGGAAGGTGGAAAAAAACATGAGAGAACTAAATCTTTCTTCATAGTAGTGGTAAAAAATAATGCTGGTAAAAGCCAGATGATGGTGCAGCAGTAAAACACAACCCTCTGTGAGACTAACCCCCCCGGGAAGGTTCTCAGTTCACATCTGGAAAGCACCTTGGGTATGTCAGGAATATATGTGTGTGCCTAAGGTCTGAACCAGCCAAAGCTAGGGATAGACTGTAGTGTTACAATCCTATTGGGGGTTCTGTTTCTGTCTCTCTGTCTCAGTATCTCTTTCCTTCTCTCCTGCTAGCTCATGAAAAAGATAAATAAATAAACTCATGACGAATGGTGACAAGTCAGCCTTACCTAGAAATGTGGCATTAGGACTGGCTCAGTAACCTGGTAGTTAAGGCAGGTGGATCCCACATGACTTACAGCATAATTGAGTCCTGGACCTGGTGCTTGAGAAACATGCTGAGGGCATGAGCATGTCTTGCCAAAATCTCGAAAGGATGAGATTCAAACTGTGGTTGGCTCCCTGCACACTGTGCTTAACTACTGCCCTCCTCCCAGATGTACACTCTATTTCTATCTGTGTAACTTTAGGTGTCACACAACTTCTCCAGGGCTCAGTTTCTTCACGTGCAAATGGGAATAGTAATAGCACTGATAACAGTAATGCTCCATATCAAGTCTCCCCAAACCATAATGGCCTAAGATCTTTCATGGTTTCTCTGGGTAGGAATTCAGGGACATCTTGGTTGGGCAGGTTGGGCTCAGGGTTTCTGAGTTGGGGCTGCAGTTGTCAGAGAGCTTGATGAGAGTCTATTTCCAAGGCTCGTTCATGTGAATGACAATATGATGCTATGGCTGGTAGGAACCTTCTTTCTCTCCACAGAGGCCTCTTTACAGGACCATTTGGGAGTCCACATGGCATGCCAATGGGTTTCTTGCAGAAGAAGCAGCCCAAGAGAACAAGGTGCAAGGTGGAAGCATAACCTTGACGTCATTCACCCTTACTTCTACAGTATTTCATTAGTCACACACATCAGCACTGATTCAGTGTAGGAGCAGACTACACCCAACACAGAGGGCAAGGATCACGGGGTCATTTTGGAGATGGTTATCACAAAGACCTAGACTGAAGCCTTATAAGAATAAATAGATGAGGAAAGACTTCCATTTCCAGAACAAAATTCAAGTACAAGTTTATTTTTGGTGTGAAATTATTTTGAAATCATTCTATTTTTTCATGATATTGCCTTTTCCATGAATTTTGCAAAGAGCCCTCATATAAATAAATGAGAAATTCTAGACATTCTTGTTAGCATTGTACAATTCTTCCAGCTGTGGTGGTATAGGTAGTGGGGTAGTATTGCGTGATGCTGGAAGCCATGTGGGAAGGGTCCAGGTTCACGTTTTGGGTCTCCCTGAAGAAGCTGAGTACACCCATGAGCCTGGCCGGTTGTAGAGCTTAAAGGAAAATAGCAACATACGGACCCTGTCAAGGGTGCCTGCTCTCTCTTTC
>NW_006159506.1:1830894-1870984 GCF_000334495.1 Tupaia belangeri chinensis | reverse complement strand
GCATCTGTGGGGCATGGTGGCATGGGGACATTAGACAGTTTTGGGCTCCTAGGCAACTCCAGATGACTGTATTACCACTCCCACCCCCTCATGTCCTCAGTGAGCTGAGCTCAGTGATCCAGCATGTGGATCCTTGGGACCTAACTCCACTTGTTGAAAACAGAGGGAAGACCTCTGACTCACCCCAATATGCTGGGAAGACTGAAGATGGGTAGGAATGCACAGCACGGCGCCAGTTACTGTCTGTCTGTGCCGTGCGTCTGGAGGATTCGAGCTTCCAGCATGTCAGCCAGGCCTCTTTGGCCAGAATTTGCTTTCATGCAAGAGTAGAAACCTTCTAGGCATGTGATCGCTGGGCCAGGAAAATGTCACCCATTGCCAGAGAAAAACCAGCTTTCCATTCAATTAGGCTAAATGGCACATGAAACTAATTTAGCTAGAGTGGTGGCGAGGCCTCTGAAGCATCGCGAGATGACCCTTCTGGAAATGATGTCTTAAGGATACATCCAGGAATGGTCACAGGTGCCGTCCAGGCACGGGCAAGCAAAAACACAAAGCTTGAACTTCCTCTGCTGCTCCGTCCGTCTGCTTTTGTAAAAGGAGCATTTGCCTGGAGAAGAGGGCAACCATTTGCAATCCGGAAAGATAAGCAATTAGGGAGCAGATGGCCACTGTGTTTAGGCCAGAAAAATAATAGGTGAATGACGATTTCTAGTGAATTAGACTATCAAACTCGACATGAAAAATGTGTGGTGTATTGGAAAACTCTCAACCGTTTCTGCAAATATTTGGGATGGAGGAACTTTGCCCATAGCATTTCCTCCACACTTAAACCTATGTTTGTTTTAAGGAAAGCTTAATCCATGTGTTTCTGATTCCTTTAACTATAACTCATCAAAGTCTTTATTTTAGAAAAAGGAATCTACATAGGATCTAAGATGCTTTTGCTTTTTAGCCTCTGAAAGCATTTTTCTCTTTGAAAAGGGGCTAGGTGAGCTTGTTCGCCAAGTTTGGGGCTCATTCAGCTTTGGTGAATGCAGAATTTTCACCACCGTGCAGGGTTTGCACTTCTTCAAACTTGCCAGAAATGGGATTTCCTGCTTGTGTTTAGTACCCAGACCCTTTTTTAAAAATGAAATTTGTGACTCTCTGAATGCGGTGGATTTGCCCATTCATGGAGCCAACGTTCCCCAATGGTAGAACTTACTAATGCATTTATATGATAGCCTTTCTTGTTTTTTATTTTTTTTGAACAAGATTTGTGTTGCCTCATATTAAAGTATTTTGTGCGTATAGTACCCTTAATCAAAGATCTCAAAGTTGATATGCAGATGTCAGGCCAGGGCTACGGCATTCATCTTCGCACATCCTGTGATTGAGAAGAACTTGATTTAGAGGACTAAGAAAATGAGAAGAATATAAAAGAAGGCTGTATGGACAGAAAGTAGGAGTGAGAGGCCTTGAGGATCCTGAGAGCTGTTTTCTCATACATCACTTAATAAAGCTTGTTAGGTGTCTCTGTTTCTCAACCTCTGTGCCTTAGAATAAAACTGAAAGGGAACTGGCCCTGTTGATCAGACCAGGGTTGCATTGAAGTAAAACAAAACCATCTAATTAAAACTGAAGACGGGATGGATTAATGATTAAGTTACTGGACTCCTAGATAGTCAATTGTGGTTTGAGTCCTGGATCTGGTGGCTTAAAACTCATGTTGGGTGCGTATGTGTATGTGCCCAAAATCCTGAGAGGAGAATGGAGGAGGAGGAATTGTGGCATAGCCATTCCCCCTATGGGCGAGGGTGTGATTTCTCACTTTCTGTCTCTCTTTCTGTCTCTACAGTGAGATCATGTGTCCTTTATAAAAAATTCTCTTAAAAAATGAAGAAATGTTAGACATATTTATCTGTATAATGTCATGTGTCTTGTTATTTAGAAAATCAGTTATTTAGAATATCAATTATATATATATATAATTTTAAAGAGAGGTATTTGCTTTAGGGCTCATGTGCTCACCAGAGAGACAGAAAGTGAGAAATTACCCCCAGGGGGGATGGCAACATCATGATCCCTTTTCCTCCATTCTCCTCTCAGGATTTGGGGCATGCATGCACACATGCCTGGCGTGAGTTTTAAGCCACTGGATCTGGGACTCAAACTGCGGACAATAACATGGTAGTCCAGCAACATAATCATTATGCCATATGCTGGTCCTTCTTTATTATATTTTTTTAAAATTTGCCAGATAGTTCATGAGTTCACTGGAGGGAGGTATGGTTGGGGGAAGGGGAGGAGTGAGAAAGCACCCTTCATGGGGATGGTCAGTTGCAATCCCTTGTCTCTTCCATATCTCACACTTTCAGGATCTTGGACACACATGCCATTTGTCCAGTGTGTTTCTCAAGTCAACCATGTGGGATACAACTGTCTTAATCATCATGCCACTGGCTGGCTCTTTCATTATATTGTTTAAAGTTTTGGCTTTTACTTATTCCGTAAGTGAGAGAGTGAGATAGACAGCACCTCTGACAGGGACTTGACATTGTGATCCGCCCCCAACTTCAGCCAGCCCAGATCCTGGGCATATGCGTGCCTGGTGTATTCAGGGAGGTTTCCAGACCCAAACTGGCAACCTTCCCCCATGGGTTAGCTTGGTAGAGCGTCATGTTTTAAGGTTGTACCACGGTCTAGCACTATTACATTTTAAATTCCAAATACTTGGTTCAGATCATCAAACAGAGGGATAAATTAAAGCTCAAGAAGTTTGTAATGAAGTGTTGCCAAGAAGCTGGAGAAATATTTTCGCAGATGCCATAAACTGACACCAGATTTGATCCTCAGATGAGTAATTTGGTTAATACCGTTTTTTTGTTGTCAATCATTATTCGGTGGTATGGGGACATTTGTACAGGAAATAGAAGTCGTAGTTTTGCCCTTGGAGAACTTAGAATTAGGAGATTTTATAAAATTGCACTACCAAATACAAAATGCAAAAACAAAAGATTCATCCATACCAATGATGGATGTTCAGAAGACTCCGAACTCAGGCAAGTGGCCTCGGCCTGCTATGCAGCAGTGTCCCATGCAGGCCTTAACAGCTAGGCAAAATCACCCCATTTTTAAATGGATTTTAAGAAGACCATTTGTTGTGATGGTTTTAAATTTGATATACCATACAAGCACATTTCCTGATTTTCATTGTCTTCTGTTTTGGCTGTGAAGACAATTTGTCTCAGGACTGGGATCTTAAAATGATAATGATTAATATAAACTTCAGCTGTCTCTTGACGAATCTACAGAAATTCTTTTATAAATAAAAAAGAAAATCAGTTCAGTCTATAGCCTGGTGGTTAAGGCAGCTGGACCCACACGGTCAACCTAGAGTTTCAAGTCTTGGGCCCAGTGGCTTGAAATACACACCAGACATGTGTGCATGTATGCCCCAAAATCCCCAATAGAGATAAAAATAGAGGCAGAGAGGGGATTTTGCCACAGCCATGCTCCATTAGAGGGTTGTTTTCTCATTTTCTCTTTCTCTCTCTGATGAGTACACTGACCTCAGGCAAATTATTATTATTTTTCTAAAAAAGGAAGAAAATAAAATATTTTAATCTTGCCTTTTCTCTGAGTGGCTAATCTTAACTCCTTTCACATTTCAGTTCCTTTTTCTGCAAAGTAGGCCTATCACTTATCAGAAAAGAGAGGTGGGAAGAGTGAATGCTAGAAAAAGAGAGCTGCACTCCTTAGTGACGGGAATCATTACAGAACTGGTCGCGTTGCCTGGCAAAACTGGGGAGGCAGAGGTCACCAGCTTGAAACACTGAGCTGTGAGCAGGGTCATCTGAGACATATTTTGCTCCCCTGAGTCTTTGCACGTATTCTTTACTATGCTTCTCAGTGACATCATCGTAACTGAGTGCTTCTGTGTAATTATAATGTGGCTCAGGTAAATTTGGATCTGCCCACAGAGGTGGCGCACCATATCTTTTTTTAATTAATTATTTTTTTTAAGTTTTTGTCATAGGGCAGATGAACATGCTGGAGAGAAACAAAGAGAGGCAGTGAGAGGAGAAGTGAGGAATCACTCCCCAGGCCGGATGGTCATACTGCAATCCCTTCTCCTCCATTTTCCTCTTGGAATTTGGGGCACACACATGCATATGCCCAGTGTGAACTCAAGGCACCAGGTCTGGGACTTGAACTGCAATCACCATGTGGGAGTCCAGTGCCCTGATCACTACACCACTTGCTGGCCCCAGACACCACGTTCTTAAACCTATTGGCTCAGACACAGAGGGATTCCAGGATGCAAATCTCCAAAAGGACAAGAAAGAGAGAAAGAAAAAAAGAAAGAGAGAAAGAAAGAAGAAAAAAGGAAGAAGAAATAGAAAGAAAGAAAAAGAAGGAAAAAAAGAAAGGAAGACTAAAAAAGACAATAAGAAAGAAAGGAACAAAGAAAGAGAGAAAAAGAGAAAGAAAAAAAGAAAAAAAGGAAAAAGAGAAAGAATGAAAGAAAGGAAAAGAGAGAAAGAAGGAAAAAGACAATCTTTAAGAAAAGGGAGATAATGTGTCAAATTTGGGCTTGGTTTGCATCCATTCATGTGATCAACAAACTGTATCCATCAGATCCCATACCATCCTGGGTGGAACACATAGTCTAGTGAGCAAAGTTTGAACCCAATAAAACAAAATGATTTACTTAATGGTTCTTTAATCATTTAATAAGTGTTGGAGGAATACTGAGCCATCTTAAAATACTGAAAGTAATTGCAGATAGGTCTGGTATCTTTCCATTGATCTATTTTTTTTTTAGAAATTAAATATAAAGTACTATATAATAAGAGAAATTTTGCAGAATGCTCTCCTAATTACAAGTTAAAGCCATGTTTTGATCTAGGCCATGTAGAATCAACTTCTTGTGGTCCAAAAAGCACAGCTTAGGCCAGCAGGTAGTGTAGAAGTTAGGGCGCTGAATTCCTGCCCCCCCCCCAACTACATGGTTTGAGTCCCAGACCCTGCAGCTCGAAAAACATGCTGCGCATATGTATGTGCAGGCCCAAAATATGGAAAGGCGAATGGAGGAGAAGGGATTGCAGCATGTCCACCCACCCGGGGGTAGAGTTCTCACTTACCTTCTCTCTCTCTCTGTGTCTCTTCTCTCTCTGGTAAGTGCACACACCCTATAGCAAAACCAAAAACAAAACAAAAAGCACAATTCCATCTCTAGTTTCATTCAGGAAATTTAAAACATAACATTCCTGAGCTTTCATTGAAAGGAACTTGCTAATCCTTTCTACCTGTCAGCAGCAATGTTCACCACCATTTTCTCCTTCTCTCTTCCTGGAGAGCAAATACGACATCTCAAGAAAAATGATGTGAGTATGAGATAACAAACAGAGGACAAAACCCAGTGTGCAAAACATGGCTGACGAAATTTAGGAAGAGTCTGAACCCTAGAGGATTGCTGAGTTGACTTTAGTCATGACTGACAATACCCAATTCCATTAAGTGAGAAAAGTACCACCCACTCCCTATTTATTTAGGCTCCTGTGAGTCTGGGATTCTTGTTCCTTGGTGCTAAACAGACTGCTACCTGGTGAGCTTTGCTTCTTCTGTTTGTGGTAAGACTTGACACAGAAATGGCATACAATGTTTTCTTTCACGCTATTGATTTCATACTCTCTTCCTACATACAATGAACCTTAGACTCAAAAAGGGTTAAGGGACAGAGAAAAGTTACCCTATGTCCTTCCACTGTGCCTCTTAGGCTCATGCTGTATAACTTGTTCCCTCCTGAAGCATTCAGAGCTTATGAGACTTCTTAGGATAGCTCTAAACATCTGTCTGGTCCTTTATCAATGCATTTTCAAAAATTTTGCCAATTATTTTTCTGAGCAATCCAGTAAGGTAGATATTATTATGACTATTTTTGTAAAGAGGTTTTTGTTGTTGTTGTTTGTTTGTTTGTTTTTGCTATAGAGTGTGTGTGCTCACCAGAAGACAGAGACAGAAAGCGAGAAATCACCGCCCTCCCCCCCCGGGGATGGCCACGCCGCAATCCCTTCTCCTCCCCCCACCAAGAGGGGATGACCATGCCGCAATCCCTTTTCCTCTATTCTCCTCTCAGGATTTTGGACATGCATGCACATGCACCCAGTGTGAGTTTTAAGCCTCCAGGGCCAGGACTCGAAACACGGTTGGCCATGTGGGAGTCCTGTGACATAGCCATTATGGCATCTGCTAGTTCCATATTATTATTTTCTTAGTTGCCAGAGTCTGTGTGTGCTTGTCAGAGAGAGAAAGAACAAGAAAGAGAAAAGGAAGAGTAACCCCTCACCCCAAACGGGGCATGGTTATGTCACAATTTCATTTCCTCTATTTCTCTATCCCATTAGATTTTGGACATACACATGCACACACCCAGAGTGTTTTTCAAGCTGCCAGTGCTTGGATTTGAACTATGGTCAGCCATGTGGGATCCAGCTCTTAATTCACAGTGCTTAACTATTGTGCTACAAGGCTGGCCCAGTAGGTATTACTAGTATTTCCATGTTCCATAATTATTGTCATTTCCATGACCTTTTCAGATCACTACCACCACTTGGCTCAGCAATTCTGCCATGATGGATTATCAATTCTCACTTATTTGATTGTCTCAAACTCTTTCTTTGCTTCATGTTCCTGTCTTAGAATATCTGTACTCATCCCGTACAAAACTCTATTCTACTTCAGTATATCAGAGCAGGCTTTGGCTGGCTGAAGCCGAGAAGCTCTGGAAATCTCAGTAGAGAGGCTGTCCACATTGCCAAGTTCACTCTTTCAAGAAAAAAAAAAATGCTTATAATATTAGGCATGAAATGTGGTTAGAACCAGTCCTGGCCAGCAATAACTTTGACAAAGGCGGTTCTTTGGTTTCTGAAAGAACTGCAGCCCACTTTTTTTCTGCCAAACATGCTTCCTTAGAGTAAATTTCCTTGCTTTACTTGAGCTTACTCAATTAAGTCTGCCCCTGCACATGTGTGTACACACACACATACACATCCCCCAAAGCTGGGAACAGTAAAGTGATACCACATGTAAAAACTAACTCTGGCTTATTAGAGAGAGATTCTGGAGTAATGCAACTTGTCAGTTCAATGTCTCTATGGAGCTCAGAAGTAAGTTTACTCAGAATCTGTCCTACAAAGTCTTGCTTCTCCCAGTGTAGCCTGTGGACAGCAGCACTAGCGTTGCAGTGAAGCTTACATGACGTGCAGAATCCTAAGCTCTTCCCTGGACCTACTGAGAAAAATCCTGAGTGTTACCAAGAACCCTGCAGTCTGCGTACATACTGAAGTTTGAGAAGCATTATCTATGACATGGTTGTATTTGTCGTGTGCCCACAGCCCAGCCGGGGCTAGAGTATGCATTCTGTCATCTCTTCCACACCTTGCCTATGGCACCTAGGAAACTTCCAGGACCAGAAATGCACACCCCTTAAACTAACTTTCAGTTATTCCAAAGTGTAGATTTAGTTATTCAGTTATACAGAATATAGAAGTCAAATGCATCCACTTTGCCCACTGGTGATTTCACTGTATTACCTGTTAGATTTGGATTGCAATTCACAATGGAATTTCTGAGGTCACTGATCTTCAGGTGCCACTCCAACGTGTAAAGTCCATTGAGTAAACCATGTGAAGAATAAGAAAAAAAAACATTCTGCTCAGTGGCTTCAACAGAACAGAATGGAAAAAAGGAAAGACAAACATGATGCTGTGAGTGGTTTGTCAAGTTGTATGATATTGTTTGCATTTGAGATCCACATTTAAGGGATGCATCGGAGGGCATGCGACTCTTTTCTAGACTCGACTTTTCACATCTAGGAGGAATCACCATATGAACCTTTTTTTTTTTTTTTTGGAGAGATTTTCACTGTAGGGCACGTGCGCTCGCCAGACAGAGAGAGACATAGAGACAGAAAGTGAGAAATCACCCCCCAGGGGGGATGGTCACGCCGCAATCCCTTCTCCTCCATTCTCCTCTCAGGATCTTGGGCATGCACGCACATGCGCCCAGCGTGAGTTTTAAGCCACCGGGTCCGGGACACAAACCGCGGTCGACTACGTGGGAGTCCAGCGACATAGCCATTACGCTAACTGCTGGTTCCCACCATATAAACCTTTTAAGAATTACCTTTACTATTTCCTTTCTCTCAACTGCTTATCCAGTAAGTGACTAGACTCCATAGAGTCTTCTTTAATGCATCTATAGCCATCTTTCTCTTTCCACTTGTGATGTATGTTTTACAGAGTTATGATTCTCTTGGACTACAAAAGCTTATGTAATGATGGCTTGCCAGTACTAACTCCATTTTGAATATCATTCATCTGCTGTATCATCCTTGCTGTCTCACATCTGCTGTAACTGGGCTGAAAGAGCAGTTAATCACCTAGTCAATATGGAACTGAGCTGGTAGGCTCCAGGACCCTTCTCTACAAGTGACATCTGGAAGCTAAAATAACATAATTTTGTAGTCTTTGGGGACTACAAAATAAGGACCTCTGAAACTCTTCTTTAAAACATGTATAGCTATAGTTCCACTCTTGGCAAGAATACATTAGATGAGATGGATATAGCCAGACACTCTGTCTGAGTGGAGACATCTCTGAACTTCATTGATGATGACTTGATGACATTCTGAACCCATCTGAGTTGTGGGGGACTGACTCTGGGGCAAGTGGAAGGCTCCTCCTAAGGATACTGGAGTGGGGTTCATTATTAGCACACGTGTTCTTGTATGTCTTTCCCCTCCTTTTTCTCTTTCTTCCTCTCTCTCTCCCTTTCTCTCTGCTCCTTAATTGCCAGAGGATATGTGTGCTGGTCAGAACATCAGAGAGAGGGAGAGGAAGGGAGAAAGACTCCCCAATGGTGTGCGGTCACACCACAATCCCTTCTCCATTTCTTCATCCTGTCAGGATTTGGGGCACGCACAGACACATGGCCAGGTGTTTTTCAAGCCACCAGAGCACATGGTCATCCATGTGGGATCTGGTTGCCTTATCCACTAGGTGTTGGGTCAGTCCGCTTTTTCTCTTTTTATTTACTCACCTTTAATCTTGTGAGCATATATTTGCTTATTCACTGTGTGTGTGTTCCATAGTAAGCTAATTCATTCCAGAATGTACTTTCTCTATTCTACTTGCCAGTTAAATTTTGCCATAAAAGAATCTACCCCCCTCACAGAGGTTGAATTTTCTTCCCCGGTATTGGGAACGCCAGGCCACCATTGACTGCAGGTCCCAGTGAGACCTCAGACTCAAGCTAAACCACTCGTGTTAGAATTTGTCCCTACTCTTCACTGAGTGCTCTGGACCACATCACATAATCCCTTAGAGCCTCAGTTTTTTCATCTGTCCAATACAGATAATAATGGTATTTATCTCACAGAGTTGTTGGAAGATTGAATGAATGGCAATATGTGAACACTTGGAATAGTGCCACAGTTGTAAGCATTGTTGTCCACGTTGCATGTCATTATTAATAGCATTAGTCTTCACATTACTTTATAACTGCTCTATCTACCTCCCAACTGTTCTTTATAGACTTCCAGTACATAGTCACATCTTCCAAACATACTTGGTGCTCTTGCTAAAGGTCTATACGGATTGCCATTTACCTTCATTTACAGGAAAACTGTTCTACCTGCTTCTCAAGGCCTCTCACAACCTGGTGCTATCCTGGGTAGTCGTCCTTATTTCTCACCACTTTCAAACAGCATCTGCGCTTTAGTTTCTATCCCAAGCACAGTCGGGTGGAAAGAGTTGTTGAAGTGAAAAGAAATTTTTAAAGGAAGTATATCTTCATGGTCTCATATTCAGTTTAGCTTTAGAAAGAGGTGGATTCCAATCCCTGTTCAGTATGACCTGGAGCCAATGACCTAATCTCTCTGAGTCTCAGTTTCTTTCTATGTAAAAATGTGAGAGTAGAGGCGGGGGTAGCTCAGAACCAATGTAACTAGACCCACAGGGAAATGTCCTGGGTTTACGCCTGAGACCTCCCTGAGCATGCCAGACGTACAAGCCAGACACACACAGGTGCCTAAGATCCAGACTGGCTAAGACTTGGGTAGAATGTGGTGTGAGGACTCTGCTGGAGGTGCTGTTTCTCTGTCTGTCTGCCTCTCCCTCTGTATCTCTGTCTCATGAAAGAAATAAGTATATAAACTTTAACAACAACAAAAAAGTCTTGAAAGTAATTATTTTGTCCAATGTTGTTTTGAGTATGAAATGAAGTGTTTTGTGTTAGTTAGCTGCTTCTAGTCCATATTATAATGAGACCGGATATAAATAAAATACCTTAATTAAGACAAGTATTATAGATGGAATGTGAGAAATGAACTTGAAGTGTGTGCAAACAAATGGAATGTATTCAAAGGTCCTGGAATGTAGGCAAAGGTTCTGGAAGGTATGCAAAATTATGGAATGTCTGTGAAGAGTTGATATATGTGTGTGTGTGTGTGTGTGTATATATATACATATATATGTATATATATATATATGTATATATATACATATATACATATTCGGCTAGCCCAATCTCGTTCCTCTGCCTTAGTTAAAAACTGTGATTTGCTTCCAGATCCTCATTTCAACCCTCTCTGCCTCCCCACCTTCAAAGCCCAACCCTGGTTTTAACAATTGGGAGATGTCTTTTTTCAATTCAGACTTCTCTTTCTTCCTTGTCATTATCTATAACACATATTGTCTAGACTGCAAATGGAGGCTTCCTTACGAATTTTCCTGTATTGTTAGTGAAATTTTTATGCTTGCATGTTCAGTCTATCCAGCTAAACTGTGTGTGCTTCCTGAGCACAGACTCTCTGCCTTCATATTCCCTCGGCATGTAGGATATTTGCATTAGCAGCCCTCAGGTTTATGTTTTTAATTTAATGTGCTCTGGAAATAAAGGGACTTTTTGCCATGCTGAGTTAATGTTATATAAATGACAAGAACCCACATGCATTTCTCCTCCTCTATATGAGAGGATTGTGCAAATCTTTGGCTGGTCAGGCCTCTCAGGGCCATGTTGCAAATGTATAATACCATGCAAGCCTCCCTGAGGAACATGCTCCTCTGAGTAAGTCTGGTGCTGATTGCTATGGAGTAGATGAAGTCTAGTTGTTCTATATGCAAATTACAACTGCTTCTTCTTTGGGAGGAGCGTTTAGAGGGGGCTTAGAAAAAAATACGATCCAGCAAGAGTAAGTCTCACTATGAATCATACAAAAAGCATTTTAAAAATAACCCCCAGAAACTGCCTGCTCTTTTCTCGTCTGGCAACTTGGATTTTGGTCTGTATGGATTTTATTAGTTTTAAAATGAGATGCATTCATTGAGTCCTAACTTGTCAAAGTGCAGACCACATAGAATTTGTTGGGTTATCATTAATCCTATCATAATGTTCAAGAGGCCTGAGCTTGCTCAGACTTTCCATCCAAACTCATCACAGAGACAGCCCCTTCCTGAACAAAAGCTTAAATGCTGGCTTTCTGTCTCTCTGTCTCTCTTTGTCTGTCTGACGAGTGCATGTGCCCTGTAGCAAAAACCTCTAAAAAAAGAAAGAAAGCGAGAAATCACCCCCTGGGGGGATGGCCACGCTGCAATCCCTTCTCTTCCATTCTCCTCTTAGGATCTTGGGCACACACGCACACACGCCTGGCCTGAGTTTTAAGCCACCAGGTCCGGGACTCGAACCGTGGTCAACTACGTGTGAGTCCAGCGACATAGCCATTACACTAACTGCTGGTCCCCCATTTCTAGAAATCTTAATTTCTCTGTTTAGGCAGGCCCAAATTTCTGTCTCCTGTTATATCTATTCTGCTTGAATAACCTTCTTTCACACTTGCCAGGTTTGTGGGAAATGAATTCTCTTAGTTTCTGTTTCTGTTCCTCTTTAAAAAAAATCTAATTTTACTTTCATTTTAAAAATATATGTTAGCCTTAAAGAAATATGGACTGACAAGTTTTGTTTTCTTTCCTTTTTTACTTTTTAAAAATGACACGCTATTGTCTTTACGATTACCTATTAACCGACAAGAAGTCTCTGGTCACTCTAATCTTTGTTTCTGTTTGTAATGTGTCTTTTTCTTTGACTGCCTTCAAGTTTAATACTCATTTTTTGCTTTCAGAATTTAGAATGTTGTGTGTTTAGATACGTGTCTATGTGGGATGCTTGATGGCTATTCTTCTTAGGGTTCTCTGAGCATTTTAGATATGTTTTTGTTATCTGTGCTGGTTATCTTATTTTTGGAAAATCCTCAGCTATTAGAATCCCAGTCAATCCATAGTCTCTCTCTTTGGAAAGGGCCATTTTTTCCTCTTCGATGTGGAGCTCATTGGTTGCCTTTTACTCTCAGTAAAATTTCCCTGAGTGGCTCAAGAGAAATTAGAATTTTATAGTCTGTCTAGATTTTTCTTCCTGTCAGAGTGGATGAAAAATCTTTTCCTAGAAGGAGATAGAACTCATAGTATTGTTTGAATTGGAAACGTCAAGTCAGTATCTGGCACATGAAGCTGTGAAACTTGAGAAGGTCCGAGATTTTACCCTGCTCGTGTGTATACAAGGCAGCCTGACACCATTTTATGGACCCAAGACTCCTGGATGAAACAATGCATGATCTCTGACACGTAGCAACAGGTGTATTTGGTGGGACATCCTTTTTGTGCCCACTTACCAAGCACTGATTATCACAGGACAAGAAGAAAAGATCCAGGTGACATTGATACATGCAGTGGGGTACGTGACAGAGAAACCTGTATTTAGGGAAACCAGATGTTTTATAATGTGCAGATACATTTTGTCTTCTTATGATGGAGGGAGACACTATTTCTCTTTTCTAAGAACGTCTGCTGTTCCAACATCCTTGAAGAGATGGTTCAGAGTGAAGGCTGTCACTGCCTCTGCTCAGTCATGAGCAAAATGTGAGTGATCTGTAATGAATTGTCTGGCCATCAAGATGGCGTCTCATCAGCCAACCCACTTTATAAAACATGGAAGTTGCCTGATATCAAGTACTGAATTGTGTATTCTGTGGTTCCGGATCCATTTTCATCTATTCAGTGATATTTACTGTGGATCTCTCAGGAGCCAGAAAATGTGCCAGGTACTGAGAATGTTATGGTGAAGAGAACAGGTGTGATTCCGATTTCTCTCAGCTGATAAGTGGCATCACTGGAAGTTTTTAGAGCTTTGACAAGTTCTGCTAAGCCTTGAGAGTTAAACCACCAGTGATGGGAGAATTGAGATATTCAGAACTTAACACATGAAGACCATTTGCATTGATTTACATTGTATACTTATTGCAATGTCTTTTCTGTGATAAATGACTGCAGGAATCTTGTTTGACTGTGAAGTGTTCAAAGGTGAAAACAGTGTGTGATTATGCCCTGCTCCCCTGGAGCGTCGCTGTTACTTCTTCCTGACTTCATTACTGTGTAACTGACATGAGAATCCGTGTGTGCTAACAAGTTGGCCTTGAAAGGTTTTCTCTAGTCAGCCCAGGTTATTTGGTTATAAAATGATAGTTCGTTTGATAGTTCACTGGACTTTTCCACAGCATGGTAACATGGCCAGATAATTTTTATCTGGACCTTAGCCATATCAAAGAGCTTTGACTCATTAGACATAACATGTAAATTCTGCTATTTTATCACTATATATATATATGTATATATATACATATATACATATTCGGCTAGCCCAATCTCGTTCCTCTGCCTTAGTTAAAAACTGTGATTTGCTTCCAGATCCTCATTTCAACCCTCTCTGCCTCCCCACCTTCAAAGCCCAACCCTGGTTTTAACAATTGGGAGATGTCTTTTTTCAATTCAGACTTCTCTTTCTTCCTTGTCATTATCTATAACACATATTGTCTAGACTGCAAATGGAGGCTTCCTTACGAATTTTCCTGTATTGTTAGTGAAATTTTTATGCTTGCATGTTCAGTCTATCCAGCTAAACTGTGTGTGCTTCCTGAGCACAGACTCTCTGCCTTCATATTCCCTCGGCATGTAGGATATTTGCATTAGCAGCCCTCAGGTTTATGTTTTTAATTTAATGTGCTCTGGAAATAAAGGGACTTTTTGCCATGCTGAGTTAATGTTATATAAATGACAAGAACCCACATGCATTTCTCCTCCTCTATATGAGAGGATTGTGCAAATCTTTGGCTGGTCAGGCCTCTCAGGGCCATGTTGCAAATGTATAATACCATGCAAGCCTCCCTGAGGAACATGCTCCTCTGAGTAAGTCTGGTGCTGATTGCTATGGAGTAGATGAAGTCTAGTTGTTCTATATGCAAATTACAACTGCTTCTTCTTTGGGAGGAGCGTTTAGAGGGGGCTTAGAAAAAAATACGATCCAGCAAGAGTAAGTCTCACTATGAATCATACAAAAAGCATTTTAAAAATAACCCCCAGAAACTGCCTGCTCTTTTCTCGTCTGGCAACTTGGATTTTGGTCTGTATGGATTTTATTAGTTTTAAAATGAGATGCATTCATTGAGTCCTAACTTGTCAAAGTGCAGACCACATAGAATTTGTTGGGTTATCATTAATCCTATCATAATGTTCAAGAGGCCTGAGCTTGCTCAGACTTTCCATCCAAACTCATCACAGAGACAGCCCCTTCCTGAACAAAAGCTTAAATGCTGGCTTTCTGTCTCTCTGTCTCTCTTTGTCTGTCTGACGAGTGCATGTGCCCTGTAGCAAAAACCTCTAAAAAAAGAAAGAAAGCGAGAAATCACCCCCTGGGGGGATGGCCACGCTGCAATCCCTTCTCTTCCATTCTCCTCTTAGGATCTTGGGCACACACGCACACACGCCTGGCCTGAGTTTTAAGCCACCAGGTCCGGGACTCGAACCGTGGTCAACTACGTGTGAGTCCAGCGACATAGCCATTACACTAACTGCTGGTCCCCCATTTCTAGAAATCTTAATTTCTCTGTTTAGGCAGGCCCAAATTTCTGTCTCCTGTTATATCTATTCTGCTTGAATAACCTTCTTTCACACTTGCCAGGTTTGTGGGAAATGAATTCTCTTAGTTTCTGTTTCTGTTCCTCTTTAAAAAAAATCTAATTTTACTTTCATTTTAAAAATATATGTTAGCCTTAAAGAAATATGGACTGACAAGTTTTGTTTTCTTTCCTTTTTTACTTTTTAAAAATGACACGCTATTGTCTTTACGATTACCTATTAACCGACAAGAAGTCTCTGGTCACTCTAATCTTTGTTTCTGTTTGTAATGTGTCTTTTTCTTTGACTGCCTTCAAGTTTAATACTCATTTTTTGCTTTCAGAATTTAGAATGTTGTGTGTTTAGATACGTGTCTATGTGGGATGCTTGATGGCTATTCTTCTTAGGGTTCTCTGAGCATTTTAGATATGTTTTTGTTATCTGTGCTGGTTATCTTATTTTTGGAAAATCCTCAGCTATTAGAATCCCAGTCAATCCATAGTCTCTCTCTTTGGAAAGGGCCATTTTTTCCTCTTCGATGTGGAGCTCATTGGTTGCCTTTTACTCTCAGTAAAATTTCCCTGAGTGGCTCAAGAGAAATTAGAATTTTATAGTCTGTCTAGATTTTTCTTCCTGTCAGAGTGGATGAAAAATCTTTTCCTAGAAGGAGATAGAACTCATAGTATTGTTTGAATTGGAAACGTCAAGTCAGTATCTGGCACATGAAGCTGTGAAACTTGAGAAGGTCCGAGATTTTACCCTGCTCGTGTGTATACAAGGCAGCCTGACACCATTTTATGGACCCAAGACTCCTGGATGAAACAATGCATGATCTCTGACACGTAGCAACAGGTGTATTTGGTGGGACATCCTTTTTGTGCCCACTTACCAAGCACTGATTATCACAGGACAAGAAGAAAAGATCCAGGTGACATTGATACATGCAGTGGGGTACGTGACAGAGAAACCTGTATTTAGGGAAACCAGATGTTTTATAATGTGCAGATACATTTTGTCTTCTTATGATGGAGGGAGACACTATTTCTCTTTTCTAAGAACGTCTGCTGTTCCAACATCCTTGAAGAGATGGTTCAGAGTGAAGGCTGTCACTGCCTCTGCTCAGTCATGAGCAAAATGTGAGTGATCTGTAATGAATTGTCTGGCCATCAAGATGGCGTCTCATCAGCCAACCCACTTTATAAAACATGGAAGTTGCCTGATATCAAGTACTGAATTGTGTATTCTGTGGTTCCGGATCCATTTTCATCTATTCAGTGATATTTACTGTGGATCTCTCAGGAGCCAGAAAATGTGCCAGGTACTGAGAATGTTATGGTGAAGAGAACAGGTGTGATTCCGATTTCTCTCAGCTGATAAGTGGCATCACTGGAAGTTTTTAGAGCTTTGACAAGTTCTGCTAAGCCTTGAGAGTTAAACCACCAGTGATGGGAGAATTGAGATATTCAGAACTTAACACATGAAGACCATTTGCATTGATTTACATTGTATACTTATTGCAATGTCTTTTCTGTGATAAATGACTGCAGGAATCTTGTTTGACTGTGAAGTGTTCAAAGGTGAAAACAGTGTGTGATTATGCCCTGCTCCCCTGGAGCGTCGCTGTTACTTCTTCCTGACTTCATTACTGTGTAACTGACATGAGAATCCGTGTGTGCTAACAAGTTGGCCTTGAAAGGTTTTCTCTAGTCAGCCCAGGTTATTTGGTTATAAAATGATAGTTCGTTTGATAGTTCACTGGACTTTTCCACAGCATGGTAACATGGCCAGATAATTTTTATCTGGACCTTAGCCATATCAAAGAGCTTTGACTCATTAGACATAACATGTAAATTCTGCTATTTTATCACCAGTGACCTTTATACTTCATAAAATAGATATGGTGCTTCCTATTTCTGGATATGAAGGTGAGAGATAACGCAACTAGAGGAAGTTTGGATTTCAAATGTCTCGGAACCACAACCACATCCTGAAAGCTGTTTTTCACCACGTGTCCTTTTCAAAACAGATACAAAATGTGATCTCTTTTTTAATTGCCAGGAATAGGAATATGATGGTATTTCATTTCTGAAAAACCAACACAGCATTACCTTTCCCTGCATCCCCTGCCCCCCTGCCCCGCCCCATACACATGAGTATGCCCTGGATTCATCAAACTTAGCTAATATATACTTTTAGTTTTTCTCTTGACTTTACATCTCATAAATGTATGTGTTTGTATGTGTTTGTATATGTAGGAGTCATCAAAACATTCATGGAAAATGTGTATTACGAGAAAATGATGCAAGAATTTCAAAATTATTCTGCAGCAAAATAAACTCATAGTCTTAATTCCATTTCCCCATGAATTTTTGGGAAAATCATTATATTTATGTGTACATACAACACATAAACTGTTTTATTTATTCATTTACACCTAAACTGTACCTCTTGCATAGATATTTCTGTGCTGGATTCCCAAGTGCCCACAGTGTCTTGTCAAGATGCCTTTGTAAATGCTGGCCTTTGAACCTAGCAATTGTGTTTTACCAGCACTCAACTGGGAGGGGCCAAAGGTCAACTCTAAGCTCTGTGAGTGCTGCCTGATTTAAAGTTGAAACTTGGCACTGTCTGTCCTCTTGTGCCTGGTTATTATTCTTGGAATGCAAAAAGGTACATGTTTTTGCAATTCTCTGAGGAGCTCCTCTATGACTTTTCCAGAACCTAAGTCCGATTTTGCTTCCAGAGCTATCTTCCAAGGATGAAAACTCATTTTTTTTTAAGCAGTGCTCAGACAGATGAGTGCTATCTTTGAAATCCATACTGGTTTTCCTGTCTGCTAGGGTCTATTTAATGGTTTATATGACCACTACAGAAATACACTTACTGCATTTGTTCCTGCCTTGCTGCTAAGAGGGTTGTGATTTCCATCCAAAACTTGAAGCAGTATGGGAATGGAAAGGAAGGCGTAAGTCACCTGCAGGTGAACTGGAGTCAGCACAAATTCCATGTAGGCATTGGTTTGGAATCCCAGCCATTATGAATAGTAGCCTGGCACCTGCAACTGTCCATGCAGCCTGGGAGAAGGAAATGAAAAGTGAAACATGTACCGCCATGTTTATGACTGGCATGTTCTTGGAAGCATGAATAGGCTAAGGTTTAGGAAATTAAATTACATTTTCAATGCAATAGGAAAACATAACAGAATGACATTCTAGTTAAGTGAAACACTCCTTTATTTGAAGCACCACGTGGTTTACGTTTTATAATTTATTGTTTCCAGAACGAGGATCTTGGCTATGTGAAACTCACCTACCTTGTAACTCCTCTTATTCAGAACATAACCTAGAGTTACAAAATAATCAAAAGGTGTTGCAGTGTTTGTGTGCTAAAGCCCAGAAACTTGATGCAGAGACCAACTCTACCTCCTGATGTCTTTATCCACAGTTCTCACACCGTTCTAAAAATCCTCTATCTCCATCTGCTATTTGTATGAGTTTGCTCAGGCTGTTGTAACAAATGGCATGGCACAGACTAGGTGGACTCAACAACATCAATGCATTTCCTTCTGGTTCTGGAGTTTAGATGTCCAAGATCAAAGAGTCTGGAGAGCTAATTTCATTCTGAGGTCATTCTCCATGGTTTGTAGATGGCTCTCTTCTTCCTTTGTCTTCATGTGGTCTTTCTTCCATGCGTGCTCATTTCTGAGTCCAAATTTCCTCTTCTTATGAGTACAGAAGTTACACTGGATTAGCACCCAGTCTACCAATTTCACTTTATCTATTTACCATTTTAAAGACCTTATCTCCAAGTGTAGGACATTCTGAGTGCCTAAGGGCTAGGATTTTAACAGGAGAATATGATGGTGACTGGCCTCAGTTCAACCTATAGTGTTGTCTATAAGCAGCCTTGAAGAAGAGAGAGACACACTGAAGAAAGGTAGTTAGCAATTACCCCAAAGGATAAAAGAAGAACAAATTTATTATAAAAGTTCTGTCAGAATATGGAAAGGCACAAAAACTGGTGTCAACATCCTTTCATATCTCAGTAGGTCCTAAGACCATCTTGATGTGACAGCAGGATTGTAACCGAGATATGAAGAAAAAGTGATACTCATTGTATAGTAGTAGCAAATTCCCAAAGAACTAGCAAATTCAGGTTCTAACTTTGTGATTCAGACAAGTCCCTAAATTTCTCTTTGTTTCCTTCTTAGTATCTTGAAAATAAATATAGGGTTAGCCCTTTGGCCTTGTGGTTAAAGGGGCCATATCCCAAAGGGCTAAACCAACAGTTTGAATCTTGGCCCAGGTGGCTTGAAAAATATGCCAAGTGCAGATGTGTGCATGCCCCAAATCCTGAGAAGATGGAGAAATGGAGGAGAAAGGATTGCAGCATGACTGTGCTATACTGTGGGTGTTTTATCCCTCTCCTTTTCTCTCTCTCTCTCTCTCTCTAGTGAGTAGAGATGTTGTCTAGAAAATTAGAAGAGAGAGAGTAAGAGAGAGAATAAACATTATTTGTACAAATACTAGAGCACCCATCATGTATGGGTGCTTCATAGTGGATGAGCATTCCATAGAGAAAGAGGTCCTAGCTCCAACAAGAAGGCATGAAAATATTCATTACAGGGACCAGCAGACGGCATAATGGTTATGTTGCTGGACTCCTCATAGTCCCGGACATGGCGGCTTCAAATTCATGCTGGGCACAAGTGAGTGCATGCCCAAGAGCTGAGATGAGAATGGAGGAGAAAGGATTGCAGTGTGACCATACCCCTGGGGGGTGATTTCTCGCTTCCTGTCTCTCTCTGTCTCTCTGGTGAATGCAAGAGCCCTGTTGCAAAAATCTCAATACACACACACACACACACACACACACACACACTACAATTAAATAGAAATTAGATTTACATATCAAATAATCAGGAAGATACTTTTTAAATTTTTAATGAGGCATAACCTTAGTTATCTGGAAAATTTATTTTTAAAAATTAAAAAAGCTGAGTCAATGTCTAAAAGTTCCTTAAACTAAGAATTCATTGTAAGGCATTTTTTCAAAGCAGAGTGTAATTGCTTGCTAAAATAATCAAATGAAGTCCTTCTGATTATATTGCCCTTTGTCCCAACCCAAATAATAGAAGACACAGTAGTATGATATAGTGGAGAGAATCAAAGAAATCAAATTATGATTTGAACGTTTCAACTATTTGAACTTAATTTTTTTTCTGGGCCCATTTCCATACTTTAAAACTAAAAGTATAAAACCAAAGGGCTTCTGTAGTATCTTCTTCCATACTTTAAAACTAAAAGTATAAAACCAAAGGGCTTCTGTAGTAAAATTTTATGAAAAGTGATTTCTATCTCCTTTTCTCTTACTTTAGAGAATTGGAGTAGAGCTAAAAAAGATATAGGCTCTACTTATCAATTCTTTTACTCTTCATCAGTTTGTGGGGATAAGAAGGAAGGAAATATTAAACACCAGGAAGTCTGGTCTCCCTATACAACTATCTATTGAGTATCTGTTCCTTGGCATTATAGTTGGAATAATGGTTTGACCCCCAAAGTTTCAAGTTTGGGAATTGATGTTAGAAAGTAGTGAGGCCTAGAGGGTGATGATTGGTTCACGGTGATTGCATCATGGAGGCAGTATTCTCATAACTGGATTAATGATGTCTCTTGAGATTCAATGAGTTGTAGCTCTCATGAGAAAGGGTTAGTTCTCCCAAGAGCTAGTTGTTATGAAAGAGGAAGAGTCACCTCCAGCTTGCTCTCTTTCTGAGGACTCCGTGTTTCCATCAGCCATGTAGACCAGATTATGCCTTTGGACTTTCTAGGCACTAGAATTATGAGTTAATAAACCCCTATTTCTTTATAAACCACACAGTTTCAGGTATTTTGTTAGAAATGCATATACGGCTAAGATGTTTGGGTAGGACCTTCCAGGACAACACAAGATTGTCATATCTAAATCTCATAATTGGTAGGTTGCCATTTTAAGCTGTTAACTCTTCCTCAGCAAGGCACCAGACCCTGCCTTTCTCTGTCAGGGGTGTGTTAATCTCTGACATTCAGAAACAGCCAAATAATCTGACAGATCACAACACGCGTATAGATTGTGTTCAGAAAAACATGCCTTTAAATGCTGTCTGTAATTTAGCAACTCTCAGAAACCTGGCATCTCCAGCCTTTCTCTTTGTCTAAAGTCTTGAGAAGAAAGTCCTTGAGTGGAGGCACACCTAAGAGTTCCTCTTTGCTTGAAGAACATGAGAAATATCAGGTGTTAGAAAATGAATTGTCAATTCCTCTGCCTAAAGTAGTTGAAGATTTAAGGGTGGCACCTTCAAAATTATTAGCAAGTGAGTACTTTATAATGCTCTAAATGATATCAGTTTGGATGTGAGAAGATCTCAACTTTCATAGACTTTGTAAGTTTACTGTAAAGGAATAATGTAAAGTATTGACTCTGGGACTTAAAAATTAGACCAATGCTTCTTCAGCAGAACCTACAGAAGTACAGATTTTAAAATCCAAAGATAATTTAAACATATCAGTGACCAAATCCATTTACCATCTCCCCAAACCAATTCCTCTCTTAAGTCACCCAAGCGGGAATGTAATTTCTATAAAGTCAGTAACAAAGACTTACTGACTTCATCTCCTAAATAATTGTTAACTGCCTTCCATGATCCTGATTTCATTATAATTATCTAGTTAAAACTCTCAGTTTGCCTCTATCCTTACAGATCTCTAAATATTTTTTGAAGGGAGAGATTTTTGCTATAGGATGCTTGTGTTCACTGGAAAGACAAAGAGAGAAACAGGAAACAGGAAATCACCCTCCAGGGTGGATGACCATGTGACAATCACTTCTTCATTCTCCTCTTGGGATTTTTGGTACACACGCACACACACCCAGCATGAGTTTCAAGTTGCCGGGTCTGGGACTCCAACTGTGGTCAACTACATGGGAGCCTGGTGATGTAAACCATGACACCATCTGATGGTCCCTCTAAATAATTTTTTATACAATGAGCAGATGAGCTAAATAAAATGCACACTGAACCATATCCATCTTTTACCGAACGCCCCTATGTCACTTCCTCTTTTCTGCAATAAAAGTTCAGGCTTCACAGAAGGACACACGTCCTCATATATTACCGCAATGCTCACAGAAGTACCTGAGACTGGTGAGTTTTAAACAAATAGTTTATCGAGTCATAACTCTGGCAGCTGGAAAGTTTGAAGGCATAGATCTGGCATCAGTCCTGCCAACAACATGGTCTATGGATGCACAGAGGGTGGCAGGTGCAGAGAGAGTGATCGTGAACAGCCCTATCTCTTTCATAGCAACAACCTCTCAGGAACACTCTTTTCTCATGAGAGCTACAGCACACTGGGTCTTGAGAGACATTATTAATCTATTGATGAGAGTGTTACTTTCACAATGTAAATCACCATGACTTAGTCATTACCACTAGGCATCACCATCTCCCAACACTAAATTCCAAAATATGAAGCTTTGGGGGTCAAACCATTAACCAAACCATAGCAGCATATAAGGCTATCCATTACCCAAACTCTTAGGTATGGCCATTCTACTTCCTTCTTTTCCCGTTTTTCATTTCCATCCTCTTATTCTGACTTTAAAATAGATCCATATCAACCTATTTCTATTTCTTCGTGTGTGTATATATATATATGTGAATTAGATATGGGTCATTTTTATTCTTTTATCTATCATTTGACCATGTTGTAGTATGACCCTGTGTTAACCTTATGATGCATTTGTATTAGTAATTTTTCATGTATTTGCTTATTTTCTTAGAAGCATATAGTTTGAAAAATCATAATAACAGCAGTTGAAGATAGAGACCTAAGTTAAAGAAAGGTAATAACAACCTTTGTAAGTCAGAAAACTGTTTTCTACTTCTGTCATCTATTAGCTATACCAGGGAAAGTTATAGAAAGAGAAGCTGACTTATGAAGTTTAGAGATAGCAAGGAGGAAATGTAATAGTCTTTTGGTAAGCCTTGTTTAGTGTGGGGCTCTTTTTTCCATAGGCACAAGCATGGCCAATATTGGGGTGGGATGGGGGGAGGCAGTGGAAGAAATGTGGGCTACTGTCCATGGTCCTGATATCCAAACACACTGTCATACCACAAAGCTTTTCTCACTGAGCCATATGCCTCCTTTCCCATCTCTATCATCTTCCAGCACCTAAGGGTTATATCACTACTGTTAACTGAGTTTGTTGAGTGAGTTGGTGGTTTAAATGAATTCACTTATGGGTTGAATGTGCCTCCTAGAAAGATATGCTGAAGTTCTAAGTCCTAGAACCTGTGAATGTCATCTTTTACGGAAACAGTACGGAGATACAGTCAAAGTTAAAATGAGGCCACACCAGGTAGGGTAGGCTCTATGCTAGCGAATAACATTGTTAAAGGAAGAAGGGAATGTGACACAGACACACAGAGGGAGCAGGCCATGGAAATGGAGGTTGGGGTGATGCATCTAATCACCAAAGAGCACCAAGGATTGAGGGCAAACTCCAGAAACCAGAAGAGTCAAAGAAGGATTCCTTCTTCAGGCTGTCAGAGACAGCATGGCTTTTGATTTCAGACTTCATTCTTCGGAACTTTGAAATAATAGATTTCTATTGTTTTAAGCCAACCATCTTATCATGGCAGCCTTAGGAAACTAATATAAGAATGCCATAAATTCTTCTTCAGATTTCTAATTCTAGCATCTTTTTTTAAAGCCCCAAAATCTTAGCTAATTTCTTTCTTTAAGGTGTAGGCTCTAGTGAATTCACTCTTATGCATAGAGTAATATTTCTCAGAACTGAAATATAATCATGCCTACAAACAGAGAACCTGACTTGGACTTTAGATCTGACTTCCGACTCCCCCAAGATACTTCTTAATTTCTGCTTCAGTTCAGGTAAAATAAATGCATACCTTTCCTTTAAAGGAATGAAATAGCTTGGTCTTATTCAACATCAGTGGTGATTTTTTGGTAATTATTTTGTAATTGCCAGGAGGTGTGTGTACTCACTAGAGAGAGACAGAGAGGGAGAAAGCACTGCCACTCCCCCTCTCCCACAGTGGAACATGGTCACATGGTTGGGATTTGGAGCATACATGCACACACACCTGGCATGAATTTTACAAGCCACTGGAGCTAAGATACAAACCACAGCCAGCCATGTGGGATGGATCCCTTTAATCAATAGGCTACAAAGTCAACCTATGTGGGTAATTTAGAGAGATTCTGTTTTTCTACTTTTCTTTCTTGTATTTTTGATGAGTAAGCATTTCTGTGACTACTACATCTATCTACTGGCCCAGCCATGGTGGTGCAAGCAGGAGAGCATTGTTGTGCAATGGCTGAACCCACATGGCAGACCCAGGTTCAATTCTTGGCCCAACCTGAAGATCCTGGATGCACTGGCAGGTACCTGTAATCCTAGCTAATTGGGAGGCTGACCTAGGAGGGTCATAACATGGTAAAATTCTGTAAAATATAAACCTATGTGTCTCTCTCCCTCTCCTGCTCTCTTATGTGTTCTTTCTCACAAAAAAGGAAAACCATTTTATATACAAAAATATATGTATTTACTGTTTTATGCCATCATTGGGTAAGGACAAAAAATGGGAATTATCTCTCAAGATGTCTGTTTGCTCAGGTCTATTTCACATGAAGGGAGATACTATGAAGTCCTGAGAGAGAGAGGGAGGTATATGGACAGACCAGGCTTTGCAAATTGTCAAGGTCATGGTGACTCCTGATACCAGCGAATAGGCTCTTTTCTTCCCCTCATTAAAAGTTTTCTTTATTATTTTTCTGATGTACGTGACATTTTGTTATTGAGGAGAACACAGAATTCCTGCTTTTATTACTTTTTCATCTGGGGTGTATATGTGCTCAGTGCTTTGCTCGCTAATGTTGTCAACACATCCTATGGAGAGTACTGCTGAAGAGTTTCCTGTTCATTCAGAGCAGAACAGCCAGAGTGGGTTGTCAGACAATGTACTCTGGGGAGACGATGCTGCAGACTGCATGTTAATTCAGGGGCTATTGGTGTGCTTGATAACAATGGTGTCTAGTTCTTGGATCATTTTTATTCTTTTCTCTTTATTTTGAAGGGAGTGATCTTTTTTTCTCATTGTAATCTTCCTGTAGATTTCAAAACACACGTTGTTTTTTCCAGTGTAAACAGATGATGCCTCTGGGGAATAATTTCCTGAGATGGATTTTCTGGGATGAATTTTGGGACCAGCATCTTAAGTCCATTATAGAGACAGATTATCTTCAGAGAAGCAGCTGTCAGAGTTGGGTACTAGTTTATTAAAATTTGATACACAAAACTCCCTGGGATTTACTTATTTCAATTATACTGTTTGCAGCTACACATTTTATTTCAAGATTATTTTCACTGAGTTGAAATAGGCAGTGTTCAAAGATAATTAGCTTTAACTTATAAGATGTCAGTTTAGAATCTTGCCCTTTCTTTAGTCTCTGTGAAGAAATAAAATAAGTATTATTTTCTTGCTAAAAATGTTTGCTAGATGAACTTTTTTTCTGAAGTTTTTGTCTTAAGGGCATGTGTGTTCACCAGAGAGAGAAATAGAGACAGAGACAGAGACAGTGAGAAGGAAAGTGAGAAATCACCCCTGAGGGGGGAAGGCCACACTACAATCCCTTCTCCATTCTCCTCCCATGATCTTGGGCATGCACACACATGCACCCAGTGTGAGTTTCAAGCCACCGGATCCAGGACTCGAACCATGGTTGACCATATGGGAGTCCAGTGATGTAACCACTATGCCATCTGCTGGTCCTGTGAATGACATTTTTAATAAAATTACGTTTGTAATTTTTGTTCAAGTGTAGTGTATTCTCTTGACCATTGTAGAATTGTGGCTTTTGGATGAAGCCAAAAAATCCTGAAGGCTTAAGAGAAATAAATTCTGTTCCTATCCGTCATAGCTCCTCATGATATTTTCCACTCAAAAGCCTTGATTATAAACTCAAACATTGAAATGTTATGCCACTTAACATGTCCCTACTTTTAATCTTTCCCGAGTATATAATTTTAAAAGTTTAGTTATTTATTCCATGGATGAGAAAAATAATGAGAGAAAGAGAGAAATAGGACTCAACAGAGTCCTGACAGGTCACTTCACCACCAAGAGTTAGACAGCGGGGATCACAGGGGTGGGCATGCCTGTGTGCTCAGGAAGGTCTCCAGACCTGAGCTGGTAACCATTCCATGTGGGTCTTCCTCACAGAACACTTCATTTTACCACTATACCACCATCGAGCTCTCTCCCAAATATATAACCAGTGGCAGAATGTACACTGCTCTTGCACTAGAAAGGTGACCTGCCCCAGGGTGAAAATGACTTGTGTATAATGGCACAACCCAGATGTGGGATAAGACAAATAAGTCATTGAGTTGTTCCTGATTGCCAGGAGAGGATATCTTGACAATCAAATTACCCTTTATTTAATAATAACAGGCCCAATAAACATAGCATGGAGTGGAAACCTAGAAGATTCTGATACCATTTAGATATTGAGTATCAGCAAGGCATTTGACCAACTTTTATAATACACATATGGACAAGGTCCACAGTGAATTTCATGCAAACTAATTTACATTTCAGAGAAGCATGAAAGTCGGACAGTAGCGCAGTGTGAAATGTGACGCTCTGCAAGGTGGACTGTGCTGAGCATCCTAGGAGTGAATGTGCTCATGATCTGGGGCCAACTGAGGATGAGGGTGGGTTGAAGCAGCAAGACCCTGTTGGGGTTGCCATCTCTCTATCTCCCTTTTTAATAGAAAAAAAAATAATAAATACACTTCAAAAAATGTTTAAAAGAAATACAATATTCATAAAAATGTGCTTTTGTTTCCTCCCCCATCTGCCTTAGTCATATCATTCACAGGGTTGTGGTGGTGCCATGCTTTTTTGTTTGTTTGTTTTAATTTTTTCTACAGGGTGTGTGCACTCAGAGTCAGAGACAAAGAGAGAGAGGAAAAATGAGAAAGCACCTCCCAAGGGGAATGGCCATACTGAAGTATCTTCTCCATTCTCCTCTTGGGTTTTTGGACATGCATGCACACATACCCAGTATGATTTTTCAGTCCACCGGGTTTGAGACTCAAACAGTGCAGCTGTCCATGTGGGATCCAGCCACAGTAACCTCCATGCCATTTGCTGGTTTGGTGCCATGCTTTGTAAGAAGATATTGAGTCTTGGAATGTGCCCAGAGAAGAGAAACTAGAATAGCAAGAAAATATAAATATGAGTTCCTTGAAGGAAGGCTAAGTAACTTCAGAATATTTAGCTTTGATGACAGAAGACATGGAAAGAATGGGAGATGCTGAACAATACAGAGGACAGATACGTTGGGGAAGGGATTATTTTGTGTGGCTGTCCCATTGAAAGAGGCAGTGGGAATAGAAAAGAAAGAGTAAGAACTTAGAAGTCATAACTGGATTTATTATCATATCCATTTCTATCTGTGTGGGGCAAGACAATTTTTTTGCATTTTTAAAATTATTATTATCATCATAATCTTCTTTATATTACATTGGGTTACATAATTTTACAGTGTATTACATTGCTTTTTCAAAAGGGAATGCCATGCATGTCAGTCAATACAGAGACAATTTCCCCACTTCATCATTCAATATCTTTTCTATGTTTTTTCCAATCATTATTATTATTATTCTAATTGTTTTTTAAAACAGTTAATCACTATTTCTCATTTTGCTTGTAAAAAGACTTTACCCATCATGAAATACTTCTCAGACCAATCCAGTTGAGAATACTATACATGTCATCATCAACAGGTAATAAGCCATATCTGTTTCTCACTAACATCTTATCTCTCTATTGTTCTCTTGCTATCTTTCTCTATCCTCTTCTCCTCACTCCCCCATTCCATACTGTCTTATTCTCGTTAAGTACCTTCACTTCTTTTATGTCCTCCAATTTTTCGCTCTCTACCATAGAGTGCAGAGAGTCGGTATATATTGAGTGGATACATACAATATCTTTCTTTCATAGCCTGGCTTACTTCACTCAGCAATAGATCCTCCACTGACCACTTTCTATCAAATGCCAGGGTCAAGCATATGAGGAAATGCTCAACATCCCTCATCATAAGGGAGATGCAGATAAAAACCACAATGAGATACCACCTAACCCCTGTCAGAATGGCAAAGATTAAGATTATAAAAAATGATAAGTGTGGCGGGGATGTGGTGAACCCTCCTACACTGTTGGTGGAAATGTCAACTAGTTTAACCACTGTGGAGAACAGTATGGAGGTTCCTCAAAGATCTACAAATAGAACTACCATTTGACCCAGCAATCCCACTTCTGGGTATTTACCCGAAAGACAGGAGAACGCTCAGTCAGAAAAGTGCTTGCACATCAATGTTTATTGCAGCATTATTCACAATTGCCAAGACATGGAACCAACCTAAATGTCCACAAACTGATGAATGGATTGGAAAAGTGTGGTATATATACTCTATGGAATACTACTCAGCCATAAAAAATAACAAGACAATTTTTTTAAAACCGAATGAATTTTAATTTCATGATCTGTAAATAGGGAATTATTGTGTCTCCCTAGAGAGGACTAGAATGCGGGTATTAAAACTGCCTGACACATGGTAGGTACCATGATTTTGAAGAAATAGAACTAATATCCAGAAGGTGTTAGGAGGTAGTTTTACTCCATTATAAAGAAGAGCTTTCTTCCAGTTAGGCATTCCAACAACAGAGTGGGGTGACCTCCTCACGGGAGAGGTCAGAGTCTGGACAGTAACCTGGCTGCTCTTATGACCTTCCTGCCC
The DNA here is from genome assembly GCF_000334495.1 of Tupaia belangeri chinensis. Classification (NCBI taxonomy): domain Eukaryota; kingdom Metazoa; phylum Chordata; class Mammalia; order Scandentia; family Tupaiidae; genus Tupaia; species Tupaia belangeri. Next base: position 1,842,122 of record NW_006159506.1, on the reverse strand, counting down.
ACCTTCCTGGACTGGCTCCATTTGGTTATTCTGGAGAATCAAGGCACAAGGGAGTGAGAAGCATTGGATGTGCCACAGAGCAGCCCTGATTTGCATCTACTTCACTGATTTGTACTTCAGTCTTGCTGAAAGGATTTGTTCCTTTATTCCTAATTTGGATTTGTTTGTTTATTTTAGCCAGTTATACCTGCAAATATGTTTCTTTTATTATAACATCATTTACTTTCACCCAATCGAATGACTAGGGGCTAATAAGTGCTCATTCTCCTAAATTAGAACTCAGAAATCAATTTAATTACTCCAAACCAAGTGCACAGTGTTTTCTCAATAGGGAATTATTGCCTCCAAAGAAAATAAAAGTGAAATATAAGAATGCATCATTTTCTATTTTCAGAGACTAGATGAAAACTCAAGTTTATATTCCCTTGAAAGAAATGTGTAATTGACCTTCTATGAAGCACAGAGAGTCCCAGTGGGATACTGGATCTAAGTTATGGCACCATGAAGACAAGAGAATGTAATTTATATACTACGAATGATACTTACATAGATTTTATTAATATTAAAAAGTAAGCTATTGCTATCTCTATGAGGATAAACTATTTTTTTTTCAGTGACTTTTGAAAATCCTTCTGGGTACATAATAACAACTATTGTGAGAATTAAGACTCTATGTATAAAAATGTATATATCATTTACTATTAGATTTCTTATATTACTATTCAAGGGAATACATATTAATGAATTAAAGCAACTGTACATAGATAAAAGGCTAAATAAAGACAACATGATGAAATTTTTCAAAAATACTTTTATGAACTTTGTTAAACACAATAAAAGGGATGATTCTAAGACATAACTAAAGTCAGGAGTCATTCAAAATGAAAGGAATAGGAATTTTACATTTATTTCTGGACATTGAACTTGTTCTCTAATCATAATCTTTGGGAAACTTATCCAAAAATGAAGATAAGTTCATCCATGTGTTTTGTTCTACCTAATATGATTTAGATATAATTAGGTATCTTTTTCTAAACAGAGATCATTTATCATATTTTACCCCTCAAACAGGAATTTTTTGAAAATCATTTGAGAGATTCCCTTGGCTGATAAGCTGATATTTCCAAAGAAATTTTCAAAATTCTTCGAGATTAAGTGAGCCTCATTTCTCAAGTGCCTCGGGTAAAGAGAATTGTTCTTAGGTATAAGCAGATAAATCAGTCTATGTATTTACTTGTTCTACCTTTTGTGCAAATATGTCAATCATTCTGTTTTAAAGAAAACATTGAAAATAGGAATAAAATTGTTGTGTTACATAAAAGCTATGGACATAGACATGGTGTGTGTCCTGTCAACTTTTTCACACTTTTAAGAAATTTGTTTTTGTTTTTAATTAAGAATTATCTAACTTTATTGGGAACCAGCAGTTAGCATAATGGCTATGTCGCTGGACTCCCACATAGTCAACAGCAGTTCGCATCCTGGACCCGGTGGCTTAAAAACTCACGCCGGGCACGTGTGCGTGCGTGCCCAGGATCCTGAGAGGAGAAGGAGGAGAAGGGATTGCGGTGTGACCATCCCCCCTGGGGGGTGATTTCTTGCTTTCTGTCTCTAATGTCTCTCTCTGTCTGGCGAGCACACGTGCCCTATAGCGAAAATCTCTCCAAAAAAAAAAAAGAATTATCTAACTTTATTCATTCATTCATTCATTCATTTAATTTGACCAGAGAGAGACAGAGAAAGAATGAGAGAGAGAGACAGAGAGAAAGTGAGAAAGCAAGCCACCAGGTTGGGGACTCAAACGGTGATTGGCCATGTGGTGGGCATGAGGGTGGGCCGCTCATGAATGGGATTAGTGCCTTTCTGGTCTCCACCAACTTGTCCAGTGCCTTAACCACCACGCCAACTGCTAGTCCCCAAGAGATATTATTTTAATCAAGTCAAAAGAAGAATTTGCTTTTGCTCTCATAGATGCCTAAGGAAACTAAGAGCGGCTCATTATTTTAATGTTTGCTTATTTTCTCTTGGAAGTTAAGTTGACAAGACTTGCTTATGTGTTCATTGAATACAGGATACAATAAAAGGTAGAAAATCAAGAATGACTCTTGAGTGTATACCATTAGTAACTGGGTGAACAGTGGGGTATTTACTAATACTAGGAAACGTAGGAGAGAAATCAGGTTGCAGATAGGAATGATGATTCCTGTTTTGAGATTCCTATTAGATATTTAAAGATTTGTCAGGTGGGTGGTCAGAGATATAATGTAAAGGTAAGAGTCTGTCAAAGATGGAGATAACATTTGGGAAATAATAGTGTATCAATGGTGATAAAAAGGAGTGACAACTCCCTTCTGATTCCATCAGTGTCCTCTGTAATGTGTGAGGCAAAGTCACTCATTGAGTGTGTGTGAGGTGGGACGAGGGTGTGTTAGGTAAAAAGAGAGCAGTGAAGGTGTGAAAGGCATGGTGGAGAGTAGGACAATGAAAATACTGAGGACGTATACTAGCACTGATCTCTGAGAGAGCTTCCAGTTTGGATCCCCTAATTCCAGCCAATGATAAGGTTAAACATATACTTGTATTTATAGATAGATAGTGCTAGGGTCTGGGGGGCTGGCCCCATACTACAGGGGTTAAGCACAATGCAGTAAAAGCCAAACCCCACAAGGCTGACCGTGGTTCTAATCTCAGCCTGACAGTTTGAAAAACACATCATGCTTGTGTGCAATGTGTGCCCCAAATCCTGACAGGATGCACAACTAGAGGAAAAAAGATTGTGGTTTGATCACACCCTATGGATGGGGGCGCTCTCCCACTCTTCATCTCTGGCAAGCACAAGCTTCCAGCAATTAAAAAAAGAAAGAAAGAAAGAAAGAAAGAAAGAAAGAGAAGATAGTGCTATGTTCTAAATGTTTGTGTCCCATCTCCTTCAAATTTATATATTGAAGTCTTAGTTTCCAAGGTGAGGATATAGGTTCAGTGTTCTCTTTCCAAAATATTTGGGACCAGAAATGTTTCAGATTTAAGATTTTTTTTGTGTTTCAGTATATTTATATATGTAAAATGAGATATATCCAGGATGGGACCCAAGTCTGAACACAGGGTTCGTTAATGTTTAATACACATTAATGTTTTATACACATCACTTAAGGTAATTCCATATAATATTTTAAATCATTTTGTGCATAAAACAAACTGTGTATGCACAGAAAGCAAAAGTGTCACTCTCTCAACCACCATGTGGACAGTCTGTGGTCATTTGGCATCACCATCATTCCTGATTCTATATCTACATGTTGCCCATAAGAAATCATTTTCTTACTCTTAATCACACAGAAGTACTCAATAATGGAAATAACTTATACCATTAATGCAGTGGAAAATTCATGTGTTCGGAGCAACTAAGCAGCCTAGTAGCTTCACCAGAAGACCTGCCCCAGCTGCTAAACTTCAGCAACAACAGCAAACAACAGAGGCTTCTGGTCTCCACCAACAATGCTGCAAGTCAAATGAGAGATTGCTGTACATTCCAGTTTGGAGGAGTGGTAAGAAGAAACATCAGAGAAGCTGAGCGACCAGGAAGTGGATCTTCCAAAGAGGATGCTGCTGCCTGGCTTTTGAAAATATTTCCTCCAGGGGCTAGCAGGTGGAGGGGTGGTAAAGGTGCTGGACTCCCACATGGTTGACTATGGTTTGAGTCCCAGACCTGGCGGCTTGCTTTCTCACTTGCATTCTCTCTCTTTTTCTCTCACTTACTCTCCTTCTCTCTCTCTCTCTCTAGCTATCTCTATGTCTGGTGAGCACGTGTATCTTGTAACAAATTAAAATACTGCTAATAATAATGATAAATAAAATTAAATAATAAAAAAAAATTTCCTCCAGAGTCATTTGCCTCATTAATAATGGTTTTTTTTTTTTTCTTAGAAGTCTCTTTGATTTTACAAACTGGCATGATTTCTTGTTCTATTATGAAAATGCCCACAGCTCTAGGCTTTCAATAAGCACGTTGAGGATTAGCACCCTGTCATCTCTAGGCGCTTTTGTTTGCAATGTTCACATTGTGTATATGCAAATCATGTATATGCAAATTTTTATCGGCACTATAATGCAATCAAGATCTTCATTCTTTAGCTTTCTGCAGCACTTTTCTATTTTTCATTAACTTACGTTCATCATTTTCAGCACAGAACTTCCACAGTTTCTTTGGGCTATCTATGATGACCATTCCAACACCACGTTCTTCTGCTAGCTGTTTCACACCTTCATCACTGCCAGCTTCTCTGACAGCTTGACTTTCTGTGCATAGATAAACATAAATGCATCTTCTTTCTTATTGCTTTACCCACAGGTTTATCTTCAGTCCTGTAAAACATTTATGCCACAGAGCAAAGAACAACAAACAAAATACAGGGAGTAACGCATGTAAGTCTTGGCCCCATGTGGGGTATCATGGGGAAACTGTTGTTGGTATAATCACCTGCACACATGTCATCTTATATCGTTTGTGGGCATGTTTCCATGGGGTAATCTGGGCAGATGTGGAAAAAATACGGATTACAGCTGAAGGGAGTCTAGAGGTCTTTTTTTTCCTTTAGGAATACTGAGTAAACTATGTTGAGTGTCTGTGTTATGACTACAACCCAACACATGAGATCAGGTGTGGAATTTTTCACTTGTGATGTCATTTAGTACACAAAGTCTTGAATTTTACAGCATTTTTGGTTTTGGAGTTTGGGATTAGGAATGCTGAACCCATCTTAGGAAATGGGAGTGGTGAGGTCATGAGGGTGGGCCGCTCATGAATGGGATTAGTGCCTTTATGAAAAAGGCCCCAAAGAGCTCATTTGCCCTTCCTGCCATGTGAGGATATATGAGAAGATGCCATTTGTGAGCCAGGAAGTAAGCTTTAACCAGATGCCGAACCTGGGACACTTTGATCTTGGACTTCAAGCCTCCAGAACTGTGAAAAAGAAATGTCAATTATTTATAATCTACTCATTGTATAGTATTTTTGTTATGGCAACCAAAACGGATCAAAATAGGTAGATAATCTTAGATTGAGCGCTCTCTTTTCTCTCTCTTCTCTCTCCCTTCACATCTATCCACCAGTGTGCTTTTACCTCTAGTGATTTTCCTGGAGCTTGAATGAGAGCTGGAGGTTTCTTTTGTTAGATTTCACATCACATGAACTCTGTCACTCCAGCCTAGGAAATGCATGGCATGGATTTAATTTCGCTGCTCAAGAGAGTGTGTGGAAGTATGTTAGCAAAGAGCATGTAGGAATGTGCATTTCCACCTGACCAGGTGAGGCTAATGCCTCCCTCCAGTGCAGGAACTGTTGGAACAAATATTTCTTGAGCATCTATTTCTTACCAAGCATTGTTTCAGAAATGGGAAATCGTGCTCATGCAATTGAATTGGACTGAATGAGACTTTCCCTCTTTCAAAAGAAGAGTTTCGTAGTTTGTAGCCTGGGAACACTCTAATTCCTTCAGCTCTTTCTTCACCTTGTCACATATGCTGACACTTGATGTCTCATAACTGTATGTATCCAATATCCAGGCGTTGGTCTCTGTTCATGTAGTGATACTAATTGTTAGTAGTACCTTGTTGTTATTACCATAATTTACTCCTTAATTAGCAAGATGATAAAGAAACCACCCTCTACTGTCACCAGAATTATTTCTACTTTTTCTTTCCTAATTTCTTTCTTCTTTTTTTTTTTTTTTTTTTGAGAGGTTTTTGCCTAAATCACTGTGTGCTCACTTTGGAGAGACAGAGACAGTGAGAGAGAAATTGAGAAATCACCCTAGAGGGGTTGGCCATGCCATAATCCCTTCTCCACTATTCTCCTCCTGGGATTGTTGGGCATGCATGCACACATGCCCAGCGTGAGTTTCAAGCCACCAGGTTTGAGATTCAAACTGTGTTGACCATGTGGGAGTCCAGCGACGTAACCACTTATACCATCTGCTGCTCCCCTAATTTCTTTCTTTCATAAGAGTGAGAAACACAGAGAGAGAGAGATAGAAAAATCTAAAAAAAGTCTCATGCCACAATCATGCCCAGTCAGGATCATTGCGTGTTTGGGTTGACCAGGGAACTAAACCCATGATCGTCCTGATAGATTGAGCATACTTTGGGCAGTATGTTACTGTACTGTCACATCACTGCGCTGGCCTGTGAATTGTTTCTCCTACATCTGTTTCTTTGCTCTCCCTTTCTCTCTCTCTCTATCCTTTTTGTCTTTCTAATCTCTTCTTCCCTCTCTGTCCCACCTCACCCACCCCTTTCTCACACATGGACACCTGGATTTCATCATTGGAACGCTCTTCAGCACATTACCCATGGAGCGATCCACTCTTGCCCTTCCTTCCTGCAGATTTAGCTGCTGCAGAGTGCTCGTGGTCTACTGTCACGTACGATTTTCTTTCTTTTGTGGAGTAATTGAAATGGATTCATGACTCAACCCTTACTGAAACACCACATTGTGAGGCTGACAGATTTGGAAAACACTGGAACTCCTACCCTGACCAAAGCTGTCTTTCTGGTCTCCTGTTCTATTATTCCTCCCATCAGTTGCTGTCTGTGCTTGGAGTCTCTTTTACCTACTTAATTTAGTTACCTGACTAGATACAATAAGAGGCCTAAGTGAATTACAGATTGGGGAGGAAAAAATAGTACCCTATCTTCAGAGTAAATTAAGTAAGAAGTAAGAAAAATTCTGATGTTAGAGTTTCTGCATATGAAATAAGAGTTGGAATAAGAGTTCTGGGAAATAAAATGCCTGCACTCCCTGAATTAAAGCTGTGCAGTGTCTCTGTGGGTCTAGGCAAGCACAAGCCTAGGTAAGAAGGTCATATGTTTTGACGTTTCCCTTGATCAGACCCCATTGCTTTTGTGAGCCTCACCTCATTTTCTTAGACCTTCATCCCATTCCCTATTTTTCATAACGACAAGAACAAAAAATCAAGATCCTGAGAGGTTGAGTGAATTGGCTGACAGAGTGAAATCTGGCATTAGATTTGGGCTTCTGGCCTGTAGAACTGAATCCACACTGAAAGTAGCACCTGCCTGGTCTCTATTCTTGACATCATCCTAGCCAGGGCACCGTCTCTATAGCAGCCATGCAGAGGGCTGGTGTCTTGGCTGAGTCATTGCCAATGAGGACCTTGTCTCCGGTATTCTTTTGTTTATATTCTCACTTATTTGTGTAGCTAATGCCAACTAATTACTAGTGACACATCTCAGTCTTTCTCCCTGTCACTCCTCTGTCTCCCACCCTTTCCTTCTTCCTCCCCAGCCCCTCTGTCCTCACTAAGGAATGGGGTCATTACAGCAATGGCACTAGGAAGGCTCTAGCCTACTTCTTTAATAACATTGCCTTGATTTTGCCCTGTACCCTTCTTGGGGACTTTTCTAGTTCTTTCTTTTCAAGTTTACATTTTTACTTATTCCATGAGCAAAAAAGACACACAGAAATAAACAAAGGGACAGCACCTTCAAAAGGGTCTTAATACCATAACCCACCCTCGGCCACAACCACCCTTGGGTCTTAGGTATGTCTGGGCCTGGGAGGTCTCTTGAGGCTCACAGGGAAGTTTCCCATGTAGGTCAGCCTCCCAGTGTGTCAGGTGACTGCTGCACCATCGTCCAGCCCCATTATTCTCTAGTTCTTATTTTATTTTTATTTATTTTTATTTATTTTTTATTTATTATCATCATAATCTTCTTTACATTGCATTGGATTACATATAACTTTACAGTGTATTACAATGCTTTTTCAAAAGGGAATGCCATGCAGGTCAGTCAATACAGAGACATTAACCTCCCCGCTTCAACATTCAATATCTTTTCTAGATTTTCCCCAATCATTATTAATATTATTCTAATTATTTTTAAAACAGTCAATCACTATTTCTCATTTTGCTTGTAAAAAGACTTTGCCCATCATGAAGTACTTCTCAGAGCAATCCAGTTGAGAATACTATACATGTCATCATCAACAGTTAATAAGCCACTCAATATATACCGATTATTCTCTATAACTGCTTTGATATCTGAGCTCTCTATACCTTCTGAATTTGCTCAAAATCTGCTATTTTGGGTATAATCAATTGCTTCCTTCCATGACAATGGCTGTGCTGTTACAATTTTGAAATCAATCAAGCTTATTGAAAACTAAACTTTAAGTTTTAAATAGTGCTTTAAATGTTTTCCCAAATTGCCTGCACAGATATGATTCCCAAAGATTTACTAAAAAAATTCATTGAGCCCCCTTCACTTGCTATGCTAATTTCGGCCCACACTTTTTCACCTGAGAAACCTCAATTACAGTTTCAGATCTACTTCAGATCAGGCCCCTTAGGTTCCCACCCAAACTTGAGGTCCGGTTATACTTGTTCCATAATTGCATAGCACTTTATACATTGTACTTCTGGGGTCCTTTTCCTTAAAGTTTCTTTCTTTCATTCTTCCAAGAAAGAAGGGGATAGAGAAAATGAGAGAGAAAAAGACAAATTCTCTTAACAAGCCTCATGCCGCCATCCACATCCTCACCCTTTCGGCCAGTCGAGATCACGGGGATGCACCCTCTGTGTGTATAGGTGGACCTGGGAGCCAGACCCCAATCCGCTGCCCCATCATGCTATGTCTTTGGTGGGCCTTCAATATAGGATCATGGCTATTTGTATACACAAATATGTGTCTTCACGTTATATTGTAACCACCTTCAGAGAAGCATCTCTTCTTAGTCATCTCTGTGGTTCCAGCACTCTTAGCATGATGCCTGGAACATGGTAGACCCTTCATACATTTCTACTGATGAACTGACTAGATGAAAGATTGATGTCCAATTTGATTAATCTCTTCAGACATACATTCATATATTAAATGATGGTGTGGGTCAAAATCCAAACTTAGGGGCCTGACACTGGTGTAGTACACACTCTGTGAGGCTGACTCACGTGAGAAGATCTTGAGTTTATTCCTGAGACCTCTATGAGTACACCTGGCACGTGCATGCCATGATCCAGGGCTGAAGCTGGTGGTAGATTGTGGTATTGATTCCGGATTTGGGGTATTACTCTCTCACTCTATGTGTCTCACTCTTCCTCATGGGAGAAAGAAATTAATACACTTTTTAAAAAGACAAAAGTTATTCATGGTGGTAGAATGTGGACCCAGCCTAAGGATTTCCATGGTAAAAGGAAGATCAAGCGATCTAGCATTTCCCAATACAGTTGCTTGAATATGCTGACATATCCTAGGATACCTTTAGATCTGATTAATTAATTTAGATCTGTTTCCCTTTGAGATTCTCATAAAGCTGCCTGAGATTCCTTAGCAAACTAGTCTCTATGGTTCTTTTTCCTTCAGCAGTTTGTGGGAGAACTTTCTTCTGAAGAGAAAAATCTAAGGGTTCATTCGTTAGTGTGGCAATTCTGGTGAGGCGATTGTTTGGCGAAGCAAGGATTAAGAACATTTAGTCACTGGTACATAAACTGTGTTCTCTTCTGTCATCTCAGTGTACGAGTCAATGAAGACATCTTAGTCTTCTTAATAAGTTACAGATAATCTCTCTCTGAGTGCATGCTTTTCTGCCTCTTGCTGGGAGCCAAATGTTGCTCACACAAAGAATGATGTCTGCTTGTTTATGTTGCTGTTAACTCTAGTTTGATATATAGCCCAGTTTTGTAATCCAAATTGTCTTCCCTCTCTGCTGGGCCACATTGCATATGCTTCCTTTCCAGCCATTGCCATGATTATCTTCATTTCTATGTGTAACATGTTCTGAGTGGGCCTCTGACTTAACCCTATTTCTTGGGCAATTCTGAAAATTCAGGTTTGGCTGCAGCTTCACTTTGTTCTCTCTATGAATAAAAGATTTCCTAAATAAACTTTTCAGAGTAAACTCATTTATAGACAAGGTGCATCTACGTAAGGGAAGAACTCTTGAAGCCATAGTCATTGTTTGAAATCAAATGAACCTTGATAATCAGGTGCAGTTTTCTTCGGTCATGAACCTCTACCTGGAAGCATTCTGCTAGCGTTGTCCTCATTGCTTTATGTATGTGAAAATCATAACAATGCTTTTAAAAGTGTTAACTTATATTGTTTTCTTTTTGATTGAACTTTATTATTTTTTAATTATTTTTATACATTCAATCGCTATACATCATTTAGCTTGTAAAGAGAATTTACATAACATGAAATATACCTCAACCAGTCAGTTGAGAATACAGTATTCATTGCCCTCTCATTACTTTAAGTGAGACATCCCACAGTCTTCAGAATTGAATGGAAAGGTCAGGGGATAGGAATATAGCAAGAACTGTCTCCACTTTATAATATATTCTCTCAGTGTATCAGTGATGGAAAACCCAAGGCAAAGGACCTTTGCAAGATCTGCAGCGAAAGTTCTAGAATGTACTGGGAAACAGGAGGGGATGGAAAATGTTTTCTGCAAAAGGCCACATAGGGAAAATTTTAGACTTTGAGGGCCATGTACCGTCTCTGTCCCACACATTTTTCCTATGTCACCTCCCACCAACACTTTAAACATGTGCAATCCATTCTTAGCTCTGAGATCACAAAACAGGCACTGGGCTGGATTTCGGATTTGGTTCACAGGCAATATAGTTCGAATACCCCTGACATTAAGTGTTGCTCTTTTCTTGTGAGCACATGCTGTTGTGTACATTGTGAGTGCGTGTGTGTGTTTTTGGGGTGGGGACAGGGAGATTATTAGATGACAGCCATTGAAATATTGAAAAATATTTTTGAAGGTTTTTTCCATAAGGTGCAAGAGCTCACCAGAGAAACAGAGTGAGACAGTGAGAGGGAAAGTGAGAAATTACTCCCCAGTGGGGATGGCCATGCTGCTAACCTTGCAAACCTTTCTCCTCCATTTCAGGCATGCACACATGTGCCTAGCATGATTTTCAAGCCTCTGGATCTAGGACTCAAATTGTCACAGGCCAACACCTTAACCACCAAGCCACCTGCTGTGCCGGAGACATTTGCCTTTTTTTTTTTTTTTTTTTAGTTTATAACACATTTTAGATTTTTGATGCTCAATTTACATTTGTAGCATCCCCAAAACAGTCACTTTAAGTCATTTTTATAACAAAATGGGGTATAAATGCACACACAAATATGAGCTGAAATAGCATATTAATAACCTTTACATAGACTCAGGGAAATATATATATATATATATATATATA
>NW_006159506.1:1798934-1830851 GCF_000334495.1 Tupaia belangeri chinensis | reverse complement strand
TATATATATATATATGTATATATATATATATATATAACCAGCAATCTCTAAAACTATAATAAGTAACAACTATAATGTCATTTGTGTCCATTTGCTTCCAAATTTTATATGTTCCTATTATATGTATACATCGACAAACAGTTATGATGTATGCACATGTAAGCATATGCATGCAGAAAAATTCTGATAATTCTCTATTAATCATTTTATTTTCATTTCCATTTAATCTACTTTAAGCATTTTCTGAGGTACCCAGTGGTTCTTTGGAAACACAATTTTAGGCGAGCTTCTGTATTGACAAAATGCCATCCCGCATTGATTTCTTTTCTGTTAGGTTGTTTTGACTACAATATGTGACACTATAAGCAACTTCTTTGAATTTGCAGCATTTCTGGGTAGTTTTTAGAAACTGGCAGTTTTGTTCTCTTGAATGAAGACCAAAGGATCTCATAAATGCATAACTGGAGGAAAGCATGAACAACACATTAGAGTTCTCGGAAGTATGTGTTACTAAGAAAAGGGAGTAACAAAGTTAGGCTGCTTCTTACCTGGAAGAAAACCACTTTCAGAAATGCATTGTTTGTCTTACCCAACAACATACGCTAGCTCTTTGTGATGCTTCTTTCACCCACTTTATCTTTTTCATCTCCAAATTCTCTTTTCCACTTAACATAACCTCCTACTCCCTCTCCATGAACCTCATAGGCCTCTATGACACATAAGGTGTGCTAAGAAACCAGAACATAAACACTAAGCCACCTTTCAAAGGAGTATTTGCTGTTAGCAGTTCAACCTGGCATAGACTCCAATCTCAGGTTACAGTGAAACAACAATAACCGGAAATATAAAACTCAACTTAGTGGAAAAGCATAGTGTTGACTTTGACCATACCAGTTGGATTAGCTTTGAGCTCTACAGATATAGAATTTGCAATTAACAAAATCAACCTGGTGTCAAATGTTGGAGGTAAAAATAAACACAAAATTTGGAGGTGGTGGTTAAGGCACTGGACTCCCACGTGGTCGACTGCATTTGAGTACTGGACCTAGTGGCTTGCTTTCTCAATTTCCCTCTCTTCTCTCTCTTTCTCTCTCTCTGGTGAGCACACGTACCCTATAGCAAAAAGAAGAAGAAGGAGAAGAAGAAGAAAAGAAAAAGAAGAAGAAGAAATAAAATTAAATATATCATTCTTTAATTTAAAAAATGCAGAATTTTAATTCATATTAAAATTAGTGCTTGCCAAAGAAACTAAAGCAATAAAATTAATTTCATTCCTATATATTAGGTTGTTGGGAAAGTGATGATGTATCTTTCTATGGTTTTCTATGTAAAAATGCGTCATGACATTCCTGACGACCCAATGTTATAATAAGTGCTGAGAAACATTATCTTAATGCCATATAGTCACAATGGGAAGGGTACCTTTAATTTGAAATATGCATAGTATTCTCTCTTTTTAATGAAGTTGTAAACTATCAATAAAAAGAATAAAGAAGAGAATTCGCTTTAGTCTGGAACGAATTGGCTGAGTGAAAGCATCCGGGGATCTAAAAACCTAGAGAGCCCACCCTGAATGATCAGGTGGACTCATTTAGAGAATAACTTCAGAGCTATTTCTACTTCTTGTGCAGAAAACCCACTTTGTGCAAAGGCAATTTCTAGCTCCTTTAAGAACCTAAGAGGGATGAAAGTGATCCTTAAGGCCAGATCTCAAGTCAGAGTAAGACTGCCATTATCTTCTTTCACTCATTGCTTCATTCCAGATGTTTCTGTGATTGTAGGTGAGGCTTAAAGAATGTGTGTGATTTATACAGAGTCCCACCCCTGAAAATGGAAGAAATAGGGCTTAGGCCTCAAGTTATTTTCAAAAAGCTCTGCTCTGTGGTAGAATCTGAAGACACTGGGACATTTCCCTCCCTGAAGAATATTCCTGATGTGCATGGGATGATACTGTGTCCTCTTATAAGAGATATTCTTTTGGTTTAGTCACTTTCAGTGATACGGCAGACATCAAGAATTTATGGCATGCTCACAATAATGTTTATGTGCTAACTCTAGCCTTCATGAAAATCTATATTTCTTTCCTATCTACAGTTGAAAACATGTGACTTGAAACAGTTAGATAATTTGCCCAAGATCTCATATATAGAAAAGTCATACCTGGTCCTTGAACCTAAGGGTCCAAGAGCAACTTTTTCTTATCTCCCTGGGAATGACTGTTCAAAATATAAACTCCCCTCAAGGAGCAACACACTCACATCTTTGACAGACAGCATTTAGCTGATTGAGGAAAAAAAGTGCTGGAATAACAGGACATAAAGTTGATGCTGATGGAAAGAGAATTTTGAAAGTAGAGGTGGCAGATCTAAATGCATTGTGGAAATGACATAGTTTGGGGGTATATGTGTGCATTTTAGGGAGGGTGTCAGTGGTATTGCTGATGGGGAAAAGGGAAGTGTGTGCCTGGATGAGTTTTATAACCTCTTTCCACATGAAATGTTCCTTATCTATAGAAAGAATGACCCCTATTTTTCAGCTGTTGTGAAGAAGGGAACTGAAACAGTAGGTTGTTGGATACCAAAAAACTGCAACTGCCTAAAAAATTTTTGCTCATGGATAGTCCTTTGATAGAGCAGAATCTATCTCCCACTGTCTACTAAATCCTTGCCATCAGAGCAGAAATAAAGTTTAAAAACTTATTCTTGACCCCTGCAGCCTAATAAGGGTTTATGTCCACCCCAAATTCATATATTGAAATCCTAACCTTAAGGAGAAAGGATTAAAAGATGAGATCTTTGGGAGGTGACTAGTCTTGATGACAAAGCCCTCATGAATGCAGTTAACATCATTATTATTTTTTTAAATTATTTTATTCATCACCATTATTATTATTTATTTGAACAGAGAACATCATTATTAAAAAAGCTCCACAGTAATTTCTGGGCATTTCCAACATGTGAATTACAGTGAAATGGTCTTCTGTGAGGAAGTGGGCCCTCACTAGACAGTGAATCTGCCAACACCTTGACCTTCAACTTCCAAAGAAATACATTTTTATTGTTTATAAGCCATCTAGTCTATGATATCTTTAGAGTGGTCTCATTCCCTCACAACTGCTGAGTGGTTACTTTCCTCTCCTCAACAGAAAATCTCCTCAAAGAAGTGGTAACTGTCTCCAATTCCTCTCCTCCCATCATTCTTAACGCAAGCCCAACCAGGGTTTCACCTCATAACTTCACTGAAACTGCAGCCCAACCTCTAGTTTGCTAAACCCAATGATCAGTTATGCATCATCATCCTACTCAACCCATTGGTGACACACTTAGCCACTCCCTTCTCTTTGATTAGTGTTCCTCAGGTTGCAAGACACTCCATTCTCCTAGGGTTTTCTCTGAGCCAACTGGCCACTCCTTGTCTACCTCTTTTGCTGTTTCTTCTCCCTAGATGCTAAATGTTGGAATATCCAAGGATTCAGTCATTCCCCCCTCCCCCCACACTATCTACTCAGTTCCATGATAATCTTATTCAAAGTCTTGGATTTAAATGCCATTCGTATAATAACAACTTCAAATACAGAGGCTCAGACCACACCTTCTCCTAAGCTCCAGGTTCATAGAACCACCTGCCTACTAGACAAATTTCTTTGAGTGTCTACTTGGCATCCCCAATGCAACATGTCTGAAACTAAAATTTTAGCGTTCCTTATTCCTAGGAATTTACCTCTCTCCGTTGCAACTAATGGCAATTTATTCTTCCAGTTACTGAAAACCCAAACTTTGGAATCTCTCCTCTCTCACATACATATTATATGCAAATCTAGAGGAAATTCTGTCATTAAAATGTTTGAGAGCCAACCCCATAGTTCAGTGGTTATGTTCTGTGCACATGGATCCAGCTCTGGACTGGCCGTCACAGTTGGAGACCAAGCCCAGTCTCCTCTTTCTCTCTTCCCCTCTCTCTCTCTCCTTGGCTAGTGCACATGCTCTCTGGGAATAAAATGTATTGAGAACTGATTTTTTTTTTTATTTTGCTAGAGGACATGTGCATTCATCTTATAGAGACAAAAAGGAGGAAAGGGAGAAAATATCCACCAAGGAAACATACACACAGCACAATCCCTTCTTTTCCATTTCTCCATCCTATTGAGAATTTTGGATATGAATGCTCACATGCCCAGCATGTTTCTCAAGCTGCCAGGGCCAAGATTCAAACTATCCAGTCAGCCATGTGGGATCCAGCTCCCTTAACCACTAAGCCACAGAGCCTGCCTGGGATCTGATTACATCGCATTACCTCACTGCTATCACTCTGACTTGAACTCCATCCTCTCTCACCTAGATTATTGCTGTAGCCTCCCAAATTCTACCATTGGTTCATGCAAAGTAAGAAGCATAGTGATTTTTTTTTTTGAGAGAGAGAGAAAGAGAAAGAGATTTTTGCTATAGGGTGGGTGCACTCACTGGATAGACAGAAAGACAGCAAGAAATCACCCCTGGGGAGTTGGCCACGCTGCAATTCCTTCTCCTCCATTATCCTCTCAGAATTTTGAGCACACATGCACATACACTTTTCACGAGTTTTAAGTCACTGGGTCTGGGACTCAAACCATAGCTGACTATGTGGGAATCCAGTGATGTAATCATTACGCCATCTACTAATTCCATTTTTTAATGTGACATGATGACACTATACCAATCACTTTATTGCACAAAGAATGAAATATCTCTTTATTGATATCTCTTTATGTTATATCTCTTTATCTCTTTAGTGTGATAAAGAGATATCTCTATTGCACAAAGAATAAAAGAATAAAAGCCAAAATCTTTAAAATAGCCTACTAGGTCCAGTGTTATACAGTCCCTGCTCCTTCTCAATTTTCATTTCCTGTGCTCTCCTTCTATGCCCCCACTTGCTCTTCTTTCTATTTTTGGAGTCCAGACATACTCTTGCTCTGCCTTAGGGACTTTGCTCTAGCCGCTCTTTTGCCAAGAGAATCCTACCTCCAATATTCATTGGCTCCTCCCATTGTACTCCCATTTCTCCTTATACTGATTTCTTTCTTTCTTTTTCTATAGCACTTGCCTCTTTTGAAAATTCTATATAGTTTATTTATTCATTTCATTTATTGTGTATTGTTTACCTCCACTCACCATAACATTGACTCTTCAGGGGAAAGAATGTTTGTCTATGTTGTTCAGTGGTTGCCGTAATTTTCCTAGAACAGTGCCCTCACATAGTAGAAACAAAATTTCTGTTCTGAATGATTGAACTGAATCTGATTAAAAAAAAAAAAGTTGGGTAGAATCATCTGCTTTCATAAAAGTATTCAGGAAAATTAGGTGCTAAAAAGAGGATGTACCACCCACCCTTCCTTCTAGTCCAAGAAAGAAATGCAAGTTTAAACAAAGAAAGGAGACCAACAGATGGTGTAGTGGTTATGTTGCTGGACTCCCACATGGCTGACCACAGTTTGAGTCCCAGACCTGGTGGCTTGAAATCATACTAGGTGCATGTGCATGCATGCCCAAGATCCCAGGAGGAGAATGGGAGAGAAGGGATTGCAGAGTGGCCATACCCACCGGGGGTGATTTCTTACCTTTCCCCTCGCTGTCTCTGTCTCTTTCTCTCTAACAAGCGCACATGTCCTAAGGCAAAGAAACAAACAAAAAACTTCTAGGAAAAAAAAGTTTAGCTTACTAATTAGAATAAAATTGCATAACAGAAATAAAAAGAAGTCAATTCATTCAAACAGCTTCATTCTAGAAATGAGCTTTTTAAAAAAAGTTTAACAAGTGTGTGTGTACATTGTTCAGACAGATAGTGAATCAACATTTGACTTAAAATCTTGTTTATAAAACAGTAGAGATTAAACGGTAAAAATTCCATAAAAAAATATTTCCAAAGTATGTCCTGTGGAATATCAAGTCTAAGAGACATTTAATGAAATTAATATCCTTGGGTCAAATAAGTAATAAAATGCTTCAATGTATTGATAGAGCTGGCTCACACTGACTCAAAAAAACCAAATAGGCACATCTTTTCCCAGTTTTGCATTGCTTGAAATCGGCTGTGTTGTATTTACACCACAGAAATAGGCTGTTGGCCAACAGTAAATGCTACAAATCCTAACTTGGTATTCCTGATTAGATTTAAATTAGTTTTCGTTAACAGAGCCAGTTGTTAAACATGTATTACCAACACATAATCTGCATTTGTGTATTGAAATATTAGAGATGTCTGTAGAGGAACATTTTATTTAACTTTGTCTTTCTACTCTGTACTGAATGAAAGTATGGAACCTTTTTAAAAATATACAATGGAACACAGGTGTTTTAGTCTGTTACGTTACTAACAGAAAGTTTTGAGCAAATTATAGAGAAATAGTTTAGTAACTCAAAATTCAGTGGCCAGAAAGCCACAGGCATCACAAAATGGCAGCAAGTAGAACTTTTAGCAGAACAGAGCATGGTGTATGACCATGTGACTTTTTTCCTGCTTCTGGTCTCATTCAAAGCTGAAATATCTGCCATAACTCATAGCTGCCCCTTCCCAATAACATTATCAACACAATCATAGGTGGCTCCTTAGACACCATGAGGAAATTAAGTTTTCACTTAATACCTTTACAAGATAATCAATGTAGCCAAGTCCCCAAAAGTGAAATTCTGGGGGACATCTAATCACTACACACTAAGACCAATTTCCAAGACTTGAAACTTTGGGGGACAAACCAAATCATAACAACATATTAAAACCCTTTTAGAATATGTTACTTTGTTAAATGCTACATTTGTGAAAATGGGATGGAATTTTTGAGTTTGTAAAACCTGGAGTATCAAATTTATAATTTTTGACAAAATATTATTTCATGTGAAGTGAGAAAAATATCTAATTTCCAAAAATTTTAAAGGTTTAAAATGAAACAAAATACTGACAGTTCTTGAGCCTATTAATACTTAATAAATATTCATTTTTTTCTCTTTTCCAATCACTTCTTCCCAACTTGGCACTCAAAAAATGTAAAGTGACACCAAAGTAAGAATTATTATTTAGAATATTACATAATTATGTTTATAATTGGATAAACAAATTCATTATCAAGATTAAGAGATTTCTTGTGTAATGCTTTGTAATATCTTAATACACACTTATTCTAAAATTGGATTTAGATTTTAATTTATCATAAAATAGTTTGTATGATCATTTACAAAAATAATCTTATTATAAAATTTTATTTTTGGGGGGGCGGGGCAGGAATATTCTCCAGTCTTGATTATTTTCCTCATGAGCTTTCTTATACCCAAATATCTTGGAAATTCCTTTGAGTTCTATTTCTTTGAAACATTTTACTCTATCCCAATTTGTAAGTAAGGGATTTGAGTTTAAGAAGCCCCATGGGCCAGTCTATGATGCAGCGGGCGTATGATGCTCTTTGACATTGGAACCACTTTGGAAAGTCCTGGGTTCACATTCTGGGTCCTCCCTCTACACACCAAGTGTATGCATGCCTGTGATATAAGCTGGCAGAGGCTGAGGGTAAATAGTGGCATAAAGTCCCCATTGGGGGTGCCTGTCTCTGTCTCTCTCTGTCTCTCTGTCTGTCTCTATTTTCTCTTTCATTCATGAAAAAAAGAAAATAAATAAACTTAAAAAATATAAGCTCTAGTCATATGTGAATTGTCTTTACATCTGGTACTAAACTAGTAAACTAAAGAAGTTCCTAGTCAACTAACTGTTTTCTATACACAGAGTCTGAATTTCACAGGGCACTATGAACATTTTTTAGATCAAATCAGGTAGTCTCTCTTATTTGTTATGAAAACCAAATAATTAATTGTAGAAGTGTTTTTAGAAATCTCACTCCCAAACAATCCCATTTCTTATTCATGAAGTTGTTCTTTGCCAATGTCAACTTGTCTGTCATAAATCAAAACCACTTTCATCAGAATAATAAAGATATTCCAAAGAATGTCTCAAAACCACTTAAAAAAATCCTTTTCATGTGCGAATTAAAGACTCACAGATCATGGGAGGAAAAATAAATATTTTTTTCTCTGAAATGGTATTTCCTCTGAGACTCTCAGGACAATCTTAATTGGGACAGTTTTGTGATTTTCCATCAGCATGATTGGTGAGACTAAGGGGAGGCCAAGGAAACAGAAAAGTCATATATTTGACTACAAATGAAACACCCCTTGGTACTACAACAAAGCTGTTAGAGATGTGAGAGGGGGGTCCAGATGTGTAGTAAGTCCTGAACATCCACCACAATTTAAAGGACCTTCCTTTTCCACTCTTTCTATTGAAACATGGAATAGTAATCTTCAGAAACAAAATGGTCAGCTCTGGCCATTATACAGTGGCAAAGACTTTCCTTTCCGGTTGTCTCCAGGAATGTATCACCTTTAGGATCTCTTCAATGTGTGTGCACATTTCTCTGAAGAGGAAATAAACACATTCAAGAGGAGACATCAGCAAAAGACCTTCCTGGAGCTCCAGGTGTACTTTATTACATTAAGCTGATGTTTCAAAGCCAGCGTTCCTCTGAACTAAAACAGTCACTTTAAATTCTATTTCATCTGAAATCAAAAGTCTTTGCCAAGGAGAAATGATAGCTCGCAGATTGACATTATAAGTAAGCTACATAACTAATAAAAACAACAACAAAAGTAGCCTGTTCTTTTCATGCATGTTTGCTAGTATTTGTCAATATTATCATTAAAAAACTGCTAATTTTAGAGGAGAAAAAATAAATTTTAATTCCGTTCTTCAGTCATGAGTCAAATAGAATGTTTTTTCCTGTTTTTGAACTAGTTACATTGTAATTTCACCTATGAAAATTTGGCTAATATCTTCTGCACATTTTAAGTCGTATTTTTATTTGTATTTCTTTTTTGCACACTTTTTCCAGCATGTGTTTATTTTGATTTTCTTTTAAATTGGCAAATAAATATTATATACATTTATGGCATATAATATGAGGTTTTGATATACATATACACTGTAGAATGGATAAATCAAAATATTTTCTGGATTAATTATCTCATATTTTTATCATGCTCATGTGGGGAGAACATTTAAAATCTACTCACATAGCAGTTTTCAGGCATATGACATATCATTATTGCATATAACCACCATGATGTACAGTGTATCTGTCTCTAATTGTTTTTGGGAAAAAATAGAAATAAATTTATTCATACTCAACTAATTTTCAACAAAGGTAGCAAGAACATACACTGGAACAGACAATATCTTTAACAAATGATGCTGGAGAATCTGGATATACTTAAGAGAAAGAATGGATTACAAATTTATATATAAGACACAAAATTATAAAACTGCTAGAAAACAGCATAGACAAAATGTTTCAGACTATTGGGCCAAGTATAGATTTGTGGAATAAGACCTCAAAACCAGAGGCAACAAAAGTGAAAATAGAGAATTGGGATTATGTCTAACAGAAATGACTCTGAACAGCAAATACAACAATCAACACGGTGAAAAGACAACCTACAGAATAGGAAAAATATTTTCAGTCTATTAATCTGATGAGAGCTTAATATTTGGAGTATATAAGAAACTCAATTAATTCAACAACAAAAAATAAATAAAATTTTAAAAACTGATTATAAAATGAATTAAGAATGTGAATAGATACATTTCAAAAGAAGATATACTATTGGTCAAGTATATGAAAGCCACTTAACGTCACAAATTATCAGAAAAATATAAATCAAACCGGAGATGAAGTTTCACTTTACCCCAGTTAGAATAGTCAACTTTCCTCCTGACTCATGCTTTTACTTTTACTCTCTTTTCTCTGGGTATTTCAAGTCCCACTTATTATTATTATTATTATTTGGTCAGAGGCATATGCATTCACCAGAGACAGAGAGACTGAGAGAGAGGGAGAATCTGAGATATAGGGAGAAGGAGGAAGCATGGGGAATGGTCACACCACAGTCCTTTATCCTTCATCTCTCCTTCCTTTTGGGATTTTAAGCATGCACACACATGCTCCTGGTGTGTTTCTCAAGTCACCAGGTCCAGGACTCACACTACATAGTCAACTGTGTGAGATTCAACTGCCTTAACCACCAGTCTGCAGAGTCAGCCCCGAATCCCACTAATTCTTTAAGCATTGTCTTCATTTTTGTACATTATCTACACAACTATTGGGAAAGTTAGAACTGCTCTTAGTTTTCTATTTGTTCAGTTGGATGGGGCTCTAGAGATGTCTTTATTCTTTTTATCTCTTCTCTTTATTGTGTTTATGTCATAGAGTTGGAATGCTCTCCCAGAGTATATGAACAGTACTACCAGAACCTTTCAAACGAACTTTAACCACTATTATGAGATAATGGGCAGGCGTCCCTAAAGCAACACAAAGAGAGTCTTCCTCTCTGTCTTCGTACTATTTTTTTCCAGGTCTATATAATCTTGTTTAATAGTTCTGTTTCACTTCTCCCAGTTCCAAAAATGATGTAGAACAGAACTCCTTAACGTTTTTTTTTTTAGATTTCTACCTCCTTGGATAACTAGAAAAATCTTAACATTAAAAAGGTGGCACAGCTGGTGAGGCCTCACTGTGATGCTAGAGCCAACTGGGAGGCCCAGGTTCAGATCCTGAGTTGATCTGACCCTATTGGATATGCCCTTGATTCTGGCTGGCTGGAAGACTGGGGAGAGAATTGTGGTATGGCAATACACTGGCAATGGTTCCTCTCTCTCTCTCAAGAAACAGATGAACTTACAAAAGAATAATAATAATAATAATAAATACAGCCAGTGATGTAGTGGTTAAGATATCTGGACATATGGATCCCACATGGATAACCACACGATTTGAATCCCAGACCTGGCACCTTAAAAAACATACTGTGTGTGTGTGTGTGTGTGTGTGTGTGTGTGTGTGTGTTTATGTCCAAAATCCTAAAAGGAGAAATGCAGGAGAGGATATTACAAGGTGACCCTCACCCCTGGTCGAGTGCTTTATCACTTTCTTTTCACCCCTTCTCTCTCTCCCTGTATCTCTCTGACAAGCACACATGTCCTCTAGCAATTTTTTTTTTACAGAGGGGGCAAGGACCACTTCATTCTCTAATCTGCATGTCTTTCATAACTCCACTTGGACTTGAAACAGAGCAGACACGCCAAAGAGAGCATTTTGCTGTTGCCTTAGCAACCTCCTGACTCACTGACTTCTGGCCATGCCCAGAAGTCCTTAAATAGGTGAAGCCAGTGCAACTTCCATCAGAATGCCCCCTCTGGCCTGTGTTTATTGTTGAGCACCCAACTAAAATGCATTTCTGATGGTGAGACATCCAGTGGTTGCTTGCCCATACATGAAGAGGCAGGCACCTCCAAAGTAGGGTATCTTGCCTGGTACAAGCCAGGATGAGTCAGATGAGTTGGATTTGGGGACAAGAACTAGTTAAGATTTTATAAACCAGTCACCAGCATGTCCCTATTATGCTAAGAGGGTCTCTGTGTCATATGGATTAAGACAAGTTTGTTCTGGTCTCTAAAAGCAATAAAACAACCTAAAGAAGTCCTCTTTCAATCAGTGTTTACATGGGCACATGGGCTTTTATAAGTTGGGTTCTGTCTCAAACTTCAATTCCTGTACAAAAGAATTATAAAATATCATATCAGATTTGAGGGAGGCTAAACTCAAATTACAAAGGGTCTTCAGAAAGTTCACAGGAAATGAGTATTTTGGGAAAAAAAAAAGTCATGTATAGATTTCAAACATTTGCACCCAAATAAATTCATTCTTTAACATATTTATTTGCATGGCAGAGAAAGGCCTTTGAAGAGATGGTTTGTAGTGGACCAGCAGATAGTGTAACGGTTACATCACTAGACTCCCATGAAGTAGACTATGGTTTGAGTCCTGGATACAGTGGCTTAAAACTCATATTGGGCACATGTGCATGTATGCCCAAAATCCTGAGAGGAGAATGGAAGAGAAAGGATTGCCGTGTGGCCATCTGCCTAGGGGATGATTTATCTCTCTCTCTCTCTCTCTCTCTCTCCAGTGAGTGCAAGCACCCTATAACAAAAACCTCTCTCTAAAAGAAATAAAATAAAATAAAAGAGAAATAACTTGGAGTTCCAGGTGGAGAAAGCTGGCTTTGCAGAGCCTGCCTCCAAGCCTGGCCCGTGTGCTGAGTGAGTGATTTCTTGAAGAGGAACTGGAGAGAAAAATAGAAAGAAGGTATCTTTGAGAAATATAAAGGACGTGTAGAGCTGCTTTGAGGTTCCAATGGCAAAAAACAGCACATCATGGGGACAGGGAGAGAAAGAGGAGAGGAACGTTCTTTCTAAACACGTGGGACTCAGTCAGCATGGTTTGGGTGCCTGGGGTCTGCAGCTAAGGGAGTATCAGGATGAAGGTACTGCTGGGTACAGGCAGCAGGGAGCATCCCACGGGCCAGCCTGAATGAGCAGGAGACCTCTTCTTGAGCCCTTTGAAAACCACCATGGGACTCCCAGAAATAACTGGGAGAGGTGTGGGGTGGCAGCCAAGGTGCTTGTTAGGCAAGTAGGTGCAATGAGCCAGTAAACTTCACCTTATTACTCAGTGTTACCTTATTTGTACCCACACGTTATAAGGTGATTTTTCTGACCTGATTTTTGGAGTCACTCCAACATTTATGAAGCAAATAGTGGTGAGGTAGTTCTTTCCAGGACACGGCTAGTCGGAGAAAGAGCTGGCAGGGTGGCGAGGAGGAGATTTGAAGTCTGGGTTGATCCTGAGCGAGTGAGACCAATCATGTGAACTTCATTGGCCATTTCCCTTCTCTTTGCCTTCATTATATTTCAGTTACTAACGTGACTTACAAACTCCTGGCTTGCCAGTGAGTAGGAGCAGAAGGAAATATTCTTTTTTTTTTTTTTTTTGAGAGGTTTTTGCTATAAGGTGCGTGTGCTTGCCAGACAGACAGAGAGAGACAGAGAGACAGAAAGCGAGAAGTCACCCCCCAGGGGGGATGGTCACGCCGCAATCCCTTCTCCTCCATTCTCCTCTCGGGATCTTGGGCACGCACACACATGCGCCCGGCGTGAGTTTTAAGCCACCGAGTCCGGGATGCGAACCGCGGTTGACTACGTGGGAGTCCAGTGACATAGCCATTACACTAACTGCTGGTTCCCCAGAAGGAAATATTCTAATGGAGGTTGGTAAACATTGGTCAGGAGGCATATTGCTCCCACATGCAGGACTGTACTGACTCATGGGGACACTGTGCAAGGGCCACATACACTGGGCTGCTTATGGCCACTGTCTCCTGCTGGCCAAGGAAGACAAAGGTTAACTGGCTGATGTCCATATGAGCAAAGCAATGATAAATGGAGACTTAGTCAGTACCTGCCACACTTCATTTATAGCAGCTGCATATAGGGGTATTTTTCTTCTAATGGAAAGATAACCAAGTGAGGAAAGATTTGTTTCACCTGTTTGAATAAGTCCTGCCACCTCCACCTTTATTTTTCTCTTTTATCATCTGACACTTGATCTAAATCGTACTTAGGTCAATACAATGATCAGAAGTCTGTGAAAAGCTGGTCAGCAAACCCTCTTCTATTTACCGTGACTTCCACAAGCTTAAAAATGTCTGAAATTATCTTGTGCTGGTATGTCACTTGCTTTGGAAAATTTACCATAAGAAGATTAAAGTCAACAGGCAAGAAAGAACTCTGACAGTGTATACCCTCTCCAGCTTCCCCCATTCCCTTCGCCAAGAGCTTTGTTTTAGGGGAGATTTTACTCTTATGCTTTGGGGCTTGAAAAGCCAGTTGCTAGATTGGCATATTCATTCTTTTTTGGAATATGATTTGAAATAAAATAATAGATGTCATCCACTGATAGGTTCTCAAAAGAAATATTCTGTCTGTTTCATTATTGAGTACATATCTGGGGCCAGCAGATGGTGTGTTGCTTAAGAAGCTAGATTCCCACGTCGCCAACCTTAGTTCGAGTCTAGAACCTGGAGGCTTGAAAATCACCTGTGTGTTGGGACCAGCAGTGAGCGTAATGGCTATGTCTCTAGCATTCCCATGTAGTTGACTGCGGTTCGCATCCTGGACCCGGTGGCTTAAACTCACGTTGGGCGCGTGTGCGTGTGTGCCCAAGATCCCGAGAGGAGAATGGAGGAGAAGGGATTGTGGTGTGGCTATCCCCCCTGGGGGGATGGTGGTGGTGGTGATTTCTCACTTTCTGTCTCTCTGTCTCTGTCTGTCTGGCTAGTGCATGCGCCCTATAGCAAAAACCTCTCCAAAAAAATAAATAAATAAATACATAAAAATTAAAAAATCACCTCTGTGTGTGTGTGTGTGTGTGTGTGTGTGTGTGTATCAAAATCACAAGAGGAGAATGGAGAATGGAGGCAAAGGGATTGTGACATGATCATCCCTCTGGGGGAAGGGGGAGAGATTTCACCTTTTTTCATGTTACCGTGTCTCTTCAGTGGGCACCCAATACTCTGTGGCAAAAACAAACAAAAGAGTACCTATTCACAACGAAATTATTTGAGAACTGTGTGATTCACAGTAATGGCAGTGGGCAAAGTATCAACATTCTCTTCTTGGGGTTCCACAAGTCCCAATTTCCCCATTGCAATAAAAAAAACAGTCTGGTGACATTTCTATACACAGTGGATTGCGTTATAAGAAAGCAACCAACCCTGAGCTCAGGAACACGAACCTTCATAATGAGTAGCAAGCACATCTGCCAGAGAGAGACCCTGTCTCCACCTTCAAAGGCTATTTGCTGTAGATTTTCTTGGAAAAGATTGACCCAAACAAAGGTAGTCAACACCTCTACTCACAAAATGCAAAACATGAACTCTCCATTGTGAATTGTCTCCCAAACATGCACATATTTTTAACAGGTCAACGTCAATGTTGTGTCAAATTATATAAATGCATATAAGTCCCCCAATGTAACATTGTAATACGGATTTTACTTTAAAATATGTAATATTTTAGGGCCAGTGAGTGGTGCAGTGGTTAAGACACTGGATCCCCCACATGGTTTGATTCTACAGTTTGAGTCCTGGTCCCAGCAGTTTGAGAGACACAGTGGGCACATATAAATGTCTGTCCAAAATCCCAAGAGGAGAAGGGATGACAATGGATTGCAGCAGGGCCATCCCTTCTTGGGGGTGATTTCTCACTACTTTCCTTCTCTCATGAACTCTATGACAAAAACAAACAAACAAACCAAAAATCAGAGTCGGCAGGTGGCATGGTGGTTAAGGGCACTGGACTCCCACATTTCCAACTGTGGTTCAAGCCCCGGACCTGGCGGCTTCCTTTCTCACTTTCCCTCTCTCTCTCTCTATCTCACTCTGTCTCTCTCTAGTCAAATTAAAATAAAAATAAATAAAATAAGTTAAAATAAAATAATTCTTAATTTTTTTAGTTAAAAAAAGTAAAAGTCATATTTTAAAAATTTCTTTTGATTCATGATAGAGGATGTTTGCACACGTGTGAGAAAGAACACAGAGAGACGTAATGCATAAATGGGTTATGTGCATATTCTCACCTCTTAATTAGCCAAAAATCCAAATACTTGGGTTGAGAATTAGGTGGAGGGCTAGTGGCAACTTGAGACTTGATCCAAGCCGTTGTACTTCTGCCTTAGTCAACCTCAACCTCCCCCCTCCTTTAGACAATCATGTTAATTTCATCAGCATGTGTCTGCCTCTTTTTGCTTCTTAGGATGCTTAACTGTCTCAGAGGCTTACTGGATAGAAAAAGACAGATTGATTCACCAAGTTATAATAAATAAGTAAGATGAAAGGAAAATACACCAGTTATGCAATGTCCTCACAGATTATAGGAGATGAAAAATACACGTGAAAGTACTTCAATAGTCTGCAGCCTGGTGTCTCCAAGCCAGAGAGTCAAGGCATTCTATCCAAGTCTCGATGTGCAGAATCCACCCTCCATCGTATTTGGGTGACGCCTATCCGTAGTGTCATCTGATTGGAAAGCTCTGGAGGAGAAAGGACTGTCTCTGGGGTGTGTTATTTTTATTCCACATAATTGCTCAGGATGTTCTGTTTCACTGCCTGATTGAGTGGAGACTGAGGTAACCTGACAGACATTTTCTGACATGCCTTGGCAATTGCCCGACACCCCACTAAGGCTTAGCCCTGAACAAAAACTGTATATAATTCAGTCCTGTTTGGAGTGGACTCTTGGCTGGGAATTGTAGTAGCACAGCTCCTAGGCATCAGGGGTTATGTAAAAAGAGAGTGGGTGGAACCTCAGTTGACACAGAAATGTCAGAGAACTTTTCAGAACTGCAACAACACTGCTATTCTTCTCTTTTTTTAAGTGATATTTGCTATTAGGGCATGTGCACTTTCCAGAGAGAGAGACAGAGAGAAATCACTCCCCAGAGTGAAGGACCATGTCATAATCCCTTCTCCTCCACTCTCTTCTCAGGATTTTGGGCATGCAAGCACATGTGCCTGATGTAAGTTTCAAGGCATTGGGTCCAGGACTTGAACTGTGGTTGACCACATAGAAAGAAGTTCAGCACCTTAAGCATTACACCACCTGCCGGCCCCAATGTAGGTTAATTCTTTATGAGCTTTGGCTGTAAACATTAATAAGGTAATTTGACTGGCTCTTAAAGGCAGGACAAACTTGTCCAACCATTAAAAATTGTTCAGGGTAGGGTCGGCAAGTGGTGTGGTGGTTAAGGATGTTAAACTCCCACATGGAATCCTGGACCTGGAGGCTCACTCTCTCTCTCTCTTTCTCTCTCTCTCTCTTTCCCTCTCCCCTCTCTCTTCTCTGATCAAAGTAAAATAAATAAGTAAATAAATATCAGTCAGGATTATTATGAATTTTATTATGGCAGGTAAGTTTTTTGTCCAGTAGAAAACAATTCTGTCTACTCTTTCTGACCTGGATAATGAAACCTCCCATCTATACTACACCACTGACACTTATAATTATTTAGACAAGATGCAGTACATTTAATTTTGCTCCATCGAGGAAGACTTGCCAAAGAAGTGAACAAAATAAGCAAGACTTCAAAGTCTTCCAGAGCTTTAATATACCTGTCTCATTCCAATTCCACTTATAAAGTTCTAAAACTTTTAATGTCTTAATCAGAATGGAAATCCAGAGCTATCCCCATAGCATAGAGGTTAAGGGAACTAGATTTCCCAAGGCTGACTGCAGTTCCAAGGCCAGTCCTGGTGACTTGAAAAACATGGCAGGTGTTTGGACATGCATGCCCCAAATCTTGACAGGATGGAGACATGGAGGAGAAGAGGTTGCGGGGCTACATTAGGTAATGCTTTCTCCTTGTCTCTCTTCATTTATCTGCTGTCCTCTGGCAAGCATGCATGTCTTTTGGCAATTAAGAAGGAAAAGAAATCCTGAGGATCGCTGTTTAGCATTGCCTCATTAAATGCATTGTTTATATGTTTGGAAGCAATGGTCATATTTTACAATTCAGGTTTACAATTCACACTTACATTTATTGTAGTTAGCCAAACTTTATTTATTTATATATATAAATATATATAAATATTTACTGTAGTGTCTTCTTCTTTTTTTTTTGGACGTGAACTGCAGTCGACTACATGGGAGTCCAGCGACCTAGCCATTACGCTAACTGCTGGTCCCGTGTAGTGTCTATCTTCTGTGAATTAAATCAACATATAGTTTTTGAATTTTTACCATATACAGAATTAGCTGTAGGAAATAAAAAATTGTAAAAAAATTGACTATGACGTACATATTTTCTATTAAATCCATGGGAATTCCAATACCCTGGCAGCTAAAAATATATTTTCTGAAATCCAGGTAAGAATTGGCGGAGAGGGGCCAGCTGTTGTAGTGCAGTGCTAAGATAATTCTTCAAGATGCTGAGGCCATATAGAAGGTCCTGGGTTTGTGTCCCAAAGTCATGGCTGGCTGAAGCTGGTGGTAGGATTGCAGCATAAAGACCCTGTTGAGCATGTCCTCTCTTTCTCTCTCTCCCTGTCTATCTCTTATGGAAAAAACAATCTTAAAAAAAAAAAAAGAAGAATTGGCAAAAAGGGTAGAATTTTGAAGACAATAAAAGAGAGCAAGTCATATATTTATTGAGTATGGCATTACATGGAGAAAGCTGACAGGTCTGCGCCTTGTTATACTTTCACAATGGCCGGGAGACGAGGCAAGTAAATCTCTAGTGACTAATGTTTTATTCCTTATTAGCACTTGCACTAGAGCTTCATGAGGAAAACTGTTGAAAACTTTGTTCTGTTTTTTGTTTGTTTGTTTGTTTAACAAAAGCACAGGAACCTGAGACTAGCAGGTGGTGTAGTGATGAAAGCGCTTGACACCACATGACTGACCACAGTTTGAGTCCTGGACCTGGTGGCATGAAACTCATGCCAGGCACATGTGTGTGCATGCCCAAAATCCTGAGAGGAGAATAGAGAAGAAGGGATTATAGAAATCAGGGATTAGAGAAATCACCCCAGGGGGTCCTTGGACTTTTTCTTTTTTAAATTAATTTCTTTCATGAGAGAGACAGAGACAGGCATCCCCAACAGGGTTCTTAGGTCACAATCCATCCCAGTCTCTGCTATCCCAGAGTGTGGGTGGTCACTCATGTGTGAAGTGTTAGAGAAGGTCCCAGGAGCTTTCCCACGGAAGTCTAGTTGAGCCACAGCTGTACCGTCACCCGGTCTGTTGTTCTTCCTAGGACATTTGTCCTGCAGTAAACCTGGGCTATATAACTCGTTTTAGCTAGCTTCTGTACTGAGGTAAAAGGACCTCAAGTTTCAGGTTTGTCTTAGACTCGATCTTTTGCCTACTCTAACTTCCTTTCATTTTATGGGAAAATTGTAGGAAATGTAGAACTTCCACTGTGAAAGCAATAGGTGGTGTTGTACTAGAATAGCAGTTAAGACTCCAGCAGATGATCAGTAATGATCAAGGATGATCACTAATCATTACTATTTTCTACAATCATAACAATCAATAGAGACAGACTGAAATAAAAGCATATTCAGCTTCCTATGTGTTTTATGGAGTTGGACTAACATCAGGAGCTTCTTCTTGGGCTTTTTTATTTTTCTTTTTAAAAAATATTTTTAAATGTTTTTACATTGTTGGGACCAGCAGTTAGTGTAATGACTATGTCGCTGGACTCGCACGTAGTTGACTGAGGTTTGCGTCCCAGACCCGGTGGCTTAAAATTCACACTGGGCACGTGTGCGTGCGTGCCCATGATCCCAAGAGGAGACTGGAGGAGAAGGGATTGTGCTGTGGCCATCCCCCCTGGGGGGGCGTATTTGTCGCCTTCTGTCTCTCTGTCTCTCTGTCTGTCTGGCGAGCACACGCGCCCTATGGCAAAAAAACCTCTCCAAAAAAAAAAAAATGTTTTTACATTGTTGTATAGTTATTTATATTTAAGCTTTTAAAATTTATATTTAATCATTGCACGTATTTACCGTATGCAATCGTTTTAAAGTTATTAATTTATTTTATACACTCAATCACTATACATTACTACAACTTGTAAAATGAATTATCCAATATGAATACACTTCACACCAGTCCCATCAAAGATATCATACACATTATCATCAACAGACACAGAAATACCCCATTTCTATGTCCCTTAAATGTCTTGCCTCTCTGTTTTTCTCCTTGATTCCTTTTCTCTCACTCTCCCCCATCTCCCATATGGTTTTTCAAAGCATGCCTGCAGTGTATGTCAAAGTTTATTTATTTTATCTACAAGTAAGTGAGCAAGAATGAGAGAGACAGACAGCACCTCCAACAGGGTTTACATGGATTATAATCCACTGCAGCCTCAGCCAGCCCCAGATTGTGGGCAGATGCATGCTTGGTGAGTCCAGGGAAGTCTCTGATCACAAACCCAGAACTTTCCCATGTAGATCAGCCTCACGAGGTGTTGTTTCCCAGCTGCACCATTGCCAGGACCCTTGGACTCTTTTTCTTTTCTTCTTCCCCTCCTAATTTGCAAGAGGATGCATGCACTCAACAAAGAGAAGAGAGATAAAGAGAGAGGAGAGAGAGAGAGGAAAAGCTAGAAAGCACCTCCCACTGGGATGGTCATGCTGCTGTCCCTTCTCCATTTCTCCCTCCTTTCAGAAATTTGTGCACACGGACCCAGAGTGTTTCTCAAGTCACCAGGTCTGAGACTTGACCCATGCATTTATCTACGTAGGATCCAGTTGCCTTAACCATCACACCACCGACTGGCCCAGGGCCCTTTTTCTTAAAACGGCAGTTTGACTTTCCAATTTGGTCATATGTCACCCATGGACAGCAGCTCTCATTTCAGATAAGCAATTTACAAGCTGGTATTTTTGGCAGAAAACCACCTTCTGGGTAATAGGTCTGGTATCTGTAGGATTCCTGTTTTTGCTCTCACTTTCTGACCTCACCTCCCTGCTGTGACTCAGTCTGCATTTCACTGCTGAAGTGCATGCTTCTTGAAGAGAAGTTGTGGGTGCACTTCCGGCTCCCCCAGTGACTTTGTAACTTTCGACAAGTGACAGAGATGCTTCGTGCCTTGGAGACATATTTCTCCCAGTTACTCCCTCTGACAGGTGCTGTCAGAATTGGGAAGCTCTGGAAGCTCTTCAAAACATATGACTTAAACTAATGATTATAATTAATAATAGTAATTAACTTTCCCTCACAGGTGAGTCACCAATATATTAGAGATTCAGTGATAATTGTTTTTCAAAGTTACCTCTTAACATTTGCTTACTTACTCAGTCTTCTTAAAAGGTAAGTTGCATTAAAAAAAAAATACAGACTTTTTTAAAGAGTCTTTTTTTTTTTTTTTTTTTTTTTTTTTTTTTTTTTTTGCTATCAGGAGCATGCACTTGCCAGAGAGAAAGAGAGAGAGAGAGAGAAAGCGAGAAATCACCTCCCAGGGGGGATGACCATGCTACTTTCCCTTCTCTTCCATTCTCCTCTCTGGATTTTGGGCACACATGCACATGTGCCTGGGATGAGTTTCAAGCATCCAGGTCCAGGACTCGAACTGTGGTCAGTCCTGTGAGAGTCCAGCCACATAATTTGTATGATATCTGCTGGTCTCCAAATCTTGACTTTTGAAGAGAGTAGAGAGAAGGCTTCCCATCTTATATTTAATGCATCTGGATGGTTGCCATTAAATGATTTCCTTAAGCCACAAGGACAAAAAAGTGACACATGTGTTCTAAAGTAGACTGATATCTGTAATGTGTCAATACTAATATTTTGCTTTTAAATTCCTTCAATATTCAAAAGGGTAGCTTATCTTCATGAAATATTTCCTTTTCCCCTGTCCCATAACACATGGGTGGGAAGTTCAAACCTTTGTCCTTTTTCTTTGAAGCAATTGCCCCAAGCTTGTAGAAGCTGTTTCATCAGCTACAACTTGGAGCATTTTTTTTATTTCCCCCAATCAAATTAAAAGTCTGTTCATGAGCAAGATATATAATTGTCAATAATCATCTTTTCAGCAAATAATGCCAAAGTTAATTTATCAAATACAACAAACTGTTCTTGTCTTTTCCCCTGTGACTTCTTGCCCAATTATTTCACATTCTTGTCATGTAAAATAAACACGTTGCATCTATGGAGATCCTCAGTGGTTATTTATTTTTCAAAATTTTATAAGAAGGAGGGGGGTGACCTGTCCTCTGAGGGCAGGAAACAAAATTAGACCTGATAGGGATACATGCTCAATTTTCACAACTGTAAAAATGTTCCATAGAGCAAGGAATTCTCTGTGTGCTGAGGTGATGGTGCAAGCTGGCCAGAGAAATCAGAAAATTCCAGTCCTTTCTAGATCTGAATTAACTGTTCATCTTGCAAGCCGTCACTTACCCTGAGTTTAATAACCATGCATAACTGTGTCAGCTTTTTCTTCATCAAATTCTACTTTAGCTCTCCGGATCTGAAGGGGCATGTAACTCTCTTTTGATGCAGGTAAAAAGATCACAAGGATTCCAAAAACTGTTTTTACTGAGGGACTCAGCATGGTAAATTTGCTGCGTGAAACGGAGGCAAATCCATTTATTCTCCTAAATCTCCATTTCTCATATAGTCACAGGCCACATAAACCGCTTCTCTTACCCAACAGGGTAATCACCCTGAAAATGCATGACAAAGTTAAAGACAACTACATTTGCATACACACACCAAAGAAGAAAGAAAAAAAATCCATTGCAATCTTGGGAGAAATGTACAATTTTCAGATTCATCTTTCATTTTTCTGTACTTTTACTCTTGGGTTTGTCTAAAAGGTGTTCTTATGGCCAGAGATGTGCAGGGTGGTTGGGGCAGTGGCCTTTGAAGACCCAGAAGCATAGTGTTATTTTGAGTTGAAGAAAAATATCTCTAGCTGTAATACAGACATTGCAATGACAGCAAAGGGAGAAATTAACTCAACAAACAGAGAAATATGCATGCACCTCTCCTCCAAAAGCAAAATGGGAGACATGGACCACTTTTTAATATCAGTCCTCAGTAGTATCCTCTAGTTTTCAACTCTACATAGTCTTAGCTTGAATCATAGAATTTCTGAACTGTTCTGTTTAGGAGGAATGGATTTTTGAAGGGAGAAATGGTTACTGATTCCCAGATTAAAAAAAAAATACAATACAATGTATTAATAAGAGAATTTTGAGGATTCAGTATGTTCTCCTCACTGGGAGGTTTGATGATAAGAAGATACAAGCCTGTCATCATTCACCCTTTCTTTTTCTTTTTTTTTAGGAGCTATAGCAGACACATCCAACTCATTGTATTCAATTTTTTTTTAACTTTCTTTCTTTCTTTTTTTGAAAAAGATATTTTCTATAGGGTGAGTGTGCTTGCCAGAGAGAAACTAATGACGGGAAGTGAGAAATCATCCCCCCCAGGAAGATGGCCATTCAGCAATCCCTTCTCCTCTATTCTCCTCTCAGGATTTTAGGCACACACACACATGGACACCCAGCTTCAGTTTTAATTCACTGGGCCTGGGACTTGAACCATGGTCAGCTACACAAGAGTCCAACAACGTAACCATTAAGCCATCTGCTGGTTCCCATTGTATTCAAGTTTTATGAAAAGTGGTCTAAAAGAAAGAAGACTGGTAAAAGAGATAAGTCCAAGATATTGTCTATAGCATCAAAGTTGAAGCTTGTGAAACAAAGATATTTACATACTAAAATCAGACTCATTTGGAAAGTTTGAAATTTCAAGGCCCAAGTCTGAGATTTCAGTCTTGGTTCTATTTACTTGGGATGTAATCCAGGTTAAAGAGAGCCCTGGGAGAGCCAATGAAAACCATTCCTGAGTCCAAATAAATTCATACATATCACTATTATTTCTGATTTATTGTCACTATGGATTATATAACATACATAATCCATTTTTAGCAGCAGAGTGAATCGTGGTACATTTTTTTAATGTTTGACCATTTTTTAATGCTTATTTATTTATTCCATGAGAAAGAGAAAGACAGACAGACAGACAGGCACTCCAAGTCTTTATGCCATGATTCACCCCCAGTCTCAGCCAGCCTTGACCACGGGCTCACATATGCCCATGTACTCTGGGATGTCTCCAGATGCCAACCTGGAACCTTCCATATGGCAATGTATGTTAGCTTCACAAAGCATTGCATTTTGCAGCTGCACCACTCTCCAGCCCCAGTATATTTTGAGAGTCATGCTTTCAGGCTTTTAAATTTTAGATAATACATTTCCTAATATTAATGTTAAAAATACTCTTTCTTGGGACCAGCAGATGACATAATAGTTACATCCCTGGACTCCCACATGGTAGACCGTGGTTTGAGTCCCAGACCTGGTGGCTTGAAACTCACATCAGGTGCATGTGTGTACATGCCCCAGATCCCAAGAGGAGAATGGAGGAGAAGGATTTGCAGCATGGACATCCTCCCCCTCGGGGTGTGTGTGTGTGTGTGTGTGTGTGTGTGTGTGTGTGTGTGATTTCTCACTTTCTGTCTCTCTGATAAGCACCCACGCTCAATAGCAAAAATCTATCTCTTAAAAAAAAATAAAAACACTTTCTTTTTCTTTGATATGATTAAGAACTTTACAGTTTTTCCTCATTCTTTTCTTCTCTATATTTCTATCCCATCAGAATTTTGAGCATACATCTGTGCTCAGCATGTTTTTCAAACTTCCAGTGTCAGGATTTGAACAACAGTTGACCAAGTTGGATTCAGCTTTCAATGTGCTGTCTTAGTCATTGTCTTAACCTTGGAGCCACTTCAGAATCATCTTTGATGGGTACCTTTCCTCATTCACCCTTGCCTTCTCTTTTCCAAGAAGGGGAAATAGATTCAAGAGGTGAAGCGATTTCACTAATATCACACTGCAAATAAATCAGCACCCAGTAGGCATTTGGACTGAGTTAGAAAGTAATTGAATTTGTAGACTCCATGTCCTTGGAAGAGCCTAAGTGGTGTGGTAGCAGAGATAGCCATCAACCATTGGTGATAAGGAGGAGTCCAGACCAGCAGGTGGAGCACTTCAGCAAAAGAGCATAGTATTGGGACAGACTCCCAGCTTGTCCATCGGGGTTTTGTGCATGAGGTGTGCAGCAGTGAAAGGGACACAGACCCACACCTTGGACTTGAGCATGTCCAAGCAGGCCCCATGAGGTCTAAGCAAGACCTGCTTCCAGAAACACTGGATTACCAAACTGGGTTTGGGTCCCCTGTGACAAAGGTCAGGGCTCAAGTTCTTGGAAATGAGGTGTAAGGTTAGCAGAAACATGGTCAAGACACTTCACTTGATTGGCTTCAGAATATCAGACCAGCAGATGAAACAAGCTAACTCTGATATGAACATTGGAATGTTAGCAGCAGAGGAATGTTTTGCATTGTAAACCTGAAAATGAAAGGAAGAAACGTGTTGGATTTTTTTTTTTTTTTTCCAGTAAAGCAGCCATTTTCCTTAGAATTTCCCTATGCCTTGAGCTGCATTGCTGACACATATTAACCACAGTGCCAGGAAAGGTCTGGTCACATCTTAATAAGGGCACATTGGAATGAACATGTGAAAAATGCAAGGAATTTTAAAAGAAACCACAAAGAAAGACAAAGACTAGCTATTGGGAAAACAAAATGAACTAAATGCAGAATAGCAGGGTTTCACTGAGGTCCTCTTAAGAAAATCTCAACATTAAGCATAAGCAAGGGAAGAGGAGCAATTAGGACTGATGAAATATGAAACCCAGACTATGTAAGATAAGATGGAGGTCTGACTGTGGCACAGCAGTAACACATAACATTCAGTGTGGCTGACCCACAAGGGAAAGTTCTGGTCTCGAGTCTAGAGACCTCTCTGATCATGTCAGTCATGTGCACCCCCATATCTGGGGCTGACTGATGCCAGGGGTGGATCAGGGTGCTTGCTCTCTCTCTTTCTCTCTGTCTCTCTGTTTTTTTCTCTGTGTCTCTTGCTCATGAAATAGAAAGAAAGAAAGAAAGAAAGAAAGAAAGAAAGAAAGAAAGAAAGAAAGAAAGAAAGAAAGATAGATATAGATAGATAGATAAATTTTTTTAAAAATGGAGGTTCAACCTTTGCTGCTACTGAACGAGTTTGAAATCTAGTAGAACCATAGAAACTTGCCAGGTCTATAAGAGACACAAAGGATAAATTAGAACTCCAACTGAAAGAGGTGACTTGAGCCTTGGGTAAGAACTAATGTAATGGGGCTAGCAGGTGGCATGGTAGTTGGGGCACTGGACTCTCACATGGCTGACCACTGTTTGAGTCCTGGACCTGGAGGTTGCTCTTTCACTTACCTTCTCTCTCTCTCTCTTTGTCTCTATCTCTGGTGAGCACACATGCCCAATAGCAAACTTAAAAATAATAATAGTAATAAGTAAAATTAAATAATTATTTATTTTAAACAAAGAAAGAATAGGACTTTTTGGAGACTTATAAGACAAAAAGAGAAAGTTAAGCCTGAGCTCTGAGGAAAACACCCAAGGACTTGAGGACAAGGATCCCCACCAAGTATAAAGACAACAAGAAAAGTTCTTCATTGTCTTCAGATGGTCAGAAATTGTACCTCAGAATTAACTTCACATTGCAATAACCTTTAGTTATGTCATTTCTAAACTGATGAATTCCGGCCCTGGGAAAGTTAGGTCTGCCGGTATATTCCTTCCCAAATGTAGCAACTTTTTGGATATGGGAAATCTTTGGTCAAAGTATCAGCAATTGAGACAAATGAAACCTGTCTATGACATTAATATTTAAACTTTCATATCTTTTACAACAAAAACAATACTCAGAGCATGGGTATTACTGGAAATTCATGAAATGAACCCTCTTTTTTGGGTCAGTGTTTACTACAATCCTGATTGTTTCAGAAAGAAAACTTTATGAAAGGAAATCAAGAGCATTTCTCCAACTCCACGACTACTGCAATAACAGGAAACAAAACTCCTATTTCTGTAGTTTGCCAGATAAGAGCTGAATAGTCGTTTTTTTTTTTTTTTTTTTTTGAAGGCATGTGGAACATACTGTTAAAGACATATAAATTACTGTCTTTTGCATGATCTTGGCTGAGGAACTTAACGTTGTAGCTTCTATTTCTGGTAGGGGAGACTCACATGCATTTGTCATTACTCCAGAAAACGGGGAAAAAATAACAAGTTGGCAGAGGAGACGTTGTTACTAACAATGTGGCTGCTGCAGATTTGGTCATTCGGTGGAACCACTCTGCCCCAAGAACATTCTGGAGCACGAATTTGAGACAAAGCAAAGCCCAACTTACCAAGCAGTTGGAGGCAAATTCCAGTGGCCTCCTACAACTCTCATATGTTTCCTCAAGAGTAGAAAAAAAAGCATGGCAAAAATGGGCTAGAGGATGCAAAGAATAAGGGAATGTTGTTGTCTGCCCTTTCCTGCTCACATTTTTTGTTCTGGAAACACAGATTGGAAGCAGAGATCTTGATGAATAATGATAGAGCCTTCTGATCTCAAGATAACGATTTTAGTGAATGATCATGATAAAGCTCAGGTGCTCGGAGGTTGAAACAAAATTCATTGAAGACTCATTGATGACAATTTAGAGTCTTGAGACTTTCATGTAACTTCTGGTCTCCCCCCAGCCAGGTCTTCCACAGAAACTAGCACCTTGTGGCCTCAATTCAGATCTTTCTTAGAACAGGCAAGGAAGTGGCTTAGATGGTTTCATCCAGTACATATTTGCTTATTACATACCTTACAATTCAAGTACAACAGCTAGCTGATGTATTATAATATAATTCCCCAAGGTTTTCATAAGCCATGTCATAATAGTAAACATATGTAGGGAGGTATGTGTGTTTCGTTATAAAGTTTATTCTCTTCAGCAGCTTTGTAAAGGACAGGAAAGTGAGGTCAGAAATCCAGTAGGTCATTTTAAGACACATTTCTCAAAACACATCTTGTAAGCATGTATTGATATGGAATACGGACATTGAAGGATTCCTTAGGTTAGTGTAAAGGTTCTTTTATGGTCATGGCTTTCAGCTTTTTCATCATGACAACTGATTATCAGCTTCCTTGTTTGCTAAGACATCATTGATGTCATCTCTTGTTGACAAGGTTCAGAGAAAAGAATTTTTAATATGTGGCTATGTCAACAATTGTGAAATATTACTAAGTCCATCCAAATAGCAAAGAGTGAGATTCATACCTTTGTTCAATGTTTTATTGCTGAACCTGTTCAAGAACTGCCAATAATGCACTATAATCAAATCCCAAATCTAGATCCAGTCACTGCTAACATTTTGCTATATATTTTAGTTTTTACCTATTCTAGGCCACATTTACCTGCAATTTTGCATCATGTTTTTTATTTCACTCAATTGTATGCCATAAGCATGTTATTACATTTGTATGTAATGGTTATTTCTATACTCTCATAGGGTACATATAGCATAATTTGTTTATCAAGGTTATTTGCAATGTCTCTTATTATAAATACATTTGTGTTAAACATCCTTGGAAATAAATCTCTTTACTTATTACTTAGGATTTCACTGATATTCTCAGGAGTGAAATTATAATGTCAAAGGTATAAATTTTTTTAGAACTCTTGAGTGTTATGGCCACATTATTAAATAGAAAAGTTGTACCAACTTACCCCAACAGAAGTTTATAAACATATGGGAGAGAATGCACTTCATGTTCATTAATTCAGTCGTAGTAAGAATTCATTCTTATGCCAAACAAGATTTGTTAAAGGCAAAAAAATTGAAATATTTGTGTTTATGATAAAATGAAGGAGGAACTCATCTTTAAATTACCAATAAATGCTGGGGATTTTAAAATATAGTCAAAATTTATAGCTGGGGAACACATTGCAGGCAATTTTTAAAATTCCATTTCTTTACTAATAAAAATAATCCCTTATATTCACAGCCTGCTTAACAGTTTGCCAAATGTTCTTATAGATCATCTCTTACTAATCACCACAAACTTTAGTAAATGCTCTTGACATCATTCAGGGCCTACAAGAAACCTTTAAGTGCAATCACATGCAAAAATACATCACACAGTTGTCTTGCATTGTAAATTTATTTTCCTCATTAGTTTTCAAATTTGTATTCTGATGAAAATCTCTCTTCTGGGTGAAGAAAAAGTTGTAGGACATGATTCTTTCACTCCAACAAGCATACAAAGGCAGGCCTAGAAGTAGACTGAACAGTGTCTGCATATCCACAGGTCTTTGCATCACCTTGATATCAAACGTAGGGAACAAGAGACTCTGTTGTGAGCTCTGTGCATGCACCAGGCACTTCCCTATCTACAGAGCAATCCACTGGCTGTTCCTTTAGCCTGGAACACTCTGCTCTTGGATGACATTCTGGATCCCTTCCTCCATTTATTCTTCCAGGTCTGCTCAAATCATACCTTCTCAGCTAAGCTTCCCTACATGGTCATATTTAGAATCACAACCGCCAACTCTTCTGGTTTCTGTTCCCTCCTTCATTTTTCTACACAGTCCTTACTATCATAACTTTCATTTGTTTATTTTACTGAATGACTTGTTTTTGTGTGTCTTCTCACCCAAGCGTATAAGCTCCATGAGAGTAAGGGGTTTTGCCCACTTCATCCCCATTACCAAGGAGAGAATCTGGCATACAGTAAACACACACGATGTCTTTGTTGAATGAAAACATGATCAAATGTATGTGGGATCTGGAGTTGTCTAACAGCATTTCTGGATAAGCTATAACAAAAGAGAGTACTCTTGGTGAGGACCTTTAAAGTTTTTAAGCTTCTTTATTTATTTCTTCCACGAGTGAGAGAGAGATAGGACTCCCAACAGTGTCTTGGCTCCACAATCCACCCCAAGCCTCAACCAGTCCACAATCATTAGCATATGCATGTGCAGTGTACTCAGCAAGGTCTCTGGTTGTGAATCTGGAAACTTTCCACATGGTCAACCTTGCAGACTGTCACATTTTACCACTGTGCCATTGTCTGGTGCATGAACTTGACTTTGATGACTACCCTACTAATAGCTTGCTTTAAAGTATAAGTTGTCCCAAGAATCCCACAGACAAAGAAGAATCTAGGGAACAGCAATTTATTAGTATGTCAGAGGAACTCCGCAGAGTCAAAAACACTTGTGCTTGCTATTTTCTTTCTATATGAACACCTGGTCAACATGTCTAAATCTCAGCTTTTTCACTTGTTATATGAGAATGGGGATATACCTCACAGATTGTTGAGGTATACCTCAATAATTTAGTGAAGTGACACGGGCAGATACAGGGTACATAAAAAGTGCTCAATTGGGCCAGCCAGAAATGTGGTGGTTAAGGCAGCCAGATCTCTCATGGTCAACTGCATGGTTCAGGTCCCGGACCCAGTGGCTTGAAAAACGTGTCAGGCAAATGTGCATGCCCAAAAATCCCAAAAAGAGACATGAAGGGGAGGGGATTATAGCATGACCATTCCCCCATGGAAGGTGCTTTCTCCCTTTTACCCCTCTCTTTCTCTCCACTGAAATATGCGCCCCTAACAAAACAATTTTTAAACAGTGCTTATCACCATTACCCATATTATGCAGAAGATACCGAGCTAAGCACTTAATGTACATTATGATACTGTAGTTACTTAGCACAGCAATGCTATGAAACAGACAAGCTCTTCTCAGTGAGTATTCTGTGGGTCTCCAAATAAGTATGGCTAATGTGATATACTTCACATCTTCATTGGAAATTCATCACCTGAATTAACATTTAAGAATACTTGCAGTACAGAACCCTGCTTAACTTTAATTGTACTTAATCAAGCATTACCCAAAAGATCTTTCTCTCTTTTTACCAACTCGTGTCGTCATCATGTGAAGACGATGAATCCAGAAAGGCCCATTAATAGACACAGAATGTGTGATTTTCTCCATTTTACAGAAGAAAGAGCTGAGGCTCAGAGAAACTCAGCGACCCATACAACATCACATAGAGAACAAATGGAAGCAGATACCCTGACCCAGGTCCACCTAACTCAAGAAACTGATCTTATCCCCACCTCACTCCATATAGCCTGCTAGTGTCAAACTTGATTATTATTCCACATAATGATGACATATGACATAGCAATACTTGGACAATTGTTGAAAACTCAAACCAAACTGAAAAATGGGTCTATGAAATTGTATTTTGTGAATCTAAAAGAAAAATCTTACACAAACTCCCCCACTTGGCCATAGTTTAGTGCCAATAATGATTCTCTTCCTTCTGCTATTTATATTACAGGCGGGCAAATAAAAGTAAGGCCATTATCTAAAACACAAAAAATAGCAGTATTAATTTACAAAGATTAAAAAAATAAAATCAAAGTAAAAATCAATTATTTCAAAACACACTGATACAAGCCTGGAATTTGAAACTATTTTCCTTTGCCAAAGAGAAAAACCTGGAAATTTCAGAACATTGAGTCAGGAGAGAAACATTTGAACTTCAAAACTCTAGGTCTCTGTTGTTAGTTACCCAGGGGTAAGCTTTACAGACAGAAATCCCCACTAAGCAGGCAGCCTTGTTTGCAAATATGTGGCTTCTTTGGTTGAGATATACTCACGTGATTTCTGAATCAGCCCCAGATTAAAATTATGTAACTATTTAGTCTGTTTTTTAAAGTTGAGACCTGGGGATTCAGTGGTGAACAAAGAGAAACAGAATTTTGATGTTCTTGAAATTTATATTTGATTGGGAGCAAAGGAGAGAAAAGGGCATAATAAATAGGGAAATTAATGTGATCTTTATTCTCAATCCTCAGTAAGGCTTTCTAAGTGGGAATGGGAAAAAGTGATGAGACAACCATGGTAAGAGAAGAAGCCAGAAGACCATCTCAATTGTAAATTCCATTTGGTGCCAAAACAAGTCATCTCCATTTAGATAAGTTAGTAACAGTTTATTTGCCTTTAATCTAGCTTGCTACATGAGATAAATAAGACTGGAAGGGGTGTCTTAAGGGGTGCATCAATCTAGCTCAATTTATTTTGCACTACTATGCTATTTTTATGTCCCTGGCAGTTCTTAATAACTATACCAAAATAAGAACTGGTAGAAATACTCAAATTGTCAATTTTCTTTTGTCTGAACCTTGGTAAGTATACCCAAGTACCTGTCCCAGTCCCAGATTGACCTCGGTAGATTTCTCTTGAAATAGTCTGTGTTTGCTTGATCATTTGTTTCTGATGAAGACAGGAGACATGTCCTAGACATGCTTTTGTGCAGTGATAAGTGGCAACATAATTCTAAATTATCAACGATGACACTGATTCCTTGAAAGAACATCATATTTTCCCCTATATTCACCATTTGCTGCAGCCTGGAAGCACGGGTCTTAAGTGCTTGGAGGATCTTCTTTGTCCTCTATAGTAACAAAATATCCT
>NW_006159506.1:1774116-1798872 GCF_000334495.1 Tupaia belangeri chinensis | reverse complement strand
CCCTACACCTAGATAGATGGTCCTACAGTTTTAAAGGAGAGAGACCTTT
This sequence comes from Tupaia belangeri chinensis, assembly GCF_000334495.1. NCBI lineage: Eukaryota > Metazoa > Chordata > Mammalia > Scandentia > Tupaiidae > Tupaia > Tupaia belangeri. The sequence continues at coordinate 1,798,823 of NW_006159506.1, read as the reverse complement.
GTATTCTTATAGCATATTTTTTTTAAGAGAGAGATTTTTGCTATCTCTGGCACTTGCCAGACAGATAAAGACACAGAGACAGAAAGTGAGAAATCACTCCCTAGGGGGATGGCCATGCCACAACCCCTTCTCTGTGCTCCTCTCGGAATCGTGGGCACGCACACACATGCACCCATGTGAATTTTAAGCTTTCGGGTCCAGGACTCAAACTGTAGTTGACTCTGTAGGAGTTCAAAAAGTAAACCTCTGGCACTTGCCAGACAGATAAAGACACAGAGACAGAAAGTGAGAAATCACTCCCTAGGGGGATGGCCATGCCACAACCCCTTCTCTGTGCTCCTCTCGGAATCGTGGGCACGCACACACATGCACCCATGTGAATTTTAAGCTTTCGGGTCCAGGACTCAAACTGTAGTTGACTCTGTAGGAGTTCAAAAAGTAAACATTACACTGTCTGCTGATCTCCTCTGTATTCTCAAAGTACTTTTAAGGGATAATAGCATGCATACTTCCAACATCTTACTCTCTTAAAAATTTGGTCTTTGGGATCAGCAGATGGCTTAATGGTTACATGACTAGACTCCCACATAGTTGACCACGGTTGAGTCCCAGACCTAGAAGCTTGAAACTCATGCTGGGCACATGTGCATATGTGCCCAAAATCCTGAGAGAAGAATGAAAGAGAAGGGATTGGGGCATGACCATCCACCCTGGGGAGTGTTTCCTCACTTTCTGTCTTGGTCTCTCTCTCTGTGTCTCTCTGGTGAATGCACATGCCCTATAGCAAAAAAATCTCTCTCATAAAAGAAAATTTTGTTTTACTAAAAATGAATTTAAGACAGGCTTTGTGATGCCAACCTTTGAGAAATGGTAAATTCCATGTCTCTATGTTTAATGAAATTTGTATACATTTTGAACAAGGTAGAACTATTTATTTTGAAATTTCAGTGTTTCCAAGCAACATGCACTCCAAAACAGTTTAGAAAAGTCTTTTGGCAACAACTAAGAAGAATTTTCTGTGTATATGGCTATGTCTGTAAAGATAATAGGCATAAAACCCATTTCAAGGGTTGCCACTGTACCTGATCTTACCTTAGAAAGAAGTAACAGGGTTAGGGTTGCATGCGCTGGCTTGTTCTACACAACAGCTTAAGAGAGCCAGTATTTTTTCTCTTTCATTGACATGTCAAGTAATTACATGACACAAACTATATAAGCAATGCTAAAATTGACCTCAAGGAGATATATTTCTAAGTTTATTTTCTTCAGATAGTAAACCTTCTGGGAAAATTGCCCTTAAGCTAAATACTTTTTTTTCCTGATTTTTCCTATATTTTTTGGACAAAAGGAAATGGCTATTTGGGACTAGCTATCAAATCTTATCATGGTAGAAATGGGTGAAGAGAGAAGCCATAGAGCCTAAAACTCATAATTATTATTTATTAATACATTTATTTTGGGGCTGCCCCTTTGACCTGGTGGCTAAAGGAGCTGGATTCCACACAGTTGACTGTAGTTTGAATCCTGAAGCTTGAAAAACACACTGGGCACATGTGTATGCACGCATGCCCAAATCTCAACAGAATGGAGAAATGGAAGAGAACAGATGGCAGCATGACCACGTCCCATTGAGGGTTGCTTTCCCTCTCTCCCTGTCTCTGGCAAACACATGTGCCCCCTGGAAAATAAGTGTATATGTATATAGATAGAGATTTGTTTACAGGTGGTATTTCTAGAATTTTGTCTGTCTCTATGAGATGGATTCTATTTTGTCTCCATTACGGGGAGTCATGAGGCTAGGAAATAGGCTATTTCTCTTTTTTTATTTTATTTATTTATTTATTTATTTATTTATTTATTTATTTATTTATTTATTTTTTAATGAAAAAAAGACAGAGAGAGAGAGGGACAAGCATATACAGTCTCATATTGCAGTCTTCCCTGCATTCTCAAACAGCCAGGATCATATACACCTAGCAGATCAACCTGGGAACCAAACCCATATTTTCCATATGGCTTCCAGCATTGCAGAACATGTCACTACCTCTGTGCAACAGGAGCTGGACTATGAGAGTTTTACTCTTGATACTCTATGTTGTTAAGAAAATCCAATCAACTTGTAGGACCTAGCTTTTAGTATTAAATTCTGGTTTGTCAGTGACTCATGGAATTGGTTATTTGGGGACTTTTTTTTTTCTATCTGACAATGAATACTTTGCAAACTTTTATTTACATGAGGATCATCCTTTGGTTGGAACTGTCTCTTGACAACATTGTTTATGTTATACTAACCAGAAAACAATTGCTCAGTTAAGTATAATTCAAATTTTATGTCTTGGCAAGTTTTGGGGAACTTTACAAGTAAGTACATCATTAAATGCTGAAGCTCTTGCTAAGCTTTGACCCACCCGCTTGAGACCTTAATATATTTTAGCACTCAATTCATCGAACTCCTCACATTTTGAATCTAAGCAGATTCTGTTCGTGATTTGTCTTCCCATGTAGGTCTGACTACAGAGATAATTTACTAAGGATGCCAACATGAGTACTCTAGTTCTATTTCTCATTGCAGTATAATACTTTGGATACTTACAAAGAATGTTCTACATTGGTTTGAGTCTGCCTCCTCTCTTTGCATTAACAAAATCTGGTTTGAGAGTCCACAAAGTTGAACTCCAGAACCGGTTCATAGTAGATGATTTCCCCAAAGCTGCTTTAGGCAGACAGATTGTTCAACTCCACTGAGGGCACTTCTTAGATGTCTCTATGTAGAGACATTGCTACAACACTAAGTATCTTTGTTCTAGGGATGTTTAGAAGCTGCATGAGCAAAAAAATTGTGAAATGAAAGGTGGATATTAGGACAATAGAGGTAACAATAGTGTAGAGTGAACACTCGAAGGGTGGGAGCCCCAGGTCAGGCCAGGATCAATTCTATATCCTAGAGTGTCCGCAACATTGCTGGCATACCACTGAGTGAAGAAGGAAGGCTTCCACAGAAGGGAATGTTTATCTAATGATAGCCAAATTTTGGAGGATGAGGAAAATAACAGTTCCCTATCTATATTAACTTGGATTTGTCTCTACCCATAATCATTAATCACTGCTCTAAACAAAGTTAATGGGAATGTTATGGCTCAATTTCTGTGGCCTGGGGAAGCTTATCAATGAGACTGCCACTTCCTAGCTACTTGTGGAATTTATCTATGTTAAACAAGTTCACTCAGGGATGTCACAAACATTATAAATTCTGTCCTGCTAGGATGATGAAATAGAAGAAAATATTCATACATTTTTAGCGGGGGTGGGGAAAAGAAATCTTCTAAAATCCAACTTTTTCTTTCCATTCTGCTACACGCTTCCAGCTCAGAACACTTAAATAGATATTTAAGATTATACACAGTAATAAGCATCAACAGAGCATAATTATATTTTAATCCCCAAATAGTTTAAAACGGGGGTCCCCAGACCCTAGGTTGTGAACCGCTGCCAGTTCATGGCCTGTTGGAGGCCAGTTTTGGACCAGTGTCAGTCTGCCAGCCAGAAGTGGGCAAGCAGGCAAGGCTTCCTCTGGGTTTGCAGTCACTCCCCATCATTCACATTGCCGCTGGTCTACCTTCTGTAGTATTAATGACAATATTGGATTCTTATGGGCACCTCAATCCTATTGTGTGATTGTATTGTTGTGTAATCATATAGATGCATAAAGTCATTTTATTATGTTATTCAAATAATATATTGTATATTGAAAAGTGGTAGTGGTGGAAATGAGGTACATGGTGATGTGGTGCATTTGGTGTATCCTGACACCAATCAATCCTGCCACCCCTTCCCTGCCAACTTCCCAACCATGGAGGAATTGTCCTCCACAAGGCTGGTCGCTGATGCTAGAAAGGTTGGGGGCTGCTGGTTTACAACATAGTTTTTAGATAACAGGTTGTAATTATGCAAGGAAACGTCCTTTTTCCTAAAGAAGGAATAATGTGATTGGGGCTGGATGGTGCATGGCAGTATCACTACATTGCAAGGTTGACCCATGGGAAGGTTCTGGTCTCTGCAGATGTGCTAGGCGCATGTATGCCCATGATCTGGAGCTACCGAAAAATAGCAGTGGATCATGGTGTCAGGACCCCATTGGGGGTGCTGTCTATCTATCTTTCTCTCTTTTTCTTTATCTCTCTTGATAATGAAATGAAAAAAAAAAGATTTTTTTTTTTAAAAAAAAGAACTGAATGAACAGTCATAAAAGATAAGTTGAAATATAGTGAGGCTTGCTTCCCTGGGGGGAAATCTACCTGAATAGCTCAGTCCCAGATGTTCACATTTAATCACATAGATGCACAAAATCATATTATTGTTATTCAGATAATGCCTAAGAACACTGATTCCTGCAGGCAAGGCATAAAACCATATCAGGAACACTAAAACTGAGTTGCAAAGGACTGTAAAATTAAAAAACAAACAAACAAAATAGTTATAAAGTCAGCTCATTCCATGAAGGATAAATCCATTAAATTCACTAGACTACTCTGTATTTCAATTAAATTATGTTTTTGAGCAAGAAGGACAAAAACTAAATGGTTTAAAGATAGTAGCAGCATTACTTAAAGAAACAGTCAAGAACCCTGCGATTTGTCTCTGCCAAGCTCTGTGCTATTTACGTTAAGATTTATGGTACTAAATGTTATGTTCATTTCACATGTTATCATGGGGTAAGGATAAAAGGATTAGACAAAAGGACACCTCCCTAAAGAATGTCACACATCCTAAAGTCTTTTAGAGCTGGTGGAAGAATACTGCACTTTAATTTTAGAAGAGCACTATATGACTTTCAAATTGAGTTTCTTAAATGCTAAGATAGGCTTTTCTGGAGAGGGTTGTATGATAAAGTAACTAAATTAATTGAGGTAGCTAAATTTTACAATTTTCTAAGGGCTACAAAATAGTGATTTAATATTTCTAGGCAGATGACCACTTTCCCTCCTCACAATCCAAGCCTTTATTTCCATACTATTCCCAAAATGTAAATTTTGTGTGTGTGAATTAGAATTTATTAGAATTAGAAGGTTTTTGAACCGGTCACAACAATGCACGTAAGAAGTAAATACTGTATAATACTGGAACCATGCAGGAAGACTGAGAGTTCAGATCCTGGATTTCTTTAAGAAATGATCTCCTGGGAGGCTGGCAGGTGGTATGGTGGTTAAGGCACTGAACTTCCACATGGCTGACTGCAGTTTGAGTCCCAGACCTGGCAGTTTGTTTTCTCTCTCTTTCTCTCTCTCTCTCATATCTCTCTGGTAAAATTTAAAAAAAATAAATAATGATGAATAAAATTAAATAATTCTATTTTTTGTTATAAAAAGAAATTTTCTCCTGATAATAATAAACTATTTTTTTAAAATTTGCTAGAGATAGCATGTGCTCTCCAAAGAGAGACAGGGAAAGATGGAGAGAGAAAGGATAAAAGCACCTCTCCTTAGGAGGATGACCCTGCCACATTGCCTTTTCCCTCTCCTCTTAGCATTTCAGGCATACATGCACATACAACCAGCATGGTTTTCAAGCTTCCAGATCTGGGACTTGAACCATGCAGTTGGCCATGAGATCCAGCTTCCTTAACCATTATACCACCCAGCTGTCCCTCTTTCTCTTTCTTTTTTGTTTTTTTTTTCTCTCTCTCTCTCCCACACATGTACTGCCCATTGTCCATACTGCTCGCTCTCTCTCTCTTTTTTTTTTTTTTTTTTTTAGGGTGCACACATTCACTAGAAAGAGACAGAAAGGGAGAGAGAAAAAAGTGAGAACTCATTCCCAAGGGAGGATGGCCACATAACAATTCCTCCTTCTTCATTCTCCTCTCAGGATTTTAGACACATGCACACCTGTACCTGGTCCGTTGTTAAGCCACTGGTTCTGAGACTCAAGCCATGTAGTTGGTCATTTAGGATCCAGGTGGCCTCCTTGCCACCTGCTGGCCCCATATATGGCTCTTTAACCTTTGCTCATATCTCTTTTCTTGCCCAGAATCCTGCCTAAATCCTACCAGTTCCTCAAGTTCCAGATCAAGCACTATTTCCTTTGGAAATTGTGTGACTATTACCTTGTTCAGCAAATTAAAGGACTGCTACTAGGCACAAGGCACCATGAATCCCTCTTCCTTATCAACACTCCTATCACCTTCAATACTGGGATTAAGAAAAAAACAAGACTTTGCATAGAGCACCTGAATGATCTCATAGATCTTCATCTGATTAGTACTCAGAACGTCATTGATTACCAGTTAACATGAATAAATTAATGAATTATTTTTTAGAGAGATTTTTGCCATAGGGTGTCTGTGCTTGCCAGAGAGACACAGAGGAACAGAAAGCAAGAAGTCACCTCCCAGCTATATGACCACACTGCGATCCCCTCTCCTCCATTTTTCTCTGGGTATTTTAGGCATGCATGCACATGTGCCTGGCGTAAGTTTTAAGCTGCCTGGTCTGGAGCTTGAACCACAGTTGACCACCTAGGAATCCAGAGATGTAACCATTGAGCTATCTTCTGCCCCCCCCGCCAGATATTTTTAAAACTTTATTTCTTTCTTCTATGAGAGCAGAGAGAAAGAGAAAGACAACACCAACATGGTCTTCACTCGCTGAGATCACCCAGTCTGAGCCAACCTCGATCATGGGCACTCTGGATCCATACTCTGTGTCCAAAGGGAGTCCTCAGGGCATGAACCTGGGCCCTTCCATGTGGGTCCAGCATCAGAGTATTGCACAACACAACACCATTACTGTTGGCTCAGAATTGTTTTAAAATTGATGGAAAACAAAGTATATTTTTACCGTGTACATCACAGTGTTTTAAAATACATATGAGGGAGCCCCAAACAGTTCATGGAGTGTGCATATGATGAAAGAACTCTGCATGGATTTCCTCTTTTGTGTGTGTGTGTGTGTGTGTGTGTGTGTGTGTGTGTGTGTTTATTTTCTATAGGGCACGTGCACTCAGTCCCTTCTCCTCCATTCTGCTCTCAGGATTTGGGGCACATACACTCACTGAGAGAAGAAGGAAGGAGAAGTGATTATGTGGTGGGTCCAGAACTCAAACTGGCTGTCAGTCAGTCATGTGGGATCCAGCCACCTTAACCACTATTCTACCAGCTGGCCCAAGAAGTCATAACAATTCTAAATGTATATGCACTCAACAACAGTACTGATATATAAATGAAATAACCATGGATGGAACTGAAAGGTGAAATAGGTGATTCTATAATTACAGCTGGAGACTTTAACATCCTTCTCTAAGCAATTAATAGAACAACTAGACAGAAATAGTTGATGATATAGGAAAATCTTAGTGGCAACAAACAACAGAATCTAATAAATATTTATATAACATACCATTCAGCAGCAACAGAAAACATGTTTTTTCTGCAATACCCACAGAATATATTTTAAGGTTTCAGAATATAAGATTAACTCAGAAAAATCATATACACTTTCCTATACTAGCAGTAATTTTGTCAACAGAAAAAAATTAAAAATATAATAGCATTAAAATTGCTCACAAAAATTAAAATATTTAGGTACTAATTGAAAAGAAAAAGAATAAGTAGAAGACTTGTATACTGAAATACAGAGGTAGTCTTTGTTCTAGTATTGAAAAGTTCACAATGGTCAATTCTTTAATTTTTCTATATTGATCTACAGATCAAAATTGATCTGTAAGTTTAAAGCATTTTCTATTAATACCCTAGCCAGAATTTTTATAGACACAGATAAGAATACTCCAAAATGTGTGGGTCTGGGGCCAGCAGGTGGCATAGTGGTTAAGGTGCTGGACTCCCATGTGTTTCTCCCATGGTTCTCCTCTCAGATACTGTGGCTTGAAAATCATGCTGTGTGTGCATGTGTGCTCAAAATCCTGAGAGAATGAAGGAGAAGGGATTGCAGCGTGGCCACCACCCCCCCATGGGGGAGATTTCACGATTTCTGTCTGTTTCTCCAGTGAGTACACCCACTTTATAGCAGAGATTTTTGCCATAGGGTGTCTGTGCTTGCCAGAGAGACACAGAGGAACAGAAAGCAAGAAGTCACCTCCCAGCTATATGACCACACTGCGATCCCCTCTCCTCCATTTTTCTCTGGGGATTTTAGGCATGCATGCACATGTGCCTGGCGTAAGTTTTAAGCTGCCTGGTCTGGAGCTTGAACCACAGTTGACCACCTAGGAATCCAGAGATGTAACCATTGAGCTATCTTCTGCCCCCCCCCCCTCTGCGTCAATACTGGGATTAAGAAAAAAACAAGACTTTGCATAGAGCACCTGAATGATCTCATAGATCTTCATCTGATTAGTACTCAGAACGTCATTGATTACCAGTTAACATGAATAAATTAATGAATTATTTTTTAGAGAGATTTTTGCCATAGGGTGTCTGTGCTTGCCAGAGAGACACAGAGGAACAGAAAGCAAGAAGTCACCTCCCAGCTATATGACCACACTGCGATCCCCTCTCCTCCATTTTTCTCTGGGGATTTTAGGCATGCATGCACATGTGCCTGGCGTAAGTTTTAAGCTGCCTGGTCTGGAGCTTGAACCACAGTTGACCACCTAGGAATCCAGAGATGTAACCATTGAGCTATCTTCTGCCCCCCCCGCCAGATATTTTTAAAACTTTATTTCTTTCTTCTATGAGAGCAGAGAGAAAGAGAAAGACAACACCAACATGGTCTTCACTCGCTGAGATCACCCAGTCTGAGCCAACCTCGATCATGGGCACTCTGGATCACACACATACTCTGTGTCCAAAGGGAGTCCTCAGGGCATGAACCTGGGCCCTTCCATGTGGGTCCAGCATCAGAGTATTGCACAACCATGCACCATTACTGTTGGCTCAGAATTGTTTTAAAATTGATGGAAAACAAAGTATATTTTTACCGTGTACATCACAGTGTTTTAAAATACATATGAGGGAGCCCCAAACAGTTCATGGAGTGTGCATATGATGAAAGAACTCTGCATGGATTTCCTCTTTTGTGTGTGTGTGTGTGTGTGTGTGTGTGTGTGTGTGCACACCAAAATCAATTCATACTTTAATTCCATTTTCCATGAACGTTTTGAAGTCCCTGTGTACAATTCCTTAAATATTGCTATCATTAAACGCTTTTACATATAATCAAATTAACAAATCTTTAGTATGCATTTATTGAGCTTGATAAGTGTATTTATCTATGTAATCTGAACCCCTGTCAAGATACAGATTACCATCGGCCCCAAAAGTCTCCTTATGCCCTTTGCTAATACATAGACATGACCAAGGTCTCAAGTGTAACTACCAGTGTTTAGTTTTCCAACATAGATTTGTTTACCCATTCTAGAACATCATGTGAAGGAATCATTTGGTACATATACACTCATATAGGGCTGCTTTCATTCAGCGTGTTTTCAGCATGTTGTCAAATCTGTATTTTGTCCCATCTGGACATTATCTTATCATATGGATACACTACACTCCTGTTTTCACTGCCCCACTGATAGATACCAGTGCTACTTCCAATTCAAGGCTATCATGAAGAAAACTGCTATGAAATTGTTGTATAAGCTCTTTTTATAGACTTAAGTTTTCATCTCTTCTGTGTAAACACTTAACAGGCAGAGTTACTGGGTCATAAAGTAGGTACATGTTTAGTTTGATATGAAAATAGCAGCTCTTTTTCCAAAGAGATTATACTTTCATGCTTTTATACTTTCGCCAGTGATGTATGAGAGTACTGGCTGTTCCTCGGCCTCACTAATGTTAGGTGTTGTTTCCTCTTTTTTTTAACTCTCAGTTCAGGATTTAATTTTCTTTGCTTTTTTTGGAGAGAGATCTTTGTTATATAGCATGTGTGCTCACCAGTGAGACAGAGAGATAAAGAGAGACAGGAAGTGAGAAATCATCCCCCAAGGGGAATGGCCACCGCACAATCTCTTCCCCTCCATTTTCCTCTTGGGATCTTGGGGCATGCAACTCATACGTGTCCGGTGTGAGTTTCAAGCTGCCGGGTCCAAGACTTGAGTCCCAGACAACTATGCAGGAGTCCAGTGACAGAAATACAACCATTTCACCATCTATGGTCCTATAATTTCCCCCCCTTTTTTTTTTTCGATACACCACATATTGGTTTAGTCAAAGACACTACGATACACATGATAATCAACAGATTTCTTTCCACCTTGGGTCCTTGAATGTTTTGCTTTCCTCTTTGTGTGCACACCAAAATCAATTCATACTTTAATTCCATTTTCCATGAACGTTTTGAAGTCCCTGTGTACAATTCCTTAAATATTGCTATCATTAAACGCTTTTACATATAATCAAATTAACAAATCTTTAGTATGCATTTATTGAGCTTGATAAGTGTATTTATCTATGTAATCTGAACCCCTGTCAAGATACAGATTACCATCGGCCCCAAAAGTCTCCTTATGCCCTTTGCTAATACATAGACATGACCAAGGTCTCAAGTGTAACTACCAGTGTTTAGTTTTCCAACATAGATTTGTTTACCCATTCTAGAACATCATGTGAAGGAATCATTTGGTACATATACACTCATATAGGGCTGCTTTCATTCAGCGTGTTTTCAGCATGTTGTCAAATCTGTATTTTGTCCCATCTGGACATTATCTTATCATATGGATACACTACACTCCTGTTTTCACTGCCCCACTGATAGATACCAGTGCTACTTCCAATTCAAGGCTATCATGAAGAAAACTGCTATGAAATTGTTGTATAAGCTCTTTTTATAGACTTAAGTTTTCATCTCTTCTGTGTAAACACTTAACAGGCAGAGTTACTGGGTCATAAAGTAGGTACATGTTTAGTTTGATATGAAAATAGCAGCTCTTTTTCCAAAGAGATTATACTTTCATGCTTTTATACTTTCGCCAGTGATGTATGAGAGTACTGGCTGTTCCTCGGCCTCACTAATGTTAGGTGTTGTTTCCTCTTTTTTTTAACTCTCAGTTCAGGATTTAATTTTCTTTGCTTTTTTTGGAGAGAGATCTTTGTTATATAGCATGTGTGCTCACCAGTGAGACAGAGAGATAAAGAGAGACAGGAAGTGAGAAATCATCCCCCAAGGGGAATGGCCACCGCACAATCTCTTCCCCTCCATTTTCCTCTTGGGATCTTGGGGCATGCAACTCATACGTGTCCGGTGTGAGTTTCAAGCTGCCGGGTCCAAGACTTGAGTCCCAGACAACTATGCAGGAGTCCAGTGACAGAAATACAACCATTTCACCATCTATGGTCCTATAATTTCCCCCCCTTTTTTTTTTTCGATACACCACATATTGGTTTAGTCAAAGACACTACGATACACATGATAATCAACAGATTTCTTTCCACCTTGGGTCCTTGAATGTTTTGCTTTCCTCTTCTTCCCTTTGATTCCCTCCCTCTTCATATGATCAGCAATTCCACTCCTGGGTATTTACCCAAAGGATAGGAAAATAGTCAGAAAAACACTTGCACATCCATGTTTATTACGGCATTATTCACACAGGCTAACACATAGAGTCAGTCCAAATGCCCAAAAACAGATGAGTGGACATTGAAAGAATTTGGCACATACACACTATGGAATACTACTCAGCCATAAAAAAACAATGAGACCCTGGCATTTGATAGAAAGTGGACAAATGAGAAAGATTTACTGCTGAATGAAGAAAGTCAGACCAAGAAAGAGAGGCAGGGTATGTCTGCCCTCAATGTATACCAAAGGTCTAGTCTATCTTTGAAAGTTAATTTTAATCATTCCAGTAGATGTTTAGTAATACTTTGTGGTTTTAACTTGCATTTTTCTGATGATTCTTAACTTTGAATATATTTTGTTTGTTGACTGGCCATTCAAATACCTTCCTCTGTGAAGTAGTCCTTCAAATTTTTAGTTGTTTTGAGTTGAGTTTCTATTTTTTAAATTTATTTATTTACTTATTCATTTATTTATTTTATTCATTCATTTATCTTAATTTGACCAGAGAGGGACACAGAGAGAGAGAGAGGGAAAGTGAGAAAGCAAGCCACCAGGTCCGGGACTCACACCACGGTCAGCCATGTGGGAGTGTCCAGAGCCTTAACCACCAAGCCACCTCCTTGTCCCCTTGAGTTGAGTTTTATTTTAGGAGTTGAAAGAGTTCTTTACGTATCCAAGATGCTATGATAGATATCCTTCTCCAGATATATGTCTTGCAAGTAGTCTCTCTGCAGTACAAAATTTTTCATTTCCTCATAATGTCTTTTGAAAAGAAAAATTTTTATTTTTATTTTTATTTATTTTTATTGCCAGAGGGCACATGAGTTTTCCAGAGTGAGAGAAAGCACCCCTCAAGGTCCACGGTCATATCACAATTCTCTTTCCTCCATTTCTCTGTGCGATCAGGATTTTGTGCACACACATATAGGACATGTTTTCCAAGCTGCTGAACTGAGATTCAAGCCACAGTTGGCTGTGTGGGCTCCGGCTTTCTGTGCCCAGTGTTTAACCACTATGTTACAGAATCAGCCCAGAATTTTAAAATAAATGAATAAATAAATACATTTTGCACGTGTGCTTGCATAAAAAGAGAGCGAAAGTGAGAAAGCACTCCCCAGTGGGGATGACCACACTGCATCCTCTATGGTCCATCTCCTCTTAGGATTCTGGGTATGCATGCACACAGGCTTGGCATGTCTCTCAAGTCACTGACTCCAGGACTTGAACCACATAGTTGGCCATGTGGGATCCAGCAGCCCCAACTACCATGCTGCCAGCTGGCCCTGGAATTTAAAAATTTTGATGAAGTTCAACCTAGTACCTGGTCTTGTGTGACTAGCCCTTTCCTCCACACAATGGATGAGACCCTTCTCTCTATTCGCTCCCCTTCCCTCAGCTTCCAGCCTAACCATGCTAGTGAAACCAGCAGCACAGGACACCTCTCTCATTTCTGTTCCTCCTCCTTCTGTGACAGCACTCTTCCCCAAGCTCTCGGAAAAATATCACTTCACGGAGAGTGGACGTGACAGGCACCTTGTACACGATGCCAGCATCTCGTAACGACCCTGTTTAGAAAGCAGGACAACTGTCTCTGTTTCCGCTTGTTCAAATTCTTGAAAGGCACCAACTCCTTTCTCTGTTTAAAAATCCCCAACAATACCAAGTTCAAGGCCATGATTTAAACATCTTCATAGTTAAGAGATCATTGTAAAGGGAAAAGAGAAAGCTTGAATGATCACAGAGAACTCTCTAGGCTTTGTTTTGTCTTGTTAATGATCTGCATTTAGAATAATCATCCTCAGATCTTACAACATTTGACAGAGAGTTAGACATGAAGGCCGTTCACTTCCAGAAGCACAAGCCGGCACAGAGGGACGGCACCTTCCTTGCCTGAGTCCATCAAACCACGGTCAGCCATGTGGGAGTGTCCAGAGCCTTAACCACCAAGCCACCTCCTTGTCCCCTTGAGTTGAGTTTTATTTTAGGAGTTGAAAGAGTTCTTTACGTATCCAAGATGCTATGATAGATATCCTTCTCCAGATATATGTCTTGCAAGTAGTCTCTCTGCAGTACAAAATTTTTCATTTCCTCATAATGTCTTTTGAAAAGAAAAATTTTTATTTTTATTTTTATTTATTTTTATTGCCAGAGGGCACATGAGTTTTCCAGAGTGAGAGAAAGCACCCCTCAAGGTCCACGGTCATATCACAATTCTCTTTCCTCCATTTCTCTGTGCGATCAGGATTTTGTGCACACACATATAGGACATGTTTTCCAAGCTGCTGAACTGAGATTCAAGCCACAGTTGGCTGTGTGGGCTCCGGCTTTCTGTGCCCAGTGTTTAACCACTATGTTACAGAATCAGCCCAGAATTTTAAAATAAATGAATAAATAAATACATTTTGCACGTGTGCTTGCATAAAAAGAGAGCGAAAGTGAGAAAGCACTCCCCAGTGGGGATGACCACACTGCATCCTCTATGGTCCATCTCCTCTTAGGATTCTGGGTATGCATGCACACAGGCTTGGCATGTCTCTCAAGTCACTGACTCCAGGACTTGAACCACATAGTTGGCCATGTGGGATCCAGCAGCCCCAACTACCATGCTGCCAGCTGGCCCTGGAATTTAAAAATTTTGATGAAGTTCAACCTAATACCTGGTCTTGTGTGACTAGCCCTTTCCTCCACACAATGAATGAGACCCTTCTCTCTATTCGCTCCCCTTCCCTCAGCTTCCAGCCTAACCATGCTAGTGAAACCAGCAGCACAGGACACCTCTCTCATTTCTGTTCCTCCTCCTTCTGTGACAGCACTCTTCCCCAAGCTCTCGGAAAAATATCACTTCACGGAGAGTGGACGTGACAGGCACCTTGTACACGATGCCAGCATCTCGTAACGACCCTGTTTAGAAAGCAGGACAACTGTCTCTGTTTCCGCTTGTTCAAATTCTTGAAAGGCACCAACTCCTTTCTCTGTTTAAAAATCCCCAACAATACCAAGTTCAAGGCCATGATTTAAACATCTTCATAGTTAAGAGATCATTGTAAAGGGAAAAGAGAAAGCTTGAATGATCACAGAGAACTCTCTAGGCTTTGTTTTGTCTTGTTAATGATCTGCATTTAGAATAATCATCCTCAGATCTTACAACATTTGACAGAGAGTTAGACATGAAGGCCGTTCACTTCCAGAAGCACAAGCCGGCACAGAGGGACGGCACCTTCCTTGCCTGAGGCCACCGGGGGACCTTGGAACCCAAGCCAGTCCCCTATCAGGAGATTCCAGTTGCCTCTGAAATTCCACGATCAGAACAGGCAGAACACAAAAGAGAAACCCACTGAGGAGAGGAAATGTTTTCCCACAAAAGCAATTTCCTCCAATTGGTATTTCAGCAACAAATTTGTTTCCAGTTTCAGATGCCGCTATTCAAAAATGACCCGTTGCCTTTTGACTATAATAGAGCCACTCTCATTCTTCAATGATGTGCTCGTAAATATTTAGCGATACAGCTTGGCCCGTCGCCCCCTTTCTCTGCCTTTCTTGTGGCGAGCCCCCTGTCCTGCCAACATTTCTCAGGCTTTGATTACTGTTATGTCTTTCACGTGGGTCCATGTGTTTTCCCATCTGGTCTATGAGGTGCTATAAACATTTACAACTGAACTGTCAACATGGATAAATAAAGCACTGTAAATTTTTACAGTTCAGGGCCCTTTATCAGGCTTTTTATATTCTCTCATCGGTTTAGAAGATTTGTTTTATCTCAAGACGCTTGAAGCAATAGATTAGATTACTTTAAAGACGTTACTTAGTGCCAGAGGTGCTAAGGTAGTGAAATTGCCCCCTACCTTTCCTTACACGTCTTTTTTTCTTTGGTAAAAATCTGGTTTAGCAATGACAGCTACAAAGACTTGATGACAATTTTAGTCTTTCACTGACAACTACAGTGGTCTAAGGTGGTGGTTCCAAAACTGAAGCCGGCATCAGAAGTCCCTGGAGAACATCCTGAAACGTAGACAGTCTGGCCCCATCTCAGAATTCCTAATTCACTGGGTCTAGGGTGGGCCCTGGAATTTGCATTTCCGACAGCATCCCTGGTGATGTTGCTGTTGCTTGGCTTGGGAACCAAAGAGCCAAGAATATCGCCTTACAGTTTGAGTTTCCAGCACGTCCTCTCCTTAGCTCTCTATTCTGAGCTTGCAGGATCTGGAGGCTTTTCGTTCCCTGAAAGCAAGACTTGCCTCAGGCGAAACTGGAAAATAAGTGACCTTTGCACATAGACAAGTACCCACTTCAAAAGACCAGGGTACCAGTGAGCAGCCAGCCAATCACGGTGGAGCTGAGCTGCTCCTCCTTTGAGATGGCCTTGGAAGAACATGCCGATCCACACTCTGTTTCCTCCACAACACTACCTCTCCCTAGCCAGCTACTTTTTAAACTTCATCTGCAGTTTGTTATCAGGAGAATTGACTTGTCTCCCAGCTTGCCCTCCAGGGCCCCAACTGCTAAACAGACTACACCTCAAGACTCAGTGTAAGCCTGCTCTGACGGTGCAGAGGTAACACAATGTTCTGTGATGCTGAAGCCATAGAGTAGGTCCCAGGTTCATATCCAAGGTCTCCCTGCAAACACACGCATATGCCTGTGACCCTGGCTGGCTAGGGCTGGGGTGGATCGTGGCGTCAACGCCCTATTAAGAATTCTCTCTCTCTCTCTCTCTCTCTTTCTCTCCTCTCCCCTGACCCCATGGAAGAAATAAATAAATAAATGTAAAAGAAAAAGACTCAGCTCAAATCTCCCCCCAACCACCATCACCATGACTCCTTAGAAGAACTTTCATCCCTTCTCTATGGTCTGCGAGTATTTTGATCCCAGTCTCACTTAGTACCCAGTGCTGTACTTCTCTGGTTTAGGGTCATCCTTCTCTATGAAATTTAGCACATTTTTTAACAGAACACTGCCTTATTTATGCCTATCACTCTGCAAAGTTACACTAGAGGCAAGATGAAAAGAGGGAAGAAGAGGAGAGGAAGAAGAAGAGAGGAAGTTCTGCTCCCAGAAAACATGAAGCCCTTTACTGTGGAGGAGGTGACATGGGAGCAGGGTGATAATGAAGGCAGTGGGGGCTGTGACCTGCTGTGACAACCCAGTAGATAGGTGCTCACGGCCACAACCATGGAATCAGCAGCATGGAAGATGCTCCTTAGGTCAAGGTCATGGATCCAGACTAATGACAGTGGAAGAAGGCAATTCTCATGGATCTTTGGCAGAGATGGTGATGGGCTGTAACAATGGAAAGAGGTTTCGTTGGGGGCTTTCATTTGAGACTGAATGACTTTGAGGCTCAAATAGGACATGAGGTAAGATAAAAAAATAAAAAAAAAAACAAAGGCGAGAATAGTGTCTGCGAATAGTCACTCATCATTGGCTCACTGTGTGCCAGACACTATTCCAGGCATCAGACACTCAATGACTTGGTTGGGTAGATTGAGAATCATGTACTAAATTAAAGTAATATGCATTCATCTCTTTATGATGTGTGGAGCGTATTAAGTTTTCTTGCAAAAAAAAATAATCATCATGACACTACATGAATGATAAATAAGTTCATACCCCACAATATATCATGCAATATATTTTTAACACTTCCAAAAATTTTAAAAAATACTTCCCTCGCACAGCCACTTTGAGAGGCAGTCTGGTAACTAAGATAAGCATAGTTTTACGATACAGTCCCGTGCTGATGCGACTGGATAGTTACCAAAGTGAATTGAAAATTTATGTCCACATAAAAAACTGCACACAAATGTTTGCAGAAACTTTATTCATAATTGCTAAATTTGGAAACAACCAAGAAGTCCTTCAGTAGTTAAAGGAATAAACAAAATGTGGTGATACAGCCATACAATGGAATGTTATTTGACGTTAAAAAGAAATGAGCTATCAAGCCACAGAAAGACATGGAGGAATCTTAAGTACATATTGTTAAGTGAAAGAAGCCAGTCTGAGAATGTTCTGTGTTGTATGGTTATAACTATATGATATTTTGGGAAAAGTAAAACTATAGAAAAAGTAAGAAGATGAGTGGTTTACAAAGGTTCAAAGAGAGAGAGAATTGAATAGTATCACATAAGGATTATTTTAGGGGAAAGAAACTGTTCTGTCCAATACTGTAATGCTGGATACATGTTACTACACATTCTTGAAAACCTATAGAATGTGTACACAGAATGAACCTTAGGTTACATTGCAGATTTTAGTTAATAATAATGGATCAATATTAGCGTATTGATTGTAACAAATATGTCACAACAACTCAAATGTTAATAATAGGGGGAAGTCGGGGACCAGCAGTTAGTGTAATGGCTATGTCACTAGACTCCCATGTAGTCGACCGCGGTTCATGTCCCAGACCCGGTGGCTTAAACTCACTCCGGGCACATGTGTGTGCATGCCCAAGATCCCGAGAGGAGAATGGAGGAGAAGGGATTGCAGCATGGCCATCCCCCGTGGGAAGGTGATTTCTCGCTTTCTGTCTCTCTGTCTCTCTCTGTCTGTCTGGGCAAGCTCACACACCCTATAGCAAAAACCTCTCCAAAAAAGAAAAAAATAATAATAGGGGGAAGTAAGTGTAGGTGAGAAAGAGTATATGAATGGATACTCTCTGTACTTTCTGTTAATTTTTTTCCTTTAAACCTAAAGCTATTCTAAAAAGTAAGGCATATGTCCTAGGAAAAAATATTTTTCTCATTTTATACCATTACATTCTCAAAACATCTAGTGACCCATTTCCCCCCAATTGTCAAAGCTTTTTTTCTTCTTTTTTTCGTTTTATCTTTCTTTAAAAATGGGTATGTGCACTTAGAGAGAGAGACAGACAGAGAAAAAGAGGAGAAAGCACCCCTCCAGGGAATGGTCGCACTGCAAACCCTTCTTCACCTCTCCTTCCTGTTGAGACGTTGGGTTTGCATGCACAAGCTCCTGGCCTGCTCTGCACATCACTGGGTTCAGGACTCAAACCATACAGTCTGCCATGTGGGATCTGGCTTCCTCAACTACCTGCCACAGAGCCAGTCCAAGCCTGGCTTTTCTTTTTGTTTTGTTTTGTTTTGTTTTGTTTTGTTTTGTTTTGTTCTTATTTTGCATGTGTGCTTGCCAGAGAGAGACAGCAGAGTAGGGGTGGGGATAGAAAACACCTTTCATGGGGGATGATCACTTTACAATTTTTTCTCTTCTGTTTCTCCTTCTTTTCAGGATTTTGGGCATGCACACACATGTGTCCAGTGTTTTTTTCAAACCGCTGTATTTGGAACTCAAACTGTGCAGTTGGCCATATGGGATCTAGCTACCTTAACTACCACACCACTAGCTGGCCCCAAGTGATGCTTTTTAAAGTTGAGTTTTATTGTGCAACTATTGGCAGAGCATGCTTCATTTCCTTCCCCCTAAGTGAAAGGAGAAAATACTAAATTCTGACTTCATGAAAAAAAAAAAAAAGATCAATTCCATGAAATGAAAATATTTCTGAATGAATTTTTTACAACTGAGAGAGGAATATTTTAGAAATTTGTATTTAATAATATCATTATTAGAGAACTTGGTCTATATAAATTTGATCTTGGCAGCTAGTCATTAGGGGGCTTTGAACTGGCATATCTTGAGAAATATTCTAATTTCTTTCATGGTATAAAAACAGGGAGAAAACATAATAGAATTTTTTTCTTTAATACATTTTAATTTGAAACAGTTTTGAAAATTTGATCGCAAGATAATTCTGGGCAGGGGATCAGCAGTTAGCGTAATGGCTATGTCGCTGGACTCCCACGTAGTTGACCGCGGTTTGAGTCCTGGACCCGGTGGCTTAAACTCATGCCGGGCGTGTGTGTGTGCATGCCCAAGATCCTGAGAGGAGAGTGGAGAAGAAGGGATTGCGGCATGGCCATCCCCCCTGGGGGGTGATTTCCTGCTTTCTGTCTCTGTGTCTTTCTCTGTCTGGCGAGCGCACGCTCCCTATAACAAAAACCTCTCCAAAAAAAAAAAAAAAAAAGATAATTCTGGACATAGGTTTCAAATATTGTTTCCAGATTTATTCTTTGTAGTAAAGTTAAGTTTTATAAAGTGCCAAACTAATAGTTATGCAGAAGCTTCTATTTATAATGGTATAGTCCATTCTCACAGCGCTTGTACTATTTTGCATTTTTTCATGCATTAACTGATTTCATACTCACAATCATCCTAGAATAGTAGGACAGATGTAAACTACTAGTTTAGTTGATTTTCCTGCATGGCTAACAAACACACCTGAGACTGAATGAATGTAAGAAAATAGTTTATTTATTTTTGACTCAGATTCTGGTGGCTAGAGTCTAAGTGCATAGACCTGACATCACATCTGCCTACAACATGGCTAAAGGAAGCACAGAGGATAGAAGGCATGTGCAGAAAGAGCTTTTAGAAACTCTCCCTTTTACAACAACCAATTCTTGTGAGAACTAACTCTTTACAAGAAGTAGAACTTACTGGGTCTTGCAAGACATCATTAATCTGTTCATAATACTGTTGCCTTCATAATGTAATCATCACAATTTACTTAGTGTTCACTAGGCCTCACTTCTTCCCAAAATCAAATTCCAAAACCTGAAACTTTGGGAGACAACTGTCAAAAGGCTAACAACAGGCCAGCCAGTGGTGTGGTGGTTAAGGTGGCTGGATCCCACATGGCCCGCTGTGCAGTTCCAGTCCCAGACCCCATGGCTTGAAATACATGCCAAATGTGTGTACATGCATGCCCAAAATCCCAAGAAAAGAATGGAAGAAAAGGAATTGCAGTATGGTCATCCCCCTTGGGGGAGTGATTTCTCACTTTTCCTCTCTGTTTCTCTCTGGTGAGTGTCTACAACCTATAACAAACAAACAAAAACACTCTAACAGCAACTAAATAAATAACTACAAATAACAAATTCAGAATATTTGCCTAAAGTTCTTCTTGCCTCTTTCTCATAATCCTAACTTTGGTTGGTAGGTCTACTGCCCTTATAAATCAAGAGATAATGAGATAGTCATTATCTATTTCTAAAACCATCAAAAATATATCCTCTAATAACTCACAACCTGAATAATTATGAAGATTTCTTTTTTTAATTGTTATACAGTGCGTGCACTCACCTTAGAGAGACAGCAGGGAAGTAAGACAGCACCTCTCCAGGTAGATGGCCACATTGCCTTGGCCCCTCTAATCTCTCTTCTCTCAGGATTTTGAGCATGCAAGCATATATGCCCAGCACGCTTTACAAGTTGCCAAGTGTGGGATTTGAACCATGCAATCGGCTGTATAGGATCCTGTCACCTTAACACCATGCCACGTGGCTTCCCCGAAGATTTCTTAGAACATGCATTTCAAGCCAGAAATGCATGTTCTTTTTTTCTGGCTTCTGTCTTTGGGGAAAAAAGAAAAAAAAAGATTCAGTACATTAAATATTTGGATGAAAAAACATCTTATAGATTATAGCCAAAGGGAAAATAATAATTGAATAAAAATAAAAATAAAAATATCATCAGAAACAGGCATCTCCAGAAACAAAATGTAGACTCTTAGATCAGGCATTGTGTTCTCCTGCGTGCTGTTTTGTCTTGAACATGAAGAGAAATGATGTTCTGTTCACCTATGCGAAGGTGTCCTCCACTTGGGGGTGCTCTTCTTGAGTTTGGTTCAGGAAAAGATCTGAATGAAGCATGGGTTAAAGCTCCCTGTAGGGCATTGGAAAGTGTGCACATTTCGTCCATTTCTGCAAATGTTATTGGACACTGCACCTTCTGTATTGGTTATTGTGTGAAACTGTCATCAAAATTCTATGGGTGAAGTTGATGCCTATTAAGGTGGGGAGATCAAATCAGTTAGATCTATTTTTAATGTGGCCATTAATCTTCACATACCTTTTTATCTGGTAATTCTCCACAGACAATTTTTTTTTTTTTTTGAGAAGTTTTTGCTATGGGGCACATGCGCTCAACAGAAAAGCAGAGAGAAACAGAGAAACAGAAAGCAAGAAATCACACCCCCTCGCCCCCAGGGGTGATGGCCATTCCACAATACCTTCTCCTTCATTATCCTCTCGGGACCTTGGACACACATGCACAGGTGCCCAGCATGAGTTTAAGCCACCATGTCCGGGACTCGAACTACGGTCGACTACATGGAAGTTCAAAAGCATAGCCATTACACCAACTGCTGGTCCTATTCACAATTCAGGGTGGAATTAGGCCTAGACTACAAAGAAATGGAGTAGAAACATTCTGACTTCAGTCTTGGCTATCTGAGTGTTTTATATTTTTGGTCTGCTGTAGGAGTGTATTCATTCTTACACGGTTTTTTAAGGAATTATTTTATTTAATTTTGTTTATTTATTTTAATTTGACCAGAGAGGGAGAGAGAAAGAGAGAAAGAGATAGAGGGAAAGTGAGAAAGCAAGCCACCAGGTCTGGGACTCAGTAGGCCATGTGGGAATCCAGCATCCTTAACCACTATGCCATCTGCTCCCCCATTCTTATATTTTTGACCCATTAGATCATAATTGTATCTATACGCTTAAAATTCAGATATTTTAAATGCAAAATATTTGCTATGAAGAGAGTCATATTTTGGGGCCAGCAGGTGCATAATAGTTACATTGCTGGATTCCTACATATTCAACTGCAGTTTGAGTTCCAGACCCAGTGGCTTAAAACTCATGCCAGGTGTGTGAGTGCATGCCCAAAATTCCAAGGGGAGAATGGAGGAGAAAGGATTGTGGTATGGCCATCTTCCCTGGGGGTGATTTCTTGCTTTCTGTCTCTCCAGTGAGTGCACATGCTCTATAGCAAAAATTTCTCTAAAAAAGAAAAAGAAAGAAAACCTTCTAAGCTAGCAATCATGCCTGTGAGTGAAAGAGGTCAGAAAATTGCTGGAGATGCTAAAAATCAATGCAAGATTTTGCCTCATAAGATGCTGATGGGACAGCAAAGGAGAAAGATGCATTTTCCACTAACTCCAATACATCACTCCAACTTTATCATCTCCAAAAATGATGTCAGCGTACAGCACAGAAAAGGAGATTATTACTTTGACCTAGCTGGGATGCAGTGGAGGTGGTATTTTCACCTTGTGAGATTTGAATCTTCCTTTCATCCACTAAGTTAAATTGGTGCTAGACATGAGCAGATTTCTGTGGTCATAAAGAAACAAGAACATAGCCCTCCACTCATAGATTACCCAGTGAATAATCCTGAGAAAGACTTCCTTATGTAAGGGGGAAAAAGCCCCAAAACTTCTAAAATATTAGTTAAAAAAAAAAAACTCATGGAATTTATAGATTTCAATCTTTCCTTCTTTGATTTTTTATGCAGAGTATTTCTGACCAGCCCATAACTCTTCTCTGGCCTGCCTGAGGGTGACGGAGCATCATGCTATACCTTAGTACTTGATGGGCTTCTGTTGGGAACCTGAAGGTCTCTGAGGACCATTCCAACAGCTCTCCCTGGTCCTCTTCATAGGGCTTACCTGGGATTGCGGTGTCACTGTGGGACACAGAAATGGTAAATTCTTGTTATGAGTGGTGTTATATTTAGTCTTCATTTTTCATGCCAGAGGCCACATGAATGAAACTGAGAGCAAGAGTGAGAGAGAGAAAGCACCTCCCAATGGGACCTGATCACATGACAATCCTTTTTACTCAAATTCTCCATCCCATCAGGATCCCGGGAATACGCACGCACACCTGGTATGAAACCCACAGGGCCAGGATTCGAACCCAGTTGGCCATGTGGGATCTACCTTTCCTCTGCACAGAACCTAAGTGCTGTGCCATGGGGTTGGCACTACAGTTGGTCTTGACCAACGCCATTACTGATAGTCTCTATCACCAGTTGTGGTGTTGGATTACAGTTTAACAGTCACAGCCTCCTGGGGTTGTTTAGCCTAATTCCTAAAGGACTGAGCAGTCCTCATACCAGGACTGTTAAACCCAAATCACCAGGAGCAACAGGTAGACCTTTGGGAGACAGGGTGGATTTGTCTCTTTATGTTAGAAATATAAGAATAACTTAGTTTTTCCCCTTCTCCTAATCTGAGACAGAATTTGTTCCAGTAACATTAACTATTAATATTATTTGTAAAAATGGAGGCAAGTGTACATTTATGCCAACTACCCCTAGAAATGACCCTGCCTAGTCTTTATCAGAAACTCCTCTCAAAAGAGTGTATATGGGTGTGGTGCTGTGTGGTGGGTGGTGGTAGCACAAGTGAACACTCCTGGGAGGGTTCTGGAGCCTTGTGCGTACTGAGCATATGCAAGCACACAATTGAGGCTAGCTGAGGCTAGGGTTGCGGACTACAGCATGAAGAGCCTGTTGAAGATGGCCTTTTCCCTCTCTCAGAAGGAAGAAAGGAATAAACTTTATAAAAAAAAAAATATGTAAGGTGAGGAGAGGGAGTATAGTCCATAATATCTACCCAGAACGACAGACAGCAGAGGGGACTTGCACTCTAGTTAGGTTAGAATATTGAAGTAGATAGTATTGAAATTGACCTTAAATTTTGATATCCTGTGATGCTATAGAAAAGAAACCACAGGGTCCAGTCACAGTGGCACAGTGGTATTGTAACCTCCCACAATGTGTAAGACATGCGGGAAGGTCTCAGGTTCACATCCCAAGGTTCCCCTGTATAGTCCAGGTACACACGGGTTTATATGATCCTGGCTGACTGAAGCTGGAGTTGAATCACATTATGAGGACTCTCTTGGGGGTACCCCTGGGTCTCTCTTTCAGAAGAAATAAATAAACTTTATGAAAATGCCACCACACATATAAATAACTCTACATAGAATAGGCTAAAAGTAATAAAGAAGATTTGCCCAGACCAGGGATTGGAGATGGTAAGCAAAGGATATGGAATGACTATAATTTTTATGCACTGTTCTTTGCCCAAGAAGGAATGAGTCAAGTTGGAAGAATTGAGGAGTGGCGTTTTATTGGCATTTGTTTCTTCTCCTGAATTTTATTAAGTGGGTGAGAGGAAGTAAGAAGCTGGTCAGCTGCAGAAACTTCCTTCCCATCAGTTTTCCCAGACATATGATCTACATACATATATGTAAAGTGACTAGTGGCATGAGTCACACTAATGGGTTGGCTCATTCAATGGTTAATTTTTTTTGGAGA
>NW_006159506.1:1769472-1773915 GCF_000334495.1 Tupaia belangeri chinensis | reverse complement strand
GTTTGGGAGACTTGCCCTACGGACCCTCTAAAGTCAGTCTAGAAATAATAGAATAGACACCCTTCAGATAAGGCCTTGAAGCTGTGCATGTATTTGTCCTATACCTGGAGAATATTATAAATCTCCACTTCCTCCTTCTATAGGAGGAGCTTTTGTGAGCATACATGGAGAGAAGTCCACTGTGGTCACTTAAAGAAACAGAACATTAAAGAAAATAAGATTTGTGTTTGCAGAGCTGTGTTGCCGAGGTAACAGGAATCCTTATGAGAATGCAACCAAATTATGTCCCAGTGTCCCAGTCACAGGGTCTTTTCCTTTATCTACCACAGACATGAATCTCTTTATATCTAAGAAAGTTATTTTCTTCATACGTATCTATTGCCCAAAGACATTGTCAGCTGGGTCTAGACAGAAGACTATAATGGGCCACCTGATCAGAGTTTGTTTAAAGCAAAAAGGAAAGCAAAACTGAAGGGTAAGTCATTCTGGCCTTCACAATGAACAGAAGATATAAATGGGCTCTCGCCACTGAATGCCTTCCTATGAGGAGTTCTTGAGACCAAGGGAGTTTTACTACTTGTTTCTACAAGGGCATGTACTTTTCAATGACTTGGGTAAATTCAACATGGCCACTTTGCAACTAATACTGGCCTTAAACTTACCTAAATCTTTAAAGTTGAGAATACTCATCTAAATTCCTTAATTATTAGCTCTTATGGGAAGATCTTCTAAAAAGCAATCTAATTTCTCACTGTAATTTCAGGTTTGTTCCAACTCAAACCAGTTACCTAAGTGATTTCTAGAGAGTTCTTGAGCCAATGAAGACAAGCCTGGGCTGCTTCTTGTTTGACAATTATTCTAGTGAGCTATCACTCCATTTGAATAATCAGGAGTTCGCGTGTATATTAATTCACTATCCCAGCCGGCCAATCTTTCTTAGTAGATAACCATCCATCAAGGCGTCATCTCCATCCAATTGTTGACTAGTGTTAAAGAATCTGACTTTCTTACTCACACTGTAGAGGGGGATAGAAGAAACAGGCAGATGGGCTCATCCAAGAAAAATCTGAAATATGGTCATTTCCAAAATGCCTTTAAAAAAACAAAGTTTATATATTTTTTTTAGAAAAAGGAAGAGAGAGAGGCCTCCTCCACAGTGTCTTCACACCACAATCCTCCCAGCCCTGCAGCCAGGCCGGGTCATGCATGTACGCATGGACATGCCCAATGTCTCAGACTGTTCAGGTAGACCAGAACTTGGTCCCCGAGCTTTCCCATATGGCCTCAGTATTGCATGACAGGGCTCCTACAGCCTGTGTCACTGTGATGGCTGGGCCAAAGAACCTTCTTTAGGAAGACAAAAAGACCTGGTCACTATGCAGTTAAGAAAGTCACCCCATATACCTTTTTGTTTTTTAGTAAAAGGTCTTAAATTTAACCTTCCAGAAAGCCTCTGCCCTTTCTCTATCATTCTGTTTCCCTGTGTGTGATATGGATATTTCCAGATATTTTTTGCTCTTTGCTTAAGATACACCTAAAGCATTCTCATTTTGTATTTTACTTCTGAACTAATCTCTTGAAGGTCCTGATTTTCACTAATTATTCTTACTTACCATTGAATTTGCAAAGAATATTCCAGAACTTTCTCTTTTTTTAGTTGTTCCCTGGTAGGTCTTGCATGAAAACAGCATATTCTCAAATGAAATTCATTTTACTTCATTAGATCCACAGGAGATATTTTCTTATTCTGATAGGCTCATTCAGATGTAGGGGGCCGACGTAATCAAGAATTTCTGGGTGCCAATCCCTTCTCAATGTTTAGTCTTTATTCGTATGGTTGGGGCTCTTTGCCAGGTCTCTTAGTCATTTAGCAACTTTAAAATGATTGTTCGAAGCAAGACAATGTGCTTATGTGGTGGGGTGTACGATGTAAAGCCCTGACTCAGAAGATTGACACTTAAAACCTGATAGAAACATTCCTTTTGCAGCAAAATAAACAGTCTTCTTGCAGATAAGGTGAAGTAATTTTTTGATTAATCCATATGGTTTGTCCTCTGGCATAGGAAACCACTAAAGACAACCGCTTTCCAGATCTCTTCCTCCAAGTTTTCATTATCAATAAATGCTTGTGATATCAGCTGAGATTCTGTAGCCCACACGTCCGGTCTGTATCTTAATTTGCAATAACTTCTTGTCACAAACAGCAAATGCAGTGATGTTATGGAAAGCAGGGTTTTTTCATTTCTCCTCTGGGGTCTTTCCCTCCTCCCTCCCCACCTCCAACCCTTTTCTCTCCTTTCCCCATTCCCAACCTCTTAGAGCCCGGAAAGCCTTTCAACATTCCTGAAAAGTTACATAAGACACTAGAAGTAGATAACATTGTATGTCTCAAGTTTAAAATGCAGAATGTTTATGCCTGCAGGGAGGGAAGAATGAAAGAATGTCCCTTTCAGGAGTCATATCTGAAATGACAGGGAGGCTGACAAATACTTCCCTTACAGTAAAAATCATGTTTAAGGACTTTCAGTGTTCTTTTTTTTTTTTTTTGGATAGTTTTTTTGCTATAGAGCGCTTGCGCTTGCCAGACAGACAGAGAGAGACAGAGAGACAGAAAGCGAGAAAGCACCCCCCAGGGGGGATGGCCACGCCACAATCCCTTCTTCTCCATTCTCCTCTCGGGATCTTGGGCACGCACGCACACGCGCCCAGCGTGAGTTTTAAGCCACCGGGTCCGGGACACAAACCGCGGTCACTACGTGGGAGTCCAGCGACATAGCCATTACGCTAACTGCTGGTCCCGACTTTCAGTGTTCTTTACCACCTGGTAAATAGCAAGTTTTCGTTCTTTAGGAATAAACAGCAAACACCAAGGAATCTGTGTCACAGCCAACCTGATTGAGAATACCAAGATCGCTTCCTTTTTATTATATTTTTTTGATATTTTTGCTATAGGGCATGCACATGTGTCAGAGAGAGAGAGAAAGGGATGGCCATGCTGCAATCCCCTCTCCATTCTTCTCTTGGAGTTTTGGGCATACACACACACACACCTGGCATGTTTCTTAAGCCGCTGGGTCCAGGACTTGAACCATGGTGTTCCATGTAGGATCCAGAACCTTAACCACCATACCCTCTCCTCCCCACCCCCCCACCCCGCCCCAGGTTTATTTTGAGTCAAGGGCAGTGGACACGAAATTTTAAAACCAAGAGTGGTATCTTCTTGAGATACTCTTTGAGTGGTATGGAAGGAAAGCGAGGGAGACTGAGTCTCAGCATGGCATGACAGAAAGGCAAGCCGAGTTTGCTGCTGGTGTCTGAGCAACTCCCAAAGCTCAACTAGTACACCTGGAGAATTAAGTTTTTCAGCCTCTGGAGGTTTGGGCACCTTGGTCTCTCCCACTTGGCATATGACAAGTCTTCTCTGAGAACAGAAGGGACTGTGCTATGATTTAGAAGAGGAGCTACTTGGTTGGAAATGGAAGTTAGGAACAAGGAGGTTCGGTGTGTAAACATATTTGCCCAAATCCACATACCACGCAGAATTGGTTCTTCCGAGGCCTCCTGACCTTCCCCTTCCCCTTGGTGAGGTCAGCAGCCCAGGCACGCAGCCCCATGGCCGGTTCCAACACACTGCAGCGGTCTCCAGGACAACACTGACTGAAGGTCATTTCAGGGCTGCCCGATTTCCAGGAAGCTTCTGTTCTCTGTGGTCTGGCACCAGGGCGGAAAGTTTAACTTAAGTAGAAGGGGAAGCTGGTTGCTTTCTACAGATTCTGTGCTCTTTTTTTCTGGTGGATCAGGTCTGTGAACAAGGATTGGCCCCCACCTATAAAGTCAATATTTTTGAAAGATTTGTAACGTGGACTTACGACCTATCTAGATAAGTCACAGCAGAAAGGAGATGCCATGAACATCTCTTACAAAGAGGAGTTACTTGAGAAATGCACTAAACTAAGGAGGAAAGAACAATGCAAAAAAGGTTTGGGGCAGGTTTTGTTCCCACTTTCCTTGGCCTCTATTCTTATCATTTTTTCTCTATCATACTGGCTTTAATTACTTTACTTTATTCATTTATTTTAAGGTTTTTGCCATAGGGCACGTGCACTTGCCAGAGAGAGACAAAGAGAGAAAGAGAGAGGGAAAGTGGATAATCACCCCCACTGTGGAGATAGTCATGCCACTATCCCTTCTCTTCCACTCACTTGGACCTGGTGGCTTGCTATCTCACTTTCTTTCTCTTCCACCCATTCTCTCTTGGGATTTGGGGTATACACACACACGTGATTTTCAAGCTACCGGGTCTGAGACTCAAACTTCTGTCAGTCATGTGGGAGTCTAGCACCTGAACCACCACACCACCTGCTGGCTCTTATTTATGTTATTTTATATTTTTGTAATAAAGTTATGCCATGGAATATAAAGTTATGCTATGAAAAGTGCTAA
>NW_006159506.1:1746448-1768093 GCF_000334495.1 Tupaia belangeri chinensis | reverse complement strand
TGTTCCATGTAGGATCCAGAACCTTAACCACCATACCCTCTCCTCCCCACCCCCCCACCCCGCCCCAGGTTTATTTTGAGTCAAGGGCAGTGGACACGAAATTTTAAAACCAAGAGTGGTATCTTCTTGAGATACTCTTTGAGTGGTATGGAAGGAAAGCGAGGGAGACTGAGTCTCAGCATGGCATGACAGAAAGGCAAGCCGAGTTTGCTGCTGGTGTCTGAGCAACTCCCAAAGCTCAACTAGTACACCTGGAGAATTAAGTTTTTCAGCCTCTGGAGGTTTGGGCACCTTGGTCTCTCCCACTTGGCATATGACAAGTCTTCTCTGAGAACAGAAGGGACTGTGCTATGATTTAGAAGAGGAGCTACTTGGTTGGAAATGGAAGTTAGGAACAAGGAGGTTCGGTGTGTAAACATATTTGCCCAAATCCACATACCACGCAGAATTGGTTCTTCCGAGGCCTCCTGACCTTCCCCTTCCCCTTGGTGAGGTCAGCAGCCCAGGCACGCAGCCCCATGGCCGGTTCCAACACACTGCAGCGGTCTCCAGGACAACACTGACTGAAGGTCATTTCAGGGCTGCCCGATTTCCAGGAAGCTTCTGTTCTCTGTGGTCTGGCACCAGGGCGGAAAGTTTAACTTAAGTAGAAGGGGAAGCTGGTTGCTTTCTACAGATTCTGTGCTCTTTTTTTCTGGTGGATCAGGTCTGTGAACAAGGATTGGCCCCCACCTATAAAGTCAATATTTTTGAAAGATTTGTAACGTGGACTTACGACCTATCTAGATAAGTCACAGCAGAAAGGAGATGCCATGAACATCTCTTACAAAGAGGAGTTACTTGAGAAATGCACTAAACTAAGGAGGAAAGAACAATGCAAAAAAGGTTTGGGGCAGGTTTTGTTCCCACTTTCCTTGGCCTCTATTCTTATCATTTTTTCTCTATCATACTGGCTTTAATTACTTTACTTTATTCATTTATTTTAAGGTTTTTGCCATAGGGCACGTGCACTTGCCAGAGAGAGACAAAGAGAGAAAGAGAGAGGGAAAGTGGATAATCACCCCCACTGTGGAGATAGTCATGCCACTATCCCTTCTCTTCCACTCACTTGGACCTGGTGGCTTGCTATCTCACTTTCTTTCTCTTCCACCCATTCTCTCTTGGGATTTGGGGTATACACACACACGTGATTTTCAAGCTACCGGGTCTGAGACTCAAACTTCTGTCAGTCATGTGGGAGTCTAGCACCTGAACCACCACACCACCTGCTGGCTCTTATTTATGTTATTTTATATTTTTGTAATAAAGTTATGCCATGGAATATAAAGTTATGCTATGAAAAGTGCTAAATATAACTGAAATACAATGTAGTGTCTACAGTGATAATTCTTCTTTGTTGCAAATACTGTCTCATCCCAATCTTTTTTGCATAAATACTTTGACTTAATGTCATTGATAATATTTATTCTCCCAGGCACTCATCCAATGTTGACAAAAACCCATACCAGGCACTGGCCTAAGCCTCAGGACAAAAAGCAGGCAATTACAAGATACTCCAAAGTGCTATGAAGGTCAATAGGAAATAATTGACACATTCCCAGGGAGAGTCCAGCATAAGGACCTGAAAGGGATGGTCCTTAACACCAACTAACCTGGGAGGATCCTTAGCCTGGTATGATCCTTGACCCTGTGCTTCAATTTCTCTATCTGTAACATGGGGACAAAAGTAGTGTTTCCTCCTGAGGCATTTTTATGAATTATATCTTGGCTAAAATGTACTTTATTTTTAGCTTTTAATTCATTGTTTGTCCAACAAGTTCAAGGAGATTAGACATTTGCTCTCTGAGTTGCAGGTACCCTCAATGTTGAATGGAATAGGTATCCTAATAGGGATGAAATATGAATTGGGCTTTCTTCAATTTTTAGGACTCATACTCCCTGGGGTCTCTATAACTCAGTAGGATTAAGTTTATAATAGACGTGGCAAGTCCTGTCCAGCTGGATGGAAACAACCTTGATGATCCAGGTCTCAGGCAGAGTGTGCCTCACCAAATTTCTAGTCATTCTAGAGAACATGAGAACGCTAAAATTCATTGGTATAGTGTTTTACTTTCAGATATATCTAAGTGTGAAAAGGGCAAAAGCCAATATCACGTTTGCGATAAGACTGTATGTCTCTAGTCCTATCTGAGCTTGTCGTGCCTCAACACTTTACCTCACATGAAGGAGGATTCCCAGATGAGGACTTTGATTTTAATTGATTATCATGCTAACCAAAGTACTGAGGCTCACTCAGCTCTTTCTGAGAGTTATTACCAGCTCTAAGAAACTTCCCCATTGGACTGACAGGTGGCATGGTGGATGAGGATGCTGGACTCCCTCATGGCCGACTGTGGTTTGAGTTCCGGACCTGGTGGCTTGCTATCTCACTTTCTTTCTCTTCCGCACATTCTCTCTATCCCCTTCTCTGGTCAAATATAAATGAATGAATAAATAAATAAAGTTAAAATTAAAAAAAAAAGGAACTTCCCGTTAAGACTAAAAGTATTCACTTGACCTAGAAGATCAAGGTATAATGAAGAGGTTTGAGGAACTGGACAATAGCGGCAATGTCTCCTAAGTGATTTACAACAAATCCTCACTTAGACAATATCCAAATAATAGAAACTAGAAAAACTCTCCACGAAAAACGTCACGCTTGATGTTTATGACAAGAGCCAAAAATTCAGGGAACAAGCTGATATAAGTAAAAGAAACATTTATAAAATCACACCATGACAACCACCTGTGAAATAGATGCTATCTCCCATTTCACAGATGAGGAAATAAAGGCTCAAAGAGGTTAAGTGACTTGAACGAGGTCATCTCAAATCACCTCTTTCACTGGCTTCAAAACCTGACAACTTAACCCTGCAGTGCTCCCTCATACCAGGGGTTAGTTATGTCAACTGTGCAACTTCCAAAAAGGATTGCACCTTAGGTTACCAAAGGCTCTAAAGCCTTAACCATAATGTAATATTAGCTATTATTTTAAGAGAGTTTCTTAAATAAACAAATAAACCATCTTCTATGGAAGTGGTGGGCAAACTACTGCCCATGAACCAAGTTCAATCCTCTGCCCACCTTTTTAAATAAAGTTTTTATCAGAACACATTCATCTACATCTTATCTGTGTATTATCAAGCTACAGAGGCAGAACTAAGTAGGTGTGTCTAGCAAAGGTAAAATGATCGACTATATGGCATTTTATAGATCAGTATAAAGTGATTAGCATAAAGCAAATCTATCTGCCTACATATTGCTCAATACTTTACAGTGTTTATCTTAACTCTGAGATTCCTCGTAACTTCTTATGGTACCATCTAAACCATCAAAGACTCAAATCTACTTTATGCAGTTTCAGCATTAAGTATATTCTATACCACTTGAGTCTACTCTAGGGAATAAAATTGCCTTAGCCAAAACATTCGATTTCCCAACATCTGCATAAATAAAATTTTCATGTGACATACTCTACAATCTCAAACATACTACTCTAATTGCTATAATTAAGAGCTACATGCTAGTTGTGAAATCAGCAAATTGATTTATATTTAAACATAGTTTAGATCTTAATTTTATTTTCCAATTTTTCATTTACACAATTTGGTTCCTGTTGCTTGCTGTGGTCTTACAATGAACACTGTATCTCTCCTTAGCTTATAATATAGCTCTTGCCTTTTTCTACAATGTGTCTGAATCTTCAAATAACTGTATAATGAGTAAAAGGCACTTTTTCCTCTCTCTGACACCATCTACTTTTCTTTCTCTACTAATCCATTATCATTAGATTGCAAATATGTTTCTCTCTCTCATCTTAAAAAAAAAAGAAAAAAATATTCTCTTCCTTAAACTTACTACTGATCCACTTCATAGCATCCTCATGAAGCAAAACTCCTTCAGAACTTACTTCACTTTCTCTTCTCTTGTTCTCTTTTAACCTTTTCCAGACAGGTCTTTACCCTTCCTACCCCCTTTCCAACCACCCTTCTAAAACTGTGGTTAACAGGATTCCCGATGACTTCACTGCCACGTTCATATTCTCCTCTCAATCCTTATGCCACGTGACCTCATGCGACATTTGAAGAACCTGTTTGTTCTGTTCTTTCTGATGTACTTCCTTTGACTTCCAGGATACCACACTCTCTTGGGATCTTTGTTTTGTCACAATTTATTCCCAAGATGTGCTTGCCACATGGTAGGTACTCTGTAACTGTTGAATAGCAGAACTTAAGGCAGCTAACCTGTCTGCATCATAAAATATATTCACCACACTGTTAACAAGACTATTAAATGCGGCATGAAAGCTCATTAGCAAAATATGCTTACACTACACTCAACAATCACATGTCAATGCAAAAGTAACAAGAACTTTTAGCAAAATGGCGATCCCTCTTTAATGTATTTTCTATACAGTTTTTATTTAAGGTGTTTAAAGGAGCCATAGAGTCCAGTATTGATAAAATGGTGACAATATTTCATTCTCTTTTTTAGTATTATTCTGAATTTTAGAGAAAATTACAAATTTGGGTAGATTGCTGATTTCAAAGCATGACCTGACATCTATCTACTTCATATTGTACTTGACAGAAGTTGTAAGAAGACCCTTGAGAATGTATCAGTGATAGATAGCTGTATTAGCAAAGCTGTCTCAGAAGAAACTAGAACATAATCATCTCTGGTCAGAGAATATGTGACATAAGTGTTTGAAACTGTAGATACCACCTTCACACTTTCTATTGAACAAAGGATAAGTTCATTGTGTGTGTCTAATAATTCTTTGAAATTGAATTGAATCAACTGAATAGAAACCAAATAGTCTGCTAAATTCTAACTAACTTGCTTTTGATCGAAAAAGCATTTTTATATCAGTATGTCTTTCTCAGATCAAAATGCTGTATGTGGCATGTAGAAATTAAGAACCCAGACTTCCAAGGTTACTCAGAGTAGTCCTTGAGAAAACAGAAAGCGATTTTACTCAGCATCGGCATGCTTTATGAGAAGAAAGGCACGTATCATGAGAGAACCGTAAACATCGTGTGAGAACGAAGCCGGGTTCATGATGCACTGAGTTTCCTCTGGGTGGATGACATGCCAACAAGACAAATGACCTTCAAGCCACCCAGTTGTCCAAAGTCTAAGATTATTTACCAATTTCCATCCTGTTCATTTTTTATGGGCTGTAATGACCAGGCGAGATTTTGCTGTTTAATATTTAAACAAATGTTTCTATGCTGAGACAATAAGCCACTGTTAAGACTGGATAGAACTGTTAATATTCTCCAGTATAGCTGACTGCTATTCTTGTTCCAGTAAATAGCATAAGCTAATTTCTAGAAACGCTCAGAAATACGAGCTCCCCATTTGACGATACATATGAATGGAATCTCTTTCAGTTGCACACGCAGCATACCAGGTGTGAGTGGTCTGTTCTGCAGGGTGAGTTTCTCTATTGTTCTGGTTCATCCAAGAGAACACAATGATTTGGTTGGCATAGCTGGTGTTGGCTAAACAGTCTGGCTTGTTTCCACGAGTTGCTTCTCCTCAGCACTGACCCCTATCAATTTGTCAACAGTGGCCTTTCACAAACCCCTTCTTAATTATTCCTCATCAAAGGCGGTTAGGTGATGGGCTTGTTTTCAGATTCAATATTCTTCATTGGTAAGATGAGTTTTAGTGACATATGGAGGTAAGTTTATTTAAAGTGAGAGCATGTTTCCACAGGAGGTAGGGATATCTCTCAAAGTTCACTTTGACCTGATTAAACAGTAGTTACGTATTTTCTTCCTTGAAGTTGGGTGTTCTAATGTTTGGATAGGACAAGAAGTGAGAAAGCAAACTTTACGAAATGTTTGTAATCTTTTATGTGCCTGAAAAAAAGTGTGATAAACAACTTTTAAAAAAAAAATCTTTGTCTCTTGGCACCAGCAAGTGACATGGTGGAAAAAGTGACTCCCACATGACTGACCATGGTTCAAATTCCAGACTTGGCTGCTTGACGTTCACACCAGGCATATATGTGCATGCATGCCCAAAATCCCAGGAGGAGAATGGAAGAGAAGGGATTGCATTGTGGCCATCCCATCCAATGGGCGATTTCTCACTTTCCTTGCTCTGGGTCTCTCTGTCTCTCTCCAGAGAGTGCACATTCCCTATGGCAAAAACCTAAGTGGGAAAAGAGAGAAAGAAAGAAAATAGGACACCATGGTGGTTAAAGTGCTGGATCCCATGTGGATGACTCTGCAGCTCAAGTACCAGACCCAGTGGCTTAAAAAACACACAGGACATGTGTGCACATGTGTGCCCAAAGCTCTGTGAGGAGTATGGAGGAGAAGGGATTGTGGCATAGCCATCCCACCTGGGGGATGATTTCTCACTTTCCCTCTCCCTCCATCTTTGTCCAGGGAGTACATGCACCCTATGGCAAAAACCTTAAAACAAACAAACAAAAAAACTGTCTCCTCCCCTAAGGAGATACTATCTCATGTAAGGCTGAGTGTGGATAAGACAGACTGCAAATAATAAAAACTATCCCAGTGGATTTTCAGAGATCTGACCCTGTAGAACATGGAGTTATTAAATTCTACTGGTAGCCAAGTGGAATTCATACTTGTTTGAACTAGTTATTTACCTGGTTAATCTAAATACAGATTGTTGATTTTTATTAAGTTTTCTTGTCTTCTTTAATACTAATTTCTATCCTTCTCAAGTGTAATGAATAAAAAGCTCGGTAGCATTATTTTTGTTTTGTGTGTGTGTGTGTGTGTCTGTGTGTATGTGTGTGTGTGTGTGTGTGTGTGTATTCTAAAGTTTCGATGACAATAAGTAAAATGATTCCTCCAACCTAAGACTCAAGACAATGTGTTAGAAAGTACACTTTCTGAGAAAGGGTATGACTTGGTGTGGCTTAATCTGCATCCTCTCACCCTTTCACACCTGTCATTTCAACATGGCTACCTCGGGCAAGCAAACCACAGGAAGCTGTCTGGCCTTGAGAGGACATGTTTCTTCTTAAATTTGTCATATCAGAAGGACAACTTGGGGCATTGGCTAAAAACATAACTTTTCAGCATCCTCATCCACTCTCCTCTTGCCTCTAGTTTACTCAGTAGCTATAAGTTGGAACAGAAGCATATGGATTATTATCAAGATGACTGTATCAGAAAATTGCATAAGATACATCTCTGGGACACAGAATGCCAAAATCAAAACCTCATCCATTAAAGGTATACCAATTTTATGGCTTAATGTGGAAGTGAACTAAAAATTAGAGAAAAGCTAAGATGTGAAAAAGCATGTTTAAGAGATTAATACAGGATAGAAGAAAAAGCAAAAACAAGTATGACAGCATAATATCAGCAATGAATACTGACTAAAAACTTTGGATATGCAAAGAGCAATACAGAGGGAGAAAAAGAGGAGAAAGGCAGAGAGAGAGAGGTGCAGAAAAGTTTGTGTTCTCACATCTACTCTGAATTAGTCTTGGGTTTGTGCCCAAGATCAAGGTCCTTTCTTCTTGATCCTTACAGTCCCTGCTCAATAGCCCCTGACTCTTTTACGTATATAGTATTAGACACTTGAAGCTAACTAGCAATATTTGGGATTTCTTTGTTTATGTATTTATTTTAAAGTGGATCTTGTTAAGAAAAGTAAGTAGATATAATAGTTCCCATTTATTGAGCACTGGCTATGTCTGCATATTGTCCTTATGGCATTTTGTTTCTTTATTGATTGTCACAACATTCTGAGACAGGTTTTATTATTGCAGTTTGATTGATAAGAAAACAGGAGCTCAGAGTGATGGTTTATCTAAGGTCACACTATCTACAGGTGACAGCCAGGATTTGACCCCAGACTTGCCTCTTTCTAGTATTCTCTGGGTTAGTGAGGTGGTAAACCAAGGATAAAGAAGCAAGAAACTTGGAACTCATGGCCTAGGTTGCCCGATGACTCATCGTATGTAGTTAGGTGAGCGTTAAGGTTCCTTGGTGTCTTGATTTCCGTATCTTCAGTCCGCAGGCAATTTGTTTAACTGCTTTGGAATAACCCCTATTATAGACCACTTGCAGTAAATGTAAGATTTCTACCTGAGTTCATAACCACGTGTGAAAATGAAAACAAAAACAAAACACTTCAAAAATCTCTTAGTTTCTGTCAAAATGGCAGCGGATTAGGGAGCCCATTCAAAGAGTCCAGAGCACCATCTGCCTAACTCAGAAAGCTTTGACGAGTTACTGGTGTCTTTTTGAGTGTTTCATACCTATTGGTGGGCTTAACTCTGGCAAAAGAGATAGAGAGGATCTATCTTCTGAAAGGAACATCCACTTTCAACTGGCAAGAGACAAAATGATCTCCAGACACTCTTGCCTACAAGTAACTGCTCTCTAATGAGTTGCCTTTTTAAAAAATTATTATTAAATATTTTGTGGAACTGATTCATTCTCTTGGATGGTAAGAGACCCAAAAATAACATGATGTGCTTTTCCTGTGCAGAAGCTGTTTGCATGCTGTGTAATGAGTCTCGGGTGAATCTCTGTAAATCAGAAATATTTGTACAGATTTAAAGAGGTTTGCACAGAGCTTTGAAAAGAATTAAAAATAAGCATATTCAACTGTGATCCCTGGTGTCAAGGCGTATCCTTTGCAAGAGGGAGCTGGGGAATATAAAAAGGAACATGAAATTAATGTTAAGAAAACAGATGTCCAAAGCCATAGGGACCAAATGCACTTCCTGAGCAAGAAAGCTGTAGAGTGTTAATGAGTCCAGGAAAGTGAGGTGATAACATGGGGGAGCAATATCTATTGGGTAGATCCTATGTCTGTAGGGGGTTCATTTTTGCAGTAACAAGTCAGTGATGGCACCAGAAACATACTTGTGTTCATTATGCTAGTGGATGACCCTGGGCTGACCCAGCGAAAATTAAAATTCAGAATGACTTTATTCAATGAGGAAGGAACTTGATGAAGATCTTGAGGATGTGCTTCAGGCAATGCATGCATACAAAAAATAATAGGGCAGGAGAAAATCATTAGGGGATTACAACAAACTTCACGCCCTTTCCAGGGCACCAACGCACAGCTATGGCCCTGTTTCCAAAGAAGCACATGTGATGTGCTTAACTAGACAGCAGGCATATGGTAGGCTGCCTTTCCTCCAGTCAGTAAGACAAATGGCAGAAGGAGAAAATATTACAGGAGGAAATGAAAGAATGGGAGATTACATCCACTGAAAGAATGAAATTTGCAATAGTGAGATTTGTTTAAAATTGAGAATAGGTGATTAGAAATATAGTTACCAGTCCTGAAAGCCTTTGAAAATCAGAGAGATTCTTGTCCAATGGGTAGTTGGGATGCCATTGTGACTACTAGCACAGATGGCCTTTGGGTTTAGATGATTCTTTAAGGCCCCCTTAGCCTCATGTGTCTGTGCACACAGGAAGAGGAAAGTTCATGCTCTGTTTGACAATTTCCTGGGCCCTCTTCTCCCCTCCTGAACCCAGACAGCAGTCTAGATAGCTCTAATTTAGATTGTGTTGGCTTTTTATCTCTCTCTGCAAAGTGAGATTGGGAAAGATCCCCCATTTCTTTCCACTCTGTCCCCCAAAGTGGAGTACGATGAATTCATTTTCTCCTTTCCATACTAACTCTGACTTTACCAGACTGAGACAATAAGGCAAGAAAAAGAAAAATAGAAGAAAAAGCAGAGACAATGCCAAGAGGGTAGTTGAGAACTTGAGCCTTGGTTTAATCTTGCACATATACTAACTGGCGTTTAATACTACCTGGGTTACAGAAATAGAGCTTTAAAAGAAATCTCAAGGTTCCCTTTTTAATCAATTTGCTACCCTAAAACTCTGGAAACTCTGGACCTGCCAGTTCTTAGACATTATCAAAGAAATACTCATTTCCTGATTATGGAATCAAAGACACCTTGAGCTGGAAGAGACCTTAGACATAGATCAACTAGTCTAACAACTCTTTTTACAAATGCGCAGCTAAGGGCCAGTGAAGATGAGCAAGATTTATCTTCAAAAATCTGAGCTCCACGTGAGCAAAACACTTGTCTGTTTTTTTTTTTTTTTTCCTTGCCATATGCCCAGAATTTAGCACAGTGTCTGGCACAGAGAGAAGGCACTCAATAAATATTGGTGGAATGAATGAATGATCCGTGGTTCCTGAAATCCTTTCTAGTGCTCTTCCTGCCCAACTTGAGTAGACTCTTCTAACTCGGGTTTGAATTACATTAGTCACTTGTAAGTGGATATTTTTTCCCATAAATACCATATATTTATTGACATTTTAACTTCTTTGTGATTTTATTAATAACATATTATTTCCTCTAGCTAACTTTATTATAAGAATACAGTAGAACATATAAGATTCAAAATATGGAAATATGGATTGATCGACTGTGTGTATCATTCATAAGGCTTCCCGTAAACAGTGGGCTGTTAGTAGTTAAGTTTGAGGGAATCAAGAATTATACATGAGGACCAGTAGATGGTGTAATGATTATGTTGCTGAATTCCCACATAGTTGACAGTGGTTCAAGTCCCAAACCTGGTGGCTTTAAACTCACACCAGACACATATGTATGAGTGCCCAAGATCCTGAGAGGAGAATGGAGGTAAAGGGATTGCAGCATGGCCATCCTCCCTGGGAGGTGATTTCTCACTTTCGGTCTCTCTGTCTCTCTGTCTCTCTTTGTGTCTCCAGTGAGCACATATACCTTATACCAAAACTTTCTCTTAAAAAATATTACACATGAATTTTCAACTCTACAGAGCATGGTGTCTGTAACCTCCACATTATTCAAGGGTGAACTGTAAAAATTCTAGCTCTCCAAAAATAACAATAACAACAATACAGGGAGCAATGTAACTCACTCACTTCACCTCAGAGCCCTGAAATGACCTAATATTTTATCTTGGAACATCCCATCATGTTTCCAAAAATTCCTAGTATGCAGTGATGTGGTTTGGCTTAATTCTGTTTTTACAAAAGAAGTCTGGCTGCATGAGTCCTTCACAAAAGCTTCATTGTTTTTGCCACACTCATCCCATTGCAAGTGAAAAGCATCATCTCTTAATTCTAATTTTTGGTGTTTTGATTCTCAGATTTTGCCCCAATCTTTGTTTTGAAACTTCCCACAGCAAATTGAGGAAACTCTTTTACCTTGAAATATGGACCTACAGTATAAATGTGGTTCAGAGTACATGCAACTTTTTAGGAATACATCTATTGTGTAAGTGAGGTAACATTTCTGAGACAGCCACAGAGTAGGCAAAGAAACCAGCTGGTATAGCATGTTTTAGGAGTGACTCAGGGTGTCAGAGAAGCATTCCCAGAGTTTTCTAAAGCATGTGGACTCTTTCAGGCTCCGCAGGCCCGAAATAAACTAAAACACCCGACTAACAACAAACCCTTTACTGCTTCTTCCACAGTCAGTTAAATTCAGAGATGCAGGATGAATTCATGACAGCTGTAGAAGGAAACAGCATTTTTAAAAATAATAATTTTATTTTATTATTATTATTATTATTATTTTAAATTTGCTATAGGATACGTGCACTCATCAGAGAGAGAAGGAAAATGAGAAAGCAAGTCACTGGGTTCAGGGCTTGAACCATAGTCAGCCATGTGGGAGTCCAGAACCCCAACCACCATGCCACCCACTGGCCTCAGGAAAGAATATTTTAACCCATAGTGGAATGTTGAATGTGCTCATCCTGGCTGGCCTTGACTAACTCATACCCAATACAACATTTTGACACTGAGATATTCGTATTCTGCATTAATGGGACGCATATAATACACTAAGAAGTGACAAATTGAACACAGCAGGGAATCTGCAAAAAGTTTGTGGAAAATGTGTATCATGGAAAAAAAAAACCCATGAATTTCTAAATTTTGTGTCCAAATCAACTCATACTTGAATTCCATTTGTTCACAAACTTTTTGATGTCCTCTCTTATGTGCTAGAACAGAAATATAAAAGAAGCTAATACAACAGTGTGTTCCAGAATGGACTGGGAGCCATTAAGGTGACTCCCAGCTTCTTAGTCCATAAGAAAAAGGAAACTGATCAGTTACACTATTCACTGCATATGGGAAAGAACTGTATGTATCAAGCTCTCATAAACATAGCAATGATATATAATAAGAAACCTTTCTCTTTTTTGGAGAGGTTTTTGCTATAGGGTGCATGCGCTCGCCAGACAGACAGAAAGAGACAGAGAGACAGAAAGCGAGAAATCACCCCCCAGGGTGGATGGTCACACCACAATCCCTTCTCCTCCATTCTCCTCTCGGGATCTTGGGCACGTACGCACACGCGCCCAGCATGAGTTTTAAGCCACCGGGTCCAGGACTTGAACCGCGGTCAACTACATGGGAGTCCAGTGACACAGTCATTATGCTAACTGTTGGTCCTATGTACTTGTATCTCTAAAGCATATAGTGCTTTGTATAAAATGAACACTCAATTATTTGAGTGTTAAGCAAAATTCTTAAGAAGAAAAATGTAAGAAATCTGCTAAATAACAACCAGTATCACAGATCACCCTTGGCCATCATGTCATATGCTCTTTTTTATAAAGCTAGACGATTTTAGATTAACTAGTATTTTATTTGTTTGTTTATTTGTTTAGGTTTTGCCATAAGGTCAGTGTGATCACTGGAGAGAGGCAGAGAGAGACAGAGAGAGGGAAATGGGAAATCACACCCCAAGGGAGATGGGCACTCCAAAATCCCTTGTCCTCCCATTTCCTCTAGAGATTTTGGGCACACACACACACACACACACACACACACACACACACACACACAGCATGAAGCTTATATACATACACAGCTATAGATAAATAATAGAATACGTGTGTGTGTGCATGTGTGGATTGGATAAAGAAATGTGATAAATATGTGTGTGTGTGTGTGTGTGTGTGTGTGTGTGTGTGTGTGTGTGTGTATTATATTTCTTTATCCAACCCATTTCCAATGTGATGAACTCTTGGGTTATTTCTATGTCCTGGCTATTATGAATAGTGTTGTATAGATATCTTTGCAACATATTGATTTACTTTCCTCTGGATACATATCTAAGATTGGGATTAGTGGATGATATAGATGTTCTATTAGGTTGTCGGGAAAGTCATGACCTATTTTTCTTTTTTCCATGCCCCCCCCAAAAAAATCATGACTTTATTGACAACCCAATATGTTTAGTTTTATGCAAGACCTCCATACTATTTTCCATAGTGACTATACTAATTGCTTCTCAGCCTTTTGGCTAAGATCGAGTGTAGTCTCAGTACCTACCAGTTTTAACTATCCCACATTCGCCATCTTTAAGTGTATAGTTCAGTAGTGCTAAGTATATTTACATGGTTGTGAAACAAATCTTCAGAACTTTTTCATCTTGCAAAACTAACACTCTACACTCATTAAACATCTTCACTTTCTCCTCCTCCTAAACCCTGGAAACCAGCTTCATGTTTTCTATTCTAGAACATTTAACTACTTTCAATATCTTGTGCAAATGAAATCAGACAGTATACATCTTGTTGTGACTGGCTCATTTTACATAGCATAATGCTCCCAGCATCCATCTCCTTCCGTTTTAAGGCTGTGGGTTATTCCATTGTACACACATACCACATTTTCTTTATTCACTTATTTGTCAACATTTGCCTTGCTTCCGCCTCCTAGCTATCGTGAACAGTGCTGCTATAGACATGGATGTGAAAATATCTCTTCAATATCCTGATTTCAGTTCTTGTGGATGCATAGCTAGCAGTGGGATGATGAAGTCATAGTATAATTATATTTTTAATTTTTTTGAGGACCTTCCATGCCTTGTTCCAAAGCAGCTGCACCATTTTACATTCCTACCTACAGTACTACAAGGTCAAATTTGATTTTTAAATACTACGAAGTGAATAGTATTTTATAGCAGAAACAAAGACATATCTGCAGCCTCACAGAAAACACGAGATGGAATTGGGGACATGCCCAGGCCTCTCAACACAATACACCCTGAGTCATTGTATTTACTGTATCAAACTTCTGAATGAAACAAACAACTCAAATGTTGTTTTCTGTCATGAAATAAATTTGGATTATCACTGTAACAGTCTCTGTAATAATTTTAGTGAATATATTTTTCTCCCTTTGGAGAGTATAAATATTCCCCTTGCCCCTCAATTCTGCTACTGCTCTTCCAGAGAAATGCCACCTTGCCTAATATTCCAAACATATAGAGCATTTTGTACCTGCTCATTACTCATTATTCATGCTAAACTTACATTCCCCCTCCATTATTCATAAATTAACTGTAGCCTTGAAGTTGGAAACAAAATGATCTACTGGGCCAGCGCTGGGGAAATCCTCCTGAAAGGCTAACACAGTAACCTGGCTAGATCTGTTTGCTAATCGCAGAAGCTGTGATCCCTGGGCCAGGCACGTGGAATCAGAGGAAGAACTAACTGTTGGCTGTGCTGCTGGATTTTTCCACCAAAGAATTATTGCTGGAAGACAGGTCACAAAGTCAAAGCATATATTACCGAGCAGGGAATACCATCCGAGGCAAAAACAAATACCAGCAGGAAAAAAGGAAAGCCTGACCCATTCTCCCTCCTGCATCTCACCTCAAAGATGTTAGCGTTTGAAAACTGCTTTGATGATGATAGTTCAGCCTGATGACGGTGTGACCCAGAACTGTTCATGTGACCTAGTTGCTGTGGGTCTCCTTGGTCAGGCAGCCAGAGAAGGAAAGAAAGGTCACCACCATGGGGAAGGAGGTTGACCAGATGTTTTCCAGCAATGCTAACACCGTCCCAATCCACACAAGCCTCAGATCAGCTTTCAGAGTTCGGAGGTTCCAAATTGTCAAAGAGCTTGCTATTAATTCAATAAAATAATAATCACTAACACAGGTGTGTGTGTATCAACACCTAAGAACAGAATCACTCTTACACATGAATGCAATAGCTCATCACCAGCTAAGATATTCTGGAACCTGACATATCAACTCTAACTATGCTCGCCTGTAGAAGGAGTGAGCCATGGAGCAATCTGCCTGTCTTAAGCTGGGCATTGAATGAAAAAGAAAAAGATCTCTCTGAAGAATGTATCACGCGGGACCAGCAGTTAGTGTAATGGCTATGTCGCTGGACTCCCATGTAGTCGACCGCTGTTCGCATCCCGGACCCGGTGGCTTAAAACTCATGCCGGGCGCGTGTGCATGTGTGCCCAAGGTCCCAAGAGGAGAATGGAGGAGAAGGGATTGTGGCCATCCCCCCTGGGGGGTGATTTCTTGCTTTCTGTCTCTCTGTATCTCTCTATTCGTCTGGCGAGCACACGCGCCCTATAGCGAAAACCTCTCAAAAAAAAAAAAAAAGAATGTATCACGCCACTCTATCATGTGTGTGGATTTGCTACCCAAGTTTCACTTTTAGCTTGGTTCAAGGAAAACAGAATCCACTCTAAAGTCTCAGGAAGTAAACCTTGATCACAACAATTCCTTCTTTCTCCTAAGAATCAAAGTCTAAGATCATAAATCATATAAACCTTTATCTTCTTGTTGTTAAGGTTTTTGCCGTAGGGAATGTGCACTCTCACAAGAAAGACAAAGAAAGACAGTGAGAGGACAAGTGAGAAATCGTCTCCCAGGGTGGGGTGGCTTCCTCCATTCTCCTCCTAGGATTTTTGGCATGAATGTACATGTGCCAAGCATGATTTTCAAGCCACCAGGTCTGGGACTTGAACCAC
The DNA here is from genome assembly GCF_000334495.1 of Tupaia belangeri chinensis. NCBI lineage: Eukaryota > Metazoa > Chordata > Mammalia > Scandentia > Tupaiidae > Tupaia > Tupaia belangeri. Next base: position 1,752,286 of record NW_006159506.1, on the reverse strand, counting down.
AGTCAACTGTATGGGAATCCAGCAGCTTAACCACTGTACCATCTGCTGTCCCAAGCTTAATGTTTCAATTTTTTTTATAGATTATAAATACTCCCAGATAACTGTAACACTTGAAGGTATCACTAGCCAGGTACCTATTGTGACTCTACCTACTTGCTAAAAGGGTAAACTCCTCTGATTCTCAGAGCTTGTCAAATCTGTAAGGTTTAAGCTAATTAAGGAACCCAAGGAAAATGAAATTATGTTTTGAATCAAGTGTCTATTCTGTTACAATGATTTCTCTTTAATTCCATAGAATTCTGGGACCAGCAGTTGGTATATTTGGCTATGTCACTGGACTCCCATGTAGTCGACCGCAGTTCAAGTCTTGGACCTGGTGGCTTAAACTCACTCTGGGCGTGTGTGCATATGTGACCAAGATCTCAAGAGGAGAATGAAGGAGAAGGGATTATGGTGTGGCCATCCTCCCTGGGGAGTGATTTCTCGCTTTCTGTCTCTCTGTCTTTCCGGCAAGTGGAGGAGCCCTATAGTAAAAACCTCTCCAAAAAAAAAAAAAAAAAAGAGAACTTCAAATGAAATAGGGAGAGAGGGCCAGCCTGTAGCCTGGTGGCGACATGAGCTGAATCCCACATGCCAATGGCATGGTTTGAGTCTGGGACCTGGTGGCTTAATGGAGTAGGTAACCAACTTAGAAGGTTAAAAAAAGAACAGGAAAAAATGCATGAGAAAGAAATGATAAAGCTAAATGAGAAGATTAGTAAAATGTTGATGGAGAGTCATAAAGCAATGAAATAAGTCAAACATTTATTTTGTGCCCATGCTAATAAATTTGACAGCCTGAAAGCTGAACTGATCAAGAGAAAACGATATATTTTTTTAAAAATATGTTATTAAATTGACTCCAGAAAACTGGAAATACAAAATTAGCCATTTAAGATATGAAATCTTGGGACCAGCAGATGGAGTAATGATTACATCACTGGACTCCCACATGGCAGACTGTGGTTCAAGTCCTGGACCCAGATGCTTGAAACTCATGCCAGGTGCGTGTGCATGTGTGTCCAAGATCCCAAGAGGAGAATAGAAGAAAAGGGCTTGTTTTCTGTTTCTCTGACTTTCCAGTGTGCACAAACACCCTAGATCAAAAAATCTCTCTCTCTCTCAAAAAAAAAAAAAAATGAAATCTTAATTTATAATCATAAAATAAGTGAAAACACTCTAGGCACATCAATGCAGATACTGTCAATCACTTTCATTTACAAGAAAAGGATTTAGTACAGTGCAGAGAATTCAGCTTTACAAAATCATTTCAAGAGCTGAAGAGCATGCCCCAGGCCTGGAGTTGGCAAACTTTTTATTCTGTAAAGGACAAGATAATAAATATTTTAAGCTTTATGGGTCATATGCTATTTCTACAGGAGTAAACACACCAGGAAACAGATACTCTATCACCTGAGAAAAATGAAACAAATTCTCAGGAGGAGAAAAAGGGTTCCAAAAGAACAACTCTGTGGCAGGCCAGGGGACAGCCCATCCAGACTGGAGCAAGAGGAGGAAGGTTCTGGAAGAAATGATGCCAAGAAAAGGGTAGATCTGAGAAGTTCCACGGAGGCAGTTGACTGCACCAAAAGAAGCTTTGCTGACTTAGTGAATTTAATGAGCTCATATTAGCTCCACAGAAATTCAAGCCAACTAAAAAGTAAATGGTAACGTACACCAGGAAAAATGATCCACAATACCAAAAGGGAAATGAAAACCTAATAGTCTATAAGGTTCAATGATCAATAATCAGAGTAGGAGTGGGGAAGCATGTAAAATTATAAGCCCTCATTTCTTTTTTTTTTTTTTTTTGGAAAAGTTTTTGCCATAGGGCGTGTGTGCTCGCCAGAAAGACAGAGAGAGACAGAGAGACAGAAAGCGAGAAGTCACCCCCGAGGGGGGGATGGCCACGCTACAATCCCTTCTCCTTGGGATCTTGGGCATGCACCCACCATGAGTTTAAGCCACTGGATCCAGGACTCGAACCATGGTCAACTACATGGAGTCCAGTGACATAGCCATTACACCAACTGCTGGTCCCAGCCCTCATTTCTCTGAGCAAAATGTCAGTAAATAATAAATAATTCTAAAATCAAGGGCATGTATAATTACATTATTTAAAACATGATAGTGAATGGTCTAGGCTTAAATGTTTCTGCCCACTAGTACCATATTATCTGTTTCCTGGTAGTAAAAAAAAAGGTTCTGATTTTCTGTTTTTATTTATTACATTGATAATAAATAGTTCTTGTGTATATGTGTAGGAAAGAGAGAAACAAGAGACAGAAAGGAGCATCCAACAATAGGTTCTGGTCATACTGTGACCCACTTTCCTGGCCTCCACCCTCCAGCCCATCGGCATCTTGGACCTCAGCACATACTCTAGGTACGGTTCAGGCCAGCTGAGCCCAGGATCTGAACCATGGCTGATCATGTGGTTTCCAGCACTGCAGCCTACAGCACTGTCTGGGCCACCGAAGCTGGGCCATTGATCTGGTTTGAAGAGCCAATAATTCATTTTTTGGCACTCAAATCCACTTTTTACCCAAAATGTGTCCAGCCAATTTATATTCTTGAAAATATGCCATTTTAATTTCAGGAAGACACTCTTATTCCATTGTAGTTACAGTAGCCCCTCCCCCACCCATGGTTTCACATTCCATAGTTTCAACTCCTGCACTTTCAGTCCCCCTCCCCCATCAACTTTCGTCCAAACTATGTGAGTACATTACAATATAAGGTTTTTGAGAGGGAGAGAGAGACCACAATCACAGAACTTTTATTATAGCATATGGTAATAATTGTTCTAGTTTTAGTTATGGTAAATCTCTTACTGTGCTTAATTTACAAATTAAGCTTTGTCATAGGTGTGCATGTGTAGAAAGAAATAGTATCTATGGGGTTTGGGGTTTGGTACTCTCCACAGTTTCAGGAATAGACGGGGTGGGGGGGGGCTCCTGGAATGTAACGCCATGGATGAGGGGGATGACCGTCTATTCAGATGACCCGAAAGCCTCCCTTGCAGGAGGGTGATCTCCCAGAGGATATGCTCCAGGGCCAAGCTTTCATTCCTCTCTTCTTCTTGACAATGAGTCCCCTTTCCAAAGTCCTTCCACAATTTGGCATGTGAATATAAAACAGCAACAATCCAGAAATTTTTGTCTTCCTATTCACTCAGGACCCAGCCCTGTCAATACCTCTGCAATGTCTCTGATTTTGCTAAAAACAGAAATCCCCATAATTATTAAATCTGGGAACAGTGAAGGAAGTGGTTCTGTAACCCACATTTGCTTGGGTGATTGCTGACTCTTCATTTTATGTTCTGTAAAATGAAGAACACTGCTTTCTAACCTCGGGAAAAGTTCAATGGAAAAATAAAATGCCCTCTGAACTTTACTGGTGGCCCAGATGTGGTGGTCCTGGTGATGGGAACCACTGAGCTGTACTGGAGCCATCTTGGGAAGACCCAGGTTTGGATCCAAGCTGACCTGAGCACACTAGGCACACCCATGGTCCTGGTTGGCTGGAAGGTAGGGGCAGATTTTGGCATGGTGAGATATTTTCAGGAATCTCTCTCTCTCTCTCTTTAAATAATTATTTTATTTATTAATTTACTTTAATTTGTTCAGAAAGATAGAGAGAGAGAAAATGTAAAAGCAAGTCACCACGTTCAGGACATGAACCACAGTTGGCCATGTGGGAGTCCAGCACCCTTAACCTCCGTGCCACCTGCTAGACTCTCTTTCAATAAATAAACATTAACAACAACAACAACAAAACTTTAATGGGCTTTCTGTGAAACAGTGTTCAGTATGAATTGTTGGTTTCTATTTTCCTCTAGTTCTAATAAATTATTATTATTATTTAGGGAGACTTTTCCTATCGGGCACATGCACTCACCAGAGAGACAGAGAGCGACTGAGAGATAGAAAGCAAGAAATCACCCCTAGAGGGAATGGCCATGCCGCAATCCTTTCTCCTTCAGGCTCCTCTCAGGATTTTGAGCATGCACACACAGGCGCATGGCCTGAGTTCCAAGCCGCCAGGTCCCAGACTCAAACCATGGTTGGCCATGTGGGAGTCTAGTGACATAACCATTATGTCATCTGCTGATCCCATTCTAATAAATTATTTTGATTTCCTTTTCTTTCCTTTTTTCTTTTTTCTTCTTGTTTTTTAGAGAGGTTTTTGCTACAGGGCTTGTGTGCTCACCGGAGAGACACAGAGAAATAGAAAGTGAGAAATCACCTTCCTAGGGGGTGGCCATGCCACAATCCCTTCTTCTCCGTTCTCCTCTCAGAATTTTAGGTTCACACGCACAAGCTCACAGCGTGAGTTTTAAGCCTCCAGATCCAGGACTCAAACCATGGTTAGCCACGTGGGAGTCCAGCGATGTAACCATTATGCCATCTATTGGTCCCGTTCTAAAAATTATTTTGTTTTCCTTTTCTTTCTCATATGTACTTGTTTGTTCATGAACATACATGTTTACAATAAATTATAAAATGTATGTTTATATACCTATGCAGACATGGCATTCTATCACTATGTAATTATATATTTACATACAATTGTAAAGAAATCTGAAATATTTATCACTTTATAGCTGTCAGCTACATGTGAGCCTTCCACACTGTTGGCTGCCGGTAATCGCAGGCATTTACCAACTTGCTTATCACTTCTTTACCGCCCTACCTGGACTGTAATTTGTTAACTAGACTTCATAGCCACAACTCCATTTTGAAAAGAATAAGATGCAAATAAATCTGATAAATAAAATGTGAATCATCAAACAGTGTGGCGAAGATATTTATGGCATGTAGTTAGGTGGCTTCCCTGTATTCAGGAGATGGTTGAACACTACCAAAACCACAACTGATGATACTTTGCTGAAATGAAATGCCTGGGTGATACAATATTGGACAATATTCTTGCATAAGTCAGTTCCTTCCAGTTTAATCACTTTGTTCTAGATTTATCATGCCCTAAACATGTCTGGAAGTCATGGTAATTCCAGTGTATCTAGAATTTCTGGCCCACTGAGAAATCCCTCCATTTCGATTTTTTGATAAATAGTCATTTGTGTAGAGTGAAGAGCTTTCGTGATGGACCTGCTGGTCAGACACTGAACTGTTTCAGCATTCTTTGCTTACTATCTCTTTGGTATATATTCTCACTGACCTGTTTTATTTATTTGTTCATTTTATGCCAGAGAACAAGTACACTTACAAGAGAGAGAAATCTTTCTCTAATGGGGCATGGTTACCCCACAATCTCTTTTCCTCCAATTCTCCATCTCATCATGATGTGGGGCATGCACACACACATATGTACTCAAGTGTGTTTCTTGCATCACTGGGGCTGGGATTCAGACTATGGTTAGCCATGTGGGATCCAGCTTTCTATGCAGAACACTTAACCATTGCTGCAACAGGGCCAGTCTACTGCCCTGCTCTTAAAAGCATTTAGGGTCCTAGTTTGTGCTGAAAACACAAAGCACACATGCCTGCGTTTGCAGCACGGTAACCCAGTGGCCACAGTCACCAAGAAGCTCCCTGAGGTAGAGAAACTTTAAATGGCTTTCCTTCCCTGAGTTCTCAGCTGGAGAGAGAACAAAACAACCGGTTCATTGCCCTCGACAGACATTCAGATCTAATCAAGGCTGAATATTAATCATGTTTTTACAGGAAGAGAGACACCAGAAAGCTGAGGGATTTTTTTTTTTAAGAGAATGAAAATAAAGCACTTCACAAATTTGAGAGTTCTGAAAGTGACTCATCAAGCAACCATGTCAGGAAT
>NW_006159506.1:1745260-1746417 GCF_000334495.1 Tupaia belangeri chinensis | reverse complement strand
ACCAGATGGCTGATGTGGGCGTCAGACTGGATTCTCAAGATCCAGGTGGAGGGAAGGAGTCTCTCAGCCTTAGCCTGGACTTGCTGAGATCCAAGAACATCTGGGGCTTGCTCTTCCAGGGACACACGGAAGGGGCTGAGCTCTCAGCTGTCGGCTGGCTTTGGCACGAGCAGGTTTGCCTGGACTCTTCTCTGTACCCTGAAACAATAGAAGCAGCCCTGCGTGTCATGGTGGGACTTCAAGTTGGTGGAGAATGTGTTTGTGTGAGGGTGGTTATTCAATTCATATGCATATATGCCCTTAGATGTGATGTACCACCTTTTATTTGAATTAACCCTGGCCTTATGACGCTTATTTACTGTGTAACACAATTTTATTTTTGTATCATTTGATATTTTGAGTTTAATTCTCTTATCTAGCCAAGCTAACTATAAGCTCATTCAAAGCAAAGATTTTGCTTTTTGCACTCATCTGCGATACCCTACCACCTCTAGCCAGAATTGGAATTTAGACACATTCCAAATTTCAAATGAATTCTTCTTCCACCAGGTGGTGAAGGCAGCCAGGTACCGCATGGCTGAATGTGTGGCAGAACGGCCCTGTTTGACCTAAAGACCATGTCTTGTTAGAGGAAATGAACGACGGTCCACGTTACTGTCTTGGAGTGGCCAAAGGGTAGAAGGGCCTGACTCCATGTGGAAGGGAGGGCAGATGCCAAGCCACACAGGGGTTTTATAAGTAGAGTCATCATGACTTTTGTCATCTGGACAGGGGCACTGTGAAAATGCAAGAGAGCAGCCATAGTAAGATCACTATGTCAACTGACAGAGTAAGCAGGACCATCTTTGGCAAACCAAGACAGACTGCCACATCACTTAGAAGCTGCTTTAAGGTAGTAAGATTTAATTTTAAGTAAGGGTATTTTAATTTTAATTTTAAGTAAGGTATTGAAAGAGTTTGGAGCCAGCAGGTGACAGAGTGGTGAAGACAGCTGGATCCCACATGGACAACCACAGGATATGAGAGCCAGATCGGGCAGCTTCAGAAACATGCCAGGTGTATATGTGCATGTGACCAAAATCACAAGAAGAAGGAGAAATGGAGAAGAAGAGATTGTGGCATGGCCGACCTCCACAGAGGGTGCATTGTCTCTTTCC
>NW_006159506.1:1735734-1745229 GCF_000334495.1 Tupaia belangeri chinensis | reverse complement strand
CAGTCCCCCTCCAGTGAGCTCATGCACCCTTTAGCAAAGTAAACAAAGAAATAAAGATAGAGAGAAAAAACTGAAAGAGAGAAAGAAATAAAGAAAGAAAGAATGAAAGAAAGGAAGAGAGAAAGAAAAAGAGAAAGAAGAAAGAAAAACAGAGAGAGAAAGAAAGAAAAGATAGGAAGAAAGGGATTTAAATAAAGGTTTATATCTGGAGAATGTAAAAAAAAGAGAGTAAAAACTTTTTTTTTTTTTTTTGAGAGGTTTTTGGCACAGGGGGCCTGGGCTCACCCACAAGAAAGAAGAGAGACAGAAAGCGAGAAATCACCCCTCAGGGAGATGGCCACGCTGCAATCCCTTCTCCTCTCAGGATATTGGGCACACAAACACACACACACACACACACACACACACACACACACACACACACACACATGCCTGGTGTGAGTTTAAGCCACCAGGTCTAGGACTTGAACTGTGGTCGACTACATGGGAGTCCAGTGACATAGCCATTACTCCATCTGCTGGTCCCAGAGAGTAAAAATTTAAGATAAGAAGCTCTTGCAGTGGGACCAGCAGAGGACGTAATGGTTATATTGCTGGACTCCCATGTGATTGACTGTGGTTTGAATCCCAGATATGGCAGCTTGAAACTCATGCGAGGCACATGTGTGTGCATGTCCAGGACCCCAAGAAGAGACTGGAAAATAAGGGATTGTGGTATGGGCAACCCCCTGGGAGGGTAATTTCTCACTTTTTCTCTCACCGTTTCTCTCAGTCTCTCTCCAGCAAGCACATGCACCCAATGGCAAAAAATAAATTAAATAAATAAAAGATTGCATTTTCAGCTTTGTCTGGTAGGATTTGTACAACAGAGTTGTTATATTCCTAAGGGTATGAGAGCAGATCACTTCTAGAAAAATTATTTTGCAAGTGTTTGAGTGAGGCCAGCTATTATTTATATTAACCTCTTGGGGAAAGTGTTTATAAAGTTAGGAATTTGTTTAATTGCTGAAACCCCATACCCTGATACTGGCTTACTAAGTTTAGATTTGATGTACCAAGTTTTCTGGAACAGGGAAGGCTCAAATTTTGTTTTAAAAGCTGATGTTGTTACTCTGTATGGCAAAAAGCCTACCAGCCTATCTAAGTCAACATTATTTCATTAAATATGGGTGGGTCCCCTTCTACTTTTAGAGTTGAAGCAAAAACTGAAACGATTAAGTCATTAACCTTTGTACTTCTAAATTCATGCAAGAATTTATGTCTGTAAAATTCTCTAGCAATTTTAAGAATTTTAGAGAATATTCTACCCAATCTCCTGCAGGATTACGACCTCTCCAATCAGTACACACAGCACATAAATACAAAGAAATAAGCATGGTTTGCTAAGAGGGACTTAGTCCCAAGCTACTTTCACTAGTAAGTGGGAATGGAAGGTATGTGTTCCTGAAAAAACATGCTTGATTACATATTTTATAGTTTCTGGAGCAAACAGTTCTCGGGTGTTTGTAGACATGGGATTTTAAAATAATGATATGTCACAAAGCTTTTCATCTATTCCCTCAAGATTTTCATAAGAATAATAGCATTATGATTCTGGTTAAGTGTGCATATACTAATATATATATATATATATATGTGTGTGTAATTTAAATATTTATTAAAATATCAATACCAAATTCTGAATAGTGGTGTCTGCTGGAGAAAGGAATAGAGAATATAAAATGCATGAAGAGGACTTTCATTTTATTCTACATATGTCCTTATTCAAATCTTTCACCATATAAATATATTCATGTTTCCTGAGTAATTTTAAGAGAACTAGAGATTGGGACCAGCAGTTGGTATAATGGCTATGTCACTGGATTCCTATGTAGACAACCGCAGTTCAAGTTCTAGACCTGGTGGCTTAAACTCACGCCGGGTGAATGTGCGTGTGTGCCCAAGATCCTAGGAGGAGAATGGAGGAGAAGGGATTGCAGCGTGGCCATCCCCCCGGGGGGGGGGTGAGTTCTCGCTTTCTGTCTCTCTGTCTCTCTCTGTCTTTCTGGTGAGCACATGGCCCTATAGCAAAAACCTCTCCCCCCCAAATAATAATAATAATAATAAATAATTTTTAAAAAGAGCTAGAGATAAACGTAAATAAATGAATCAAATTTTATTAAGAAGAACAGAAAGAGAAAGCAAAGAAAAAGAACAAGGTCTCTATCAGAAAGTGAAAATGTAGCTGAAGTACCCCAATGTGCTTCATCAATTTACTTCTTCTAGAAAATTGATGCAAAGATCTAGACCTTTTCTTTATGTTTTTAAAATGTAACCGTCTGAACTTTGAATGATAACCATTGCTGGTTAAAAATAAATGAACCTTGGGCCAGTAGGTGATGGAGTAAGTAGTTAAGGAGCTGGACTCTACATGGTCGATCACGGTTCAGATCCTAGACCTGGCAGCTTGAAAATTGTGCCAGACACATGTGGCTATATGCCCGAAATCCCAGGTGGAGAATAGAGGAGAGGCGCTTGCAGCATGGTCATCCCCCACCACTGTCTCTGTCTCTCTTTCTTTCTCTCTCCTGCAGGTGCATGTGCCCTATGGCAAAAACTGAAAAAAAAAAAAAAAAGAAAGAAAAAATTGAACTTTTATCAATGGTTTTGAGTGAAGAGGAAGTCACCAGGTTGAGAGTTCTTTCTTTTTCTTTTTTTTTTTTTTTTTTTTTTGTTTTTTTTTTGGAGAGATTTTCGCTATAGGGCGCGTGCGCTTGCCAGACAGACAGAGAGAGACATAGAGACAGAAAGCGAGAAATCACTCCCCAGGGGGGATGGTCACGCCGCAATCCCTTCTCCTCCATTCTCCTCTCGGGATCTTGGGCACGTACGCACACGCGCCCGGCGTGAGTTTTAAGCCACTGGGTCCGGTACGCGAACCGCGGTCGACTACGTGGGAATCCAGCGACATAGCCATTACGCTAACTGCTGGTTCCCCTTTCTTTTTCTTTTAAGATTTACTTATTGACTTCTTCTATGAGAGAGAGAGAAACAAGCACCCATAAGTGGGTCCTCATGTCACAATTTAGTCTCAGCTGACCCAGATCACAAGTACATGAATGTCCACCCAGCATGTTCAGTGAGGTCCTGGGATGTGAACACAGGACTTTGCCCATGTGGACCTAGTTGAGTTACTGCTGTGTCATTACCTGGCTCTCTTGCAGTACTTCTACTCCCCACCCTCAACGCCATCCATCACTGGACCCCTCAGCACCAGATGAGTCACTATCAGCGTTGTGCAATTGGACTCTATTTCAGGCTGCCATTGTTAAAATGGCTGACCTTGGCTGAGATCCTCACCCACTTTGTTTTTATTACATTAATCTAAAAACAAGCTTGTTACGTATCACTCCCCTTTTCTCCTGGGAATCATCATCCCAAGCCTTCTGAGTCATGAAGATGCAGCTCTTAGTAGAAAGAACTTCCAAGGACCAGCTCTTTTCTACCTTCTAACCCTCAGGGATAATGTATATGTGTTATAGACACACTCCGGTCTCCAGCTTCTGCAGATCCCCAAATCGGGACACGCATTATGGAAATTCTTGGAGACATTCCCCCAGGAGCTGAGCTGGCCCTTCTTACCAGGAAATCAAGAATACCCGGATGAATAGCTCTTAGGCCAGAGGGGAAATGGTTTCATTCCTGACCACAGAAGTGTTCTGTGAAGAATTTTTCTCCGTCTAGTCTTTTCCTTATCTCCTTCCTTCCTCTTCCCCCTCTTTCCTTCCTTTCTTTCCTTCCTTTTGTCTTATACTCAGCATTTCTCAGAGTCTTCACTCCAGAGGGCTGTTTGCCCCAGCCGTGTGTGGCCTTTTGAGAAAAGAAGCCCACAGCCACTTCTGAGAGTCAGAAGGCCTGCTTCTGAGGGTGATCAGGCTCCCAGGGAAGCAGTCCCAGCAAGGCCTGGCCTGCAGCCATCAGTGCTCTCAGGGATGAGCTGGAACACTCCGATGTAATCTGACAGGCAGCTTCAGTGACTCAAAGGAATTCACAAGCAGCATTTTGCCCCTTCTAGGCTAGTCCCCATTCTCTTTGAACCTGCCAGAATCTCTTGTCCTTTGCTCCTTGCCCATGGGCAGATGGGAAATTCGAGCCCACACTCTTCAGACAGAAATAGGTCATTTCTTTGCCCAAGAAGCAAGGCCTTGAAAAAGTCTTAAAATTGTCCATTGTCGGACACCCTTTAGTAAAGCTCTCCCCATGGCTCACAACCCCTCCAGCCCTCAAAAATGAAAAAAGAAAAGAAAAGAAAAAAAAAAGAGGACAAGTAAGAGGAGGAGAAGAAGATAGCACTGTAATCCTTTAGGTATTTCAAGCTCTCTCTCTCTCTCAAACACTTTTTAAAATGTATTTCCCTCTTCCAACAAGAGAGAGGAGAGACAGGCACAGTGGACGTGTCTTCACAACACAGTTCACCCCAGTCGCAGCCCATCCAGACCACAGGCATGTGGGTGCAGCCAGTGTACTCAGGAAGGTGCCGAGATGTGAGCCCAAGACCTTTGCCACGTGGGTCCAGTTGTGTCACCACTGCACTGCCACCTGGCCCACAATATGTGTTAGGTGACAAAATGATGTATATCCTATAGTATGAAGAGGCACCAAATAGCATAGACTGTTGAGTCTTCCTGGATATTTTGGGTTACTCATCATAGCTTCTATGGAGGAAGTGGATTCATTATAGAAAGAATGAAATTCTCCCCATTTCTGTTTCAGTGTAAAATTTGTCCAGATTAGGACTAGTAGGTAGTATGGTGGTTAAGGCACTGAACTCCCACATGGACAACTATGGTTTGAGTCTCGGATCTGGAAGCTTGAAGGTCACACAGAGTACATGTGCACACGTGCCCAAAATCCAAGAGGAGAATGGAAGACAAAATAGTGAGTGTGGCCATCCACCCTGGGAGGTGATTTCTCACTTTCCCTCTCTTTGTCTCTCTCTCTCTAGTAAGTGCATGTACCCAATGGCAAAAAATTAAAAAAAAAATTTTTAGCCAGACTTCTCGCTTGATAAATCGAAGTGTATCATTTTTTTAAGGCAAACATTCTTAGACTTCCTCCCAGCAAGCACTTGTAGAGTGAGTCATTCTCTGAGCTTACTTGCTTCACTTAAGTGCTTTAATCATAAGTCATTGACTGAGTATAGAATTATGCTTTTTGGAAGCAAATTTCATGTTGTATATACTTCTCAATAAAGGTCTGGCTGCTAAAAAAAAAATAGTTGCTATTTTGTTCATTGAAATTTTTGAAACAGGGACCAGCAGATGGTGAAATAGGTATGTCTCTTGACTCCCACATAGTCAATTACGGTGAGAGTCCCAGACCCAGCAACTTAAAACTCATGCCGGGCACGCGCGTGTGTGTGTGTTCCCGTAGTCTTGAGAGGAGACTGGAGGAGTAGGGATTGTGGCGTGGCCATCTCCCTGAGGAATGATTTCTAGCTTTCTGTATCTCTGTCTTTCCAGAAAGTGCACACACCCTATAGCAAAAACCTCTAAAAAGAATGCATGTGCCATATTTTGAGGTGAAGATGTAAGTAAGGTTATTCAAGCTTAACTTGAGCCATATACCAAACTTTCAAGACTTCTACTGAACAAAGGCGATCAAGTTATCACATATACAAAATGAAGTCAAGAGAATTTAGATTCTTGTCTTAATGATACTTTGGCTATTGCGCCTGATACTTCATCCTTAGGACACTGCTCTAAGAGCCATAGAATCACTTGTCATCTTGAGAGAAAACCCACCCAGAAATATCTACCAACTTTCATTTCTCACCAACAGGAGAGCTGGCACTGTTTAGGAGTTTGAAGACCCTCCTGTTTTTAGGAGCATGTCTAGACATTTTGAAGTATGCTCATCCCCGGGGCAACCCTCAGCATGATAGTTTCTTGCTTTGGATTCTTTAATGTCTGTACGAACCCAACACATGGCACCCTAGCTCTTCTGCCTTACAATGACTCAACAGGTTCAGACTCATAGGCAAGAGTTTCGAGCCATCGCCCAGGCCTGAATCAGCCAGGACTAAATCTAATTCCTTGCTTTGCTGTGGTAGTTGTTTATTCTTGTTCCAAATGGTTCAAAGAAAAACAAAACCCAGGGGAGCTAGGTATAATTTGTAAGTCTGAAAATAGCAATTATTTCTATGAAACTGTATAGCATAGAGTCGGCCACCATGCCATGACATGGACTCCTTTGGCTTCTATCTTTATTTGCAATGACCGAGAGAGTCAGAAATGAGTCATCCTTATTATTTATTGTCCATAGAGGAAAATAAAAATGAGTAATATTGAAAGTCTTTTAGAGAAAAAAAAGAAGAAGAAGACAGGGTAAACCATGGTATGAATACACTTTTTCAGTACTTACAGCACTTGACTGACAAGCTCCAGCTGCCAATGAGGATACACCTGAATATTTGTAATCCTTCATGGTCCCCAGTTTCAGGTATTGAATTCTGTGTCTGTATATGCGGGCCCTTGGATGAAGCCCAAACCTGTGTCTATTTTCATTTTATCTTCAAAATCTGGAAAGTAGTCTTGTTCTTTTTCAGACTCAGAATCAAACTTTACACTTGTGTTTTCCTCCAATAACTTCCCAAATTCTAATATCCCTGGAGATGATCATTTTACTCTTTGACTTTGTAAAGATGACTTGCCCACCAAAGATGGGGTGAAATCCCTGAAAAGGGGGAAGAAAGAGAAGACAGTCTCTTCCTCAGCTGTAGGAGAAGCCCTGGCTGCCATTGACTTCTTCATGGTACAACAGCAATAACATGACCCACCTGTATTTTCTAAGGCTGCCTGCCTTTGCTTGAAAGACTTAAACAAAACAATCTGTTTTTTCCTAATCTCTTAGAAATAATTAATGAGAGGCAGGAACATGTGATTAAAAAGTGCTACAGCTTGTAAACAGTGGTAAGTGTCTGGTTTTCTGTGGTTCGAGCTGGTTAGCATACTGGAGTAAACTGATTATTCTTCCTCCTTGCCTATCTTCGGAGAAATGCTCTTGAGGGTAGTATCTCTCAAGAGGGGTACGTCTGATTTGGAACTTAAATCATCTACCTTGGGAAACTGGGTGATGCTCTCTCTGACTGTTTATAGAGATGTTTGCAAGATATTTGGATACAGCTCATTGTTGTAAGTCCAGACCACAGTTGTGTAAGTGGTTCTTAAAATCATGACATCAATGGAGTACTTTTGATGATTGAAATAAGAGATTTCCTCTTATGATCTCTTGTAGGACAATTTGTTTGCTAGCCAACACTCATAGAGCTCGTCTGGCTGGGCACACTCTGCCTGGGACGTGCAATCCATCTTGCTTTCTTAGAAGTCTTTAAGAAGCGCCAATTGCCAATGATGAATAAGGAGGCAAGCCCTACTTAAATGGAATTTCAGTTGTTTCTGTGAGTAGAGAGCTAACTAAAGTGAGACTCTCAGGGGTCCCATGCAAAACAAGGTCACCAAAGCTACTGATGCATTAAACACTCTGACACTTGAGCATACCAGATGCTGTTGCCCTTGTGATGGCTGGACTTTACATTAAAGTCTATTAATGGTAAAATGGAACCTTTCTTAGCACTTTATTCATGTCTTTCTTTTGAGATGTATCTTTTTAAAGACATATATATATATATATATATATATTCAGTCATCGTACATCTCTGTAGCACACAATATGTTTTTCAAGGTATATATGCAACACCTGGCACTCAAACCAAGGATGTGACCATATACATCATTGTCAGTCAAAAACTTCACAATCTTGTATCTGTTAAGAGTACACAATGGTGTGATGGTGTGGTGGTTAAGGTGTTGGACTTTCACAAGGCTGAGTATGGTTCGAATTCTGGACATGCAAGGCACATGTGTGTTCAAACCCAAGATCCCAGGAGGAGAATGAAGGAGAAGGGATTGCAGCATGGTCATCCCCCCCGGGGAATACTTTCTCACTTTCCCTCTTACTATTTCTCTCTATCTCTACAGCAAGTGCACATGCCCTATAGCAAAAACCTTAAAAAAGAGAGAGAAAAAGAGTTTCTTCCTTGAGCTCCTCCCTCCCACCTACCCTCTTTTAATCTCTCCTCTCTCATGAAGGCTGGTGTCTACTCTCACCTACTATTACATCATCAAGTCTCATATGTGTTTATGCCCTAACTTCTTTACCAGTCAGTAATACTCATGCTGGCAAGATGCAAGTTTGAATTACTTTCTCTTACTTAGTATTACTCTAGCGAGTAAGAGTACACACATTTGGTAGATGGATTATTTACTGAAAATAGATACATAAAAACTATTCTAAGAACGTTTTCTCTCTTCTAAATAGAAAGGCACATATTTACATTGGGAAAAAGATGCTATGACTACAGGTGAAGTCTTGGGACTGAGAACATCTTCGTTCTTATTTCTGGTAAAATTATATTTAAATTATGTTAGGGAAAAATTTCTATTATTATAAGTTTTCAAAATTGTCACAAACATGGATGGGTAAAAAGAGTGAGACAAACTGCTTGACTTTAGAAACCAGTTTGAGGCTTTCTTCTTATCTGGTCAACTTCCAATTGGTATTTAATCTTGTTTTCTGTTCAAAAGAGAAGTCAATTACTGTTCATCAAAAAAGCTATAACAAAAACTCCTAAAACTCTATCAAAAATACTATACATAGCTAATTATTAATTAATAGTTCATTATAATTAATAATGAGTACTGTAAACCAGAGATCTATCTAGCGATATTCTAAAAACTTCAATTTTATTTTCTTATTAGATTGGTCTTTATTCTACCAGGCTTAGTGAAATTGCCAAAAGAAAAGCAGTTTAAATTCTAATTATATAACTTTATGAGTAGAACTAAAACCTAAAATAATTTCTTTTGGCTCTGTAGCTCACAGGAAGAAATATCCTCAAAATGCTATAACACAATTCAATTTGATCATCAGACATCCAGGTCTATTACATGGAAGTTGAACAGGACTTTATGCTCCATTGAATAGACACCAAGATTTTTTTTTTTTTTAAAGCCTGGGCACTGTTTTGATCTAATTTTAAAAAGGAATTTTCAATGTCAAGAATACAGTGACTGTGGAATGTTTATTATGCTAGAAGGAGTCTTCTGTGTTGCATTGTTTGTGTGGTATGAAGCGAGATTGTAGGCCTGCTGTCCCTCTGGGACCCTCATGAAAAGGAGATATTTTATCTCCCTGCCCGTAAATGAATTCTGTAAAGTAAATACAATATATAAAGCCAAGCCCAACTTCAATCTTGGTCTCTCCCTTTGGCTGTCGAGGAAGTTACTCATGCCCTTCAGAGGGCCAAATTTGGTATGCCATTATTATGTGCAGGCAAAATGGTAGCAGGATGCTGATAAGCAGTTTTAGCCAACAAGGTGTGGCATGACACACCTGTCCAGTCAGCCAGCCAGCTGCTGGGAAAAGGCTCCTTACCCTATCCTGGAGGTAGGGAAA